>NC_053149.1:7350362-7653392 GCF_016808335.1 Panicum virgatum | reverse complement strand
TAGGTGAGATTCTCTTCCCTGTCATTTTCCTCTTCTTCTTCATCATCTTCAGCAGTTTCTTCTTCTTCCTCACTACTATTTTCTTCTGCTTGAGCTTTCCCACTTCTTTGCTCAACCTTATAAGGGGAGTCCTCCACATCATCCTCATCACTAGAGGTGTGCTCACTTTCCTCCACTATGTCATCAATAGTTGCTGTTGCTGATCTCTTTTTCTCCCTAGGCCTCAACTCTCTGCCGCTGATCACATTGGTGCCACTAGAACGGCTCTCATCTTGATTTGCACCGCCAATATCAAATCTGCGCTTTGTTCTCCTCTCACGCCCCCTGCCATTTTGTTGCAGATGCTGGGTCCAAAAATATGGATTAGAAAGATATGAGACCACAAGAATAGATTGGCATTGAATTGATGAAAGTTTAGGGACCAATTTGCAGCAATTGGGTCTGTTCTGGTCAGACCGGTCAGACCGGTCGGATGGACCGGTCAGACCGGTCCCTGACAGAAACTGGAGAAAGACTCGGTTTCGATGATCTTTGTTCAGGAAAAATGCTAGAGAACTTTGATAAACAATGTTAAGATTATCTAGCACTTTACAAAGCAAAGTGTGGCTTTAGCTGATGGTTTTGGGTTCTGGCCAGACCGACCGGTCTGACCGCTCGGGCGGACCGGTCAGACCGGTCGGGCGGCGCCCGAACCCTAGGATTTGATTCCGAGCAATGCGAGCCACGAAACTTCTTGATCTCTTAGGGAAAGGTTCCTAGGCCTAGCAGAACTTACTGGACCAAAGGAATTGAAAAGATATGCGCTAAGCTAAGAGATCGGGCGAGAGAAACATGTGATACCTTGGAAGAGAGATGAACTCGTGAGGAACTTCAAAACCAGCTTCACCACTGATTGATTTCCCCCTTCTAGCCCCAATGCATGTGATGAAGCAATCAAAACAAGGGCTAGAACTCCAAATCTCCAATGGAGTGAAGAGGATGGAGAGGAATGTGGAGAGGGGCGGCACACGGGTGAAAGAGAGGAGAGGTCGGTGGCACAATGGTGAAAAGAGAGATTGTTTTACTGTTTTACCCCGCGGAGGGGAATAAAAGGAAGTTACCGGGTTGGACCGGTCAGACCGGTCCGACGGACCGGTCAGACCGGTCGCACTTGAAGTGCCAGAAAGAAGTTGTTTTCCAGACTATCCGGGTGAATCTCCGGAGTATCCGGGTGTAGCCCAGAGTATCCGGGCAAATATCCAGAGAATCCGGGACAATGATCACAAAGAAGTTTTAGAAAGATAATTCCTTGATCAAATGGTTAAGCACTTCCAAAAATTCATATTTTCTGACCTTATGTGCTAACCTTGAATTGGATAGGTGGATGACTAAGTAAGGAGTATTTTGATGAGCACATTTTTCTGAATCAAGAGCTCCTTGTTACTTCCAAGGAAGAGATGATTTTCCAATATAACCACTCCTTGGATGAGAGAAGTGATATAGATAGGAATCTATGGACATGAGAAGAACTCACTACTTGTGACTAGCCATCAAACAATCAATGAGAACTATAGTCACAAGTAGATTGATACGGTCACAAAGACCAAGATTCAAATATTTTCAAATTTGACACACAACCTATCATGCTAGTTGAGTTTTCGAAAAACATATATCCTATAACACTCAAAGCATGCTACAAGTCAAGCTATCACCACACTAGAGAGCTTAGCGCAAATCTTACTCAATTTTATACATGATTGACAGTCACAATTAGGAAGGTTTTAGCTAAATATCTAGGTGACAAGATTTCTTGAGCTTGATGCATACAAATGCACACACTAGCATTAATACGTGGCCTAGATGCTCAAAGGTAAAGCATAATGAGTAGAAAACATATCTTTGCCTCTTAGCCACTTAAACTTGTGCTTAAACTTTTGGAAACAATCACTAGTTCTCATAGATGAGAAATAGTATGCAATGTAGCACAAGTACTTCATGATTATGCTTTGTCAATCAATATTTGATCCGTTGGATGGGTATACTTATATTAACTCTCATTGGATCCATAAAGAGCATAATCAACACTATAAGAGACTACACATCCATTCGAGGAAAATGTTAGTCCCAAAGACACAAATTGTAAAGTGATCCCCCCCTAAATAAGTGCATAAGAGTTTTGAATTTCTTTTATATGCACTTTATCCATATTAAGAGACTAGGAGAGACTACTTTAACAAGTTGGTCATAAAGCACATAAAAAGATATTTAATTGAAATTGTGCTAGATTCTCTTACTGCCTGAAGTACATGACCCCAAGAGATGCCTATAAAGCATATACACTAAGAAGGACCCTTTTTCACATAGCTTCTTTCTCGTTTCTTCAGTTTGCTGCAGTTTTCTAGTCTAGACCGGTTAGACCGGTCTGATGGACCGGTCACACCAGTCAAACTGCAGTAACCTTTAATTTGCTCATGTCTTGCTTCAATGAATGTCTACTAGATATATTTGCTCACTTGCACTAAAACAAGACCTTGCTCTACACAAGAGCCATTAAACACATCTCACGGCAAATGGAGAGTAACTCAAAGGAAAATGCTTTAGTCACTTGTTTAGAATATCCCAAACTCAACACAAGTGACACACTAGTACTCACCAAGAGTTAAGTGACTAATGCAATTTGAAATTAAAAACGAGTTACCGAGATAGCATTGGATGAAGATATGCAAGATTATTCCTTGAACCAAGCTCTCCAATGCATCTCCATGTACCTGCAACCTTTTAAGCTTTCTTTGGTGCCCAATACTCGTTGGGCCCTGCAACGTTAGCCACAATAGACTTGGGAACCCAAATTGCCCTTATGCTAGCATTAGGTGACTTGATCACCTTAGTAGCATAAGTACTCATCTTGTCCTTCCCAAGCTTAGCAAAGTCATATTGAACAGTTTTTGAGTTAGGTAAATTACCATTTGGGCAATCCTTGCTCATATGACCTTTTACTCGACAAGTGTAGCAAATTCGGTGCTTAATCTTGACGAAGGTGCTCTTGACTTGATACTTGTGCTTCTGAGCATCACAAATCTTCTTGAGTGGAAGAGCGGGCTTTGTGGGATTCTTGATGGGTCCTGCAGCAGCTCTGGCCTGGACCGGTCTGACCGGTCTGGAGTGACCGGTCTGACCGGTCTGGTCAGACCTGAACTGCTGAGGACAGCAGTTGGTCATATGCCCCTTTTTCCTGCATCCAAAGCATACTCTATTTTTCGGAAGCTTTCTTTGACTTCTTGAAAGTCGCTCTTCCTCATCGGACTTGATTTGACAATTTCTTGCATAATGCCCTTTCTCTAGGCATCTATAGCACTTGACATGTCCTCGAGACTTCTTTCTTGAAATCTTGTGCTTGATACTCTTTTGATCTTGTTGAAGAGTTGATCTAGTGATGTTTGAACCCTTCTCAAGCTTCTTCACCACGGAGTCGCGGTTATCTTGAGAAGGTCTCACTTTCTCCTTGCCCTTCAACTTAATCACTTGTTCTTTGAGTCTTTTTACTTCATGCATAAGTTCTTCATTTTCTTGTGCAATTAAGTCATCACAAGATTCTACAAATACTTGCTCAATACTAGATTGGCTTGCTTGAGAACAACATGATTTAGTGCAAGTCAAGTCAAATTGAACTTGTGAGCATGTGCAAGTGTGGGATAGAGGTTCATAGGATTTTACCGTTGTAGCCATAACCTCATGAGCCACTTCAAGTGAGACATGTGAGTTCACAAGCATCTCATAGGATTTTTCAAGCTCCGTATGAGTTCCTTGCAAAGCCACATGCTCACTAGTGAGCTTCTCCAACCTTGCCTTGAGCACTTGATTTTCCTTTTCTAAAGAGTCAATCTGACACAAGGAGTTAGTAGATAAATTCTCTGATTTTCTTACCAAGGAGGCATAGATGATCTTGAGCTTGTCAAGCTCTTCTTTGAATTTCATTGCTTGCTCAACTCCTTGGTTATCTCCTTTCTTGAGTTCGGCTGTCAAGCACTTGTGATCAACATCACTCGAAGATGTTGACTCATATGAAGCTCTTGCTTGCCTTGATCGCTATCGGGAGCACTTTTTGCTCTCTTTACGCTGTCCCCGGGTCAGACCGGTCTGACCGGTAATACAGACCGGTCTGACCGATTCCAACAGGGAACCAGCAGACTTTGCTCCTTTTCTTCCTTGATCATCGGAAGAAGCTACAAGAGGATGAGTATGATTCTCTGAAGTAATATACTCCTCTAGTAACCCTTCATCTTCTTCTTGATCTTCATCGTCACTATCTTCTTCGCATATTGCCTCTAGAAGTTTCCAAAGACTATATGCATCAAGACGTATCTTTGCAAATTTCTTCTCCTCTTGTATAGAATCTGCAAAATCTTTTTCCATGCTTTCAAACAAGAGGTCAATTACACGACGATTACACAACAAGCATTCCTTTTCTTCATTTGACAAATTTTTAAATCCTTTAGGTAGAATGCTAGTCTTTATGACTTGCTCAAAAGAAGGACCCATGTTTCTTAGCATATTACGAATATGAGCTGACCAAGAAATGCAGTTTGAGCCATTTATACCAAGGGGCTCAAACGGTACCTCGCAAAATATCGACATGGTGATTCTCCAAGCGGTAAGGCTTCAATCCGGAGACCAAATCTCTGATACCAATTGAAAGGATCTTGATCACGCGATGTCGTAGCCTAGAGGGGGGGTGAATATGCGTTTCTTCAAAAATTGACGCTTAATCCTTGCTGGGAATGCCTGGACCGGTCAGACCGGTATAACAGACCGGTCTATGCAGGCAGACAGTCCAGTCAGCAGGAACAAGTCCCCTCTCAAGCTTGAACTTATAAGACACTTGGGATATGTGTCTTGCAGAGTATTTCTAACAATATAAACAAGTCCCTACACACAAGTAGAGCACACCCAAGTAGATCGAGCGGAAGCACAATTCAAACTCTAAACTATAAATGCAAGGTAAGTAAATCAAACCGAAATAAAGATGATGCAATGAAGACACGGTGATTTGTTTGACCGAAGTTCGGATTCACCCCGTGCACCCACGTGTGAATCCTACTCTCCGTTGAGGAAGCTCGTAGTGACCCCAAGGTCAAGTTATCTCCACTATATGACCATGCGCCCTCTTGGCACACGATCGAAGCCGCAACAAACTTGCCGCTGCTCACCACAACCTTGGGAGCTAGCCGGCGACGCCTAGCCGTCTAGGAGCCGATGCTCCAAGAGTAACAAATGCTTCAATCGAGTTGGCCGACGCAACCTCAAGTGCTCAAATCTCGGGATGTTTCTCTCTTGCTCAAATGACTCTCAAGGAATGGATTCACTCAACCCAACTTAAAGATTCACCTTGAATCAAGTAACTCTCATAAAGAGAGGTTGGGGAGGACTCTCCAAGTGCTCACAAGGCTCTCAAGATGTTCTGAAATGTTCTAGCATCAGCACCCACGAATGGGTGAAGTCATGGGGTATAAATACCCCTTCTCACAAAACTAGCTGTTGCCCTGTCAGTGTTAGACCGGTCAGACCGGTCGGTTTTGAAAACTAGCCGTTGGAGGCTCACCCTGCTCAGACCGGTCCGACCGGTCCCTTGGACCGGTCGTACCGGTCCCTCTCTGTTTTCTGCAGTTAGCTCTCACTCCTTAGGCTAAACTCTCTAGGGACTGGTTTGAGCACTTTTGGTATTGTCTAAACCTACTGATGTTGCATCCCTCTTAATAGTACAGCATACCTATACTCAAGTGCATAAAAGAAATATACAATTTCCACAATTACTTGAGCTTCTTCATAATATAATCATGCCGACTTTTCTTCGATCAATACCGTGAGGGCATCAACATCTTCTTTCTATTGAGCATACCCGCTTTGAGCTAGTGACTTTGAATCTTTGTATTGCATAGGAATGAAATCCACCTTGATTCACAAGTCACCTTCTTTTCTTGAATAATGACACTCTTCAACATAGAGCTCTCCATGACTCTAGGATCTCCGGCCTTTGACCCGTATCGGTTTCTTTGCTCCCCCCAAGCCATCGCTTGCGTAGCCTCTTGAAACACGTCTCTCGGTCATCTACCTTTATCCTAGCCATCCATCTCGAACTCATATTGATTTGTGTCATGCATGAAATCTTCATTGTCAATTCGAATTCTCAATTGAATCTTATATGCAAGCTTTCCAATTTGAGACATCATATATGCATCAACTCATGTCTCATTCTCTTTTGCCTTGCTTGCTTGCTTCTTAAGTTAACATCCATTTATCACATGTGACAAGATCTTCTATATTTGAGACTATGCATAAGCATATCACGTCTCATTCACAAAATCTTTACTTGTCACTTTGAATCCCATCATAGATCGAAACAAGCCTTCGCAAATATTAGAGCCTTTATAGCAATCATGTACTTTGCTCTATTTTTCTTTTCTTGTTTTGCTTGTCACATACACATTATACCAATGGGATAAACACGCTTGCTTGCAATACTTGAGCTATCTCTTTTAATATTCATTTCATAATTAAATACCTGTTCATAATCTCATGCAAACAAGTTAGTCCTTTAATCGTGTTGTCAATCAATGCTCCAAAACCCACTAGGGTCTAGATGCTCTTTCATAGAGCTCAAAGGGAATGATGACACCAAGGCAGAACGTGAGCCAGAAGGGCATGTAGAACAGGAAGAAGGCCTCCCCAGCGCTTGCTCCCGTCCATGGCCAGCCACGCGCTCCTCCTCCACATGCCTCCGCCGCCGCCTTTGGGCTTCGCCTCTGCCTCCGACTGCCGCGTAGCTGCAAGAGGAGGAGAGAGGAGAACCCAGTCAGGTGGGTGGAAGAGCGCCGACAGAAGTGTCACACCCTGAAATTTTTGATTTTCAGGATGTGATTAAAATTAAAAATAAAACAACAATTTTCTTATAATTTTAAAATTTTCCAACATTTATTTTTCTTCATAGGGAATTTAGTATAGAAGAAAATGTACTTTGATTGTTTTCTAAATTAAATGAGGTTGTTCTGTTTGTGTTGCATTCATATTGCTTTTGTATTGTTTTATTGCTTGTTGTTCAATTTAAATTTGAATTCTCTGAATTTGAATTTGAATTGTATTGGTTTGGAGTCATTTTCAAAATGCCAAAACCTTTTAACTTTTCCTTTGGGCCCAGTCCAATCCCTCTCTCCTTTCCTCTTTTCTTTTCCTCCTCTCCCTGCAAGCCCAGCCCAACGGCCCGTTACTCCCCTCTCCCAGCCTAGTCCGCTCCATCTCTCCCCTCCCTCCCTCTCTTTCACTGACGCGTGGGCCCCGCCCGTCAGCGCCTTCTTCCTCCCGTGTCCGGGCAGGACTCGAGCCGAAGCCAAGTTCGGCCATGGCACGCCGCCTCGCGCTACCTACCCTTGGCCCACACGCCAAGGCGCACTCGTCTGGCCTATAAAAGGCGCACGTACCCCCCCTCTGACCCGCATCGAGCCGCAATTGCTAACCCTAGCTCTCCAAAGCCGCTGCCGCTTGATCTCTCTGCTCCACCGCCGTTCCGCCGCTTTGCTGCCGCTCCCCGAAATCTGCGCCTCCCTGGAGCTTCGTGTCGTGGTGAGCAACCTCGCCGCCCTGTTTTCCCTCTCTGTTCTGCGTGGAGACGCTTGCTGGAGCAAATTCCGGTGGCCGAGCCACCTCTCGCCGTCGTGCCGCCTACCCGGCCTCTAAGCCTCATCCCAAGCACCCCGCCGAGTTCGCCGCACTGCACTTTTGCTCCCCGTCCAACCCCGACTCGAAACGAGCCCCGGATGGCCGTTTTGGCCAACGTCGACGAGCTCCGCCACCGTGCGCGTTCACCGCCGGCAGTCAGCGCCGCCGCCCAAACTCCCTGAGCCGCTCGCAGCCGTTAGATGTAGATCCAACAGTCCAGATCCAATCAACCCTAGGAAGTTTTGCAAAGAAGCCCCTAAGTTTTGTGAGAATCAAGCCGCAGTCCGCTGCAGTTCAAACATGTTTACAAACCAGTCCTTTATTTTCTAAAATAGAACCTGCCGTCCAGGAGCTGGAGTTTTGCGCGCTAGCCCCTGTAGTTTAGGTTTAATCTCATTTTAGTCCCTTGTTTCTTTAGAGCTAGCCCCTGGCAGTTTAGATCTATCGCAAATAAGTCCTTGGAACCTTATTTTAGCCATAACTTTTCCATTTTAACTCCGTTTTCATCGATTCTTGCGCTCACGAGATCCTTGTGATGAGTGCAATAGTTTTATCACCCTGTTATCTTATGTGAGCACACTTTGTTGTGTCTTACAAATCTTTTTTGTTAGTTCTTAACCCTTTTGTTAATCGCGACTAGATCCCTGAAGCACCGTTTAGTCCATAGATTTGCCGTTTTAGTTCTATTTTCTGCGTTTCTTGCGCTCTCGTAACCATAGCAGTGAGCTCTATCCTTTAGTACGCTCTTTTAAAGCCTTTCTTTTGTTCTGGTGTATTGTTCTTAGATGTATCTTGTTGTTTGCTTTGTATGTTTGCCCATGATTGTTTCGAGTAGAAGGATCGCTGTTCGAGGATTGAAGAATCAAGATTTCCAAGTGAGCAAAAGCTGAAGAGCAGTAAGAGTAGCTTTTCGTTGGAGAAAGGCAAGTGACCCTAACCATCTTTCTATCTATACTTATTTACAAGAGTACTATGATTTAATTGGAACATGGAGAACCACCCAAGAAAACCGTACAACCACAATACTATATGGCTCTGGTCTTGGCTAAGTAATTAGACGATCTATATGTCGTGCCTAGGGCGATTGATTGGTGGATTTTTGGGTTATCGATATTTGAGGAGCGGGTGAAGGAAGCTTCGTCTTCTGAGGTACCGTAGAAAGCCAGGGACCAGTGCGTACATATAGTGATTCTTTGTAAAGGCCTCATAGCGTCCCTATGCAATCACACCTCAGAATTGTGGTATTGTGCCTAGCTAGCATATTGCGTGGTTGGGTTCGAAGTTCTTCGGAACTTTTACGCGAATTGTGGTGAAAGTGTACGACCTCTGCAGAGTTAAAACTAACCGGTTAGCCGTGCTCACGGTCAAGAGTGGCTTGGACCCTCACATGATTAATAAACTTAAAGATGGATATAAATCATATTCTGGTTATTTCTTGTGGCCTTGCTGAGTACCAACCATAAGTGTACTCACCCTTGCTTACTGCTGCTCAGAAGCAGAAAGTTGTGGTGAGGTCTTTTGAAGATGATACTGAGTTCTAGGCGTACGCAACCCCCAGTCGATTGTCTATGAAGTTTGGAGTCTTCGTTTCCAGGACAAGCTGTAAACTCTGATAGTCTTTTAGTTATTGTTTTTCTCCTTTTCGTGATACTGTTACTGATTATTCACTTATAATGTCTCTATATGTATGAAACTTGATTATGACATACATATAGTTATGCATTCGGTTTTGTCCTTAAAACCGGGTGTGACAGGAAGCGCGCGTGCGAGGGCGGGCGTCGGACGCACCTGCCATTGGCGGGCGGGCCGTGGAATCATGGGGGATGGGGATGGCGAGACGACGCGGAGGCGCGTTGAGGAGGCTGCGATGAGGCCGGTGTGACAGAACCGCCAAGAATGCTTAATTAAGCGTAACCGCCATTATTTGAACGCATTAGGCGCATTAGCTTATTATTTCACTAATTCGACAGTCTGTTTCCAATCCACAAGCTGATTGAAACACACTCATAGTCTCGCACGACGGCGAGCGCAGACGATACCAGCATAATACAATTTCACAAAAAATAGTGAACAAAGCTAAGGTATTTACAAAACGATTTTTTCCAAATTAAATTCACATAATAAATGATAGCAGCGGAAGAGAGTCTAACATGTAGAAAATTTTCATTAGAAATCAAATGAAATAAAATAAAATACAATGATAACTACGTAGACGTGAGAACGTCACATCGAGCCCACCGATGTAAATCCGGATTAGCTCCTATAACTGAAATAGAGTAAACAATAAACCCTGAGCAACAAATACTCAGCAAAACTTACCTGACTATTGGGTATACACAGCCCACATATCTAGACATACAAGACTTTTGGCTGGTGGTTTTGTTTTGCCGAAAAAGCATCTAAAAGTGAGTCCTTACTTTCAATATTTTAGCTCAAGATTTTTCTTTAGCCTAACCATCAGCTAATATTTGCATAACAACTAGAGCAACCATGGTGGAGCATTAAATAACAATTCAAAGTAATCATCATCATATATCATTCATATTCTATCTCATTACTACGAGGCGATAAAGAGATCAAGACCCTCATATCCGCGAGACACGGCGAATCGATCCGATTTAACCTTGCAAGGTGAACCCAAACAACACGGCATGCATAAGCCCCGTCGGACCACACGCACCAACCATTCCCCTCCCTGCCTCGAACTACAGGACCGCCCCACCTTCATATGGTCAGCCGAGCTCAACGTGAGACCACCAAAAGTAAATAAATACATCCCTATTTCTCCGCGACTACTCGACTACCCCAGGAGGTGAGATGGGGTCATGTACTTTCGAAGTGAGGCATTACTAGGCTTACCAATTTTGACTACCTCCTACTCCTGGCATGCGGTTAGTACAGTTCAATTCCCGATCAGCACTGCCGACAACGACTGGTCTTTAATCGACACAGACGAGGCTAAGACACCTAGGAATCCCTGTCCTGCTGCCATACCTATATATCACCAACACTCCCCGTCCGGTCTCAAATTTCCATTCATTTCCATATTGCATTCCATATCTCGTATACTGAAATGTAAAGATAATTATATATCTTGCGAGTAACCAGCAATTACTCGACTTCTATAATATCCTATATCTCGCGAGTGACAAGAAATCACCCGTCTTCTACCGATACCTATTAAGCATGGCATTGCTATCGACCTAGACATGCTAGTATAAACTCAAGGAAACCTAAGGATCATGCAACCAGAGTTTCAAATAATTCCTAAAACGTAATACACAAGTAATAAACAAGCATATATATAGTGAATCATAATTTAAAATAATAGGACATGCACCGGGGCTTGCCTAGGGTAACACTAAGTTAGTGTTAATGCTAACAAGGCCTTTGGCCCTTCCGACCTTGGGCCCGGTCTTCAGTTGCCTCAGCGGGTCCTTCCATCTTTTGGAAATGTCCACAGAACACCGATTTGTGGTTCGGCTTTAACACCGTGTGCTTCATGTCCACGCGTTGTACATCTAGCGTACCTAAATAAGTTACAACAATGCATATGCATAAATGCATGGATGATGCAGTAAAAAGGGCAGCAATACAAGCGCAAGGTCGCTATTACCTAAACATGAACAACTTCAAAAGCGGAGGTTAATTAAATCTTGTACGAGTCTAAACCAAGTTAACCCAACTGGTTTTATATTTTTAGCACATTCCTAACTCTATTTACGTATTTAACAATCTAGAAAAGCATTTATCTAGTATAAATAAAATTGTACATAAAAAGTTGTCAAATAACGCATTTCATGGTTCTACCATGTAGAGAATAAAAACACGAAACTAACAAAACTTGTTTTGTATTTTTCCCATTTTTCTACGTATTTTATAAGCACTGAAGGTCTGTTCTGATCGGATGATCCGACCCAATGCCAGATGATCCGACCACCACCAGAAAGTTTTGGCTTCGGATTGCCGTTAAGTCTCCATGGTCGGATGATCCGCCCATAGGTCGGATGATCCGGCCAAACAGTACTTTTGCCACTAGAAGGTGCCGGATGATCCGACCCTAGGTTGGATGATCCGGACCTGGGTATTTCTAGAGTGAGTTTCGTTTACAAAAAGAGGGTTGGGTCGGATGATCCGGTACTTGGCCTGATAATCCGAACCTGGGGGGGCGACGCGCGCGCGCGGTGTGTGGCGACGCTCCGGCGAGGAAACCACGGGAAAAGGCGGAGAAGGACCGGAGAAGTGGATCGACGCGAAGGGACGAAGCTCCGGCGGTGCTCCCATGGCGGCCGGCAATGGAGGGCCGATTCCGACGGGGAAGAGCTTGAGCGAGGCATGGGGAGGTGTGGAGGAGATGCGGAATGAGGTTGTGGAGGTCCTTGCGGAAGGGATCGACGAACGGCGGCCGGAGGGAGGAGATCGATGGGAGGGGCGGCGGCGGTCTACTCTGCTCGAGCGGCTCTATTCAGGCGGCGCGGACGTGGTGAGGCGGAGACGCTGTGGCGTGGAGAGGCTTCGGGACATGGATAAGGATGCGGCGTTGGCGCCGAGGATGGCCGGCACGTGGCCACGGCTCTCTCGCCGGCGAGGATTCTTGATGCGTGGCTGCCGTGACGCGTGCTGCCGCTACCGGTTTGACCGGCCGGCGACACCGGTCAGACCGGTCGCAACCTGGGATGTTATAATCCTACCCCCTTAAAGAAATCTCGTCCCGAGATTTATAGGGAAAGAAAAGGGCTGAGAATGAACTTCTAATAACTATACATGACTAATGAGAATTGGCCATGAAATCCTGCACACTGTCTCACGTGCATACTTGGAGGAAGAATAACTCAAGTAAGAAATCAATTCCAAGTTTCTTACACTTGATTAACACAAAGCCTAACATCGATTGAATCAAATTCTTTTTGGTTGGGACCAAGAACCATTAGAGTATCAAGGAAAATTTTTTGCCTAGGAATATTCTTGCTCAATAATATTTATTAATTGAGTTGTATGATGCAAAATGCACATGTTGCTAAGCACGTTAGTAAACTATGACCCCCACAAACTCCTATATAAAACAACCCATTCGCATGGTTATTCCCCGAGACCATACCCCCTTAAAGAACAAAGGTAGAGGAAAAACGGTTCCAAATATTGCACAAAAAAAGTGTCGATGTAGTTCCATCCACACGCACTTAAGCACCCGTGCGCACCTAGTGACACAGTCGCGTGGCGGCCGCACACGCGAGGCCCTAGGTCCCGTCGCGGCACTATAGGTCATGGGACAAATCTCCACCATATATAAGAACCAATAATTGAAATCCGAATAACACGATTGATTACAGAGAGATTGAAGAGGTAAAAAGCAACCCGAAATCATGTTCAAAGGCATGAATCCACATGGTCAGTCAAATTACCACCAAAGTTTCCCTAATCTTGCATGGCCCACTAATGCAATATGATGCGATGCTATAGTGTGTTTGCCTGGCAGGATGACTATAATATATGTGATCAATTTTCTAATTCTTTTATATTTATTTGAGCAAGAACGCAAACGGATTGGAACTAGGTTCAAGAATCAAGGCGATTAGAAATAAACGAATACTAATGCTAAAAGAACAACAGGGTGCTTTTAGTTATCAAGAATGGGCGGAATGAATTATCCTCAAGCACTCGAACAATGGCCTAACCTCAATTTACAACTGACCAATAGTAGAAAAAGGTTTAGATAAACTAAAATAGTCATAGAACCATTTAAGATAGGGAAGGGTATATATATATTTAACAAGAATTAGATACGTAATTCTTACATTAAGTCTGCTAATGTAAGCGGGGTTAGTGTACCTGCAGAAAAGTCACAATATAATATATATATTCAAAAATGATAATGTACTGTAAGTTAGTTAATATTATATACCTGGCCACCTGACCTAACCTACACTATGTAGGGCTTACGAACTAATTTCTCCTAATCCCTTAAGCGCAAAAAATGTATTCTTCTGAAACTCATTTTTAGTTTTAAAAAATACTAAAAATAATCATACTAGTACTCTCCCTGGTGCATTTCAGCTCTGATACCAACTGTGACAGAACCGCCAAGTTAGAACGCTTAATTAAGCGCAACCGCCATCATTTGAATGCATCAAGCGCATTAGCTTAATTAAGTATAACTTGACAGCCTATTTCCAACCGACATGCCGATCGAAACACACTGTAGTCTCGCACGACGGCGAGCGCAGACGGTACCAGCATGATACAATTTCACAAAAAATAGTGAACAAAGCTAAAGTATTTACAAAATGACTTTTTTCAAATTAAATTTACATAATAAATGATAGCAGCGGAAGAGAGTCTAACCTGTAGAAAACTTTCATTAGAAATGAAGTGCTTATAAATGATAGCAGACGGCTAGTCATACGAAGCTAACAAAACTGGTTTTGTATTTTACCCATTTTTCTACAATTTTCTACGTATTTTATAAGCACTGAAGGTCTGTGCTGATCGGATGATCCGACCCAACGCCGGATGATCCGACCACCACCAGAAAGTTTTGGCTTCGGATTGCCGTTAAGTCCTCATGGTCGGATGATCCACCCATAGGTCGGATGATCCGGCCAAGCAGTACTTTTTGCCACTGGAAGGTGCCGGATAATCCGAACCTAGGGGGTGGCGCGCGCGGGGCGTGTGGCGACGCTCTGGCGAGGAAACCACGGGGAAAAGGGCAGGGAAGGGGTGGGGAAGGTGGAGGAGCTCACCACGAACCCATTCCCGGGGTTGATTTGGGCGGAGGAGGACCGGAGAAGCGGATCGACGCGAAGGGGCAGAGCTGCGGCGGTGCTCCCATGGCGGCCGGCAATGGAGGGCCGATTCCGGTGGGGAAGAGCTTGAGCGAGGCATGGGGAGGTGTGGAGGAGATGCGGGACGAGGTTGTGGAGGTCCTTGCGGAAGGGATCGACGAACAGCGGCCGGAGGGAGGAGATCAATGGTAGGGGCGGCGGCGGTCTGCTCTGCTCGAGCGGCTCTGTTCGGGCGGCGCGGGCGTGGTGAGGCAGAGACGCTATGGCGTGGAGAGGCTTCGGGAGATGGATAAGGACGCGGCGTTGGCACTGAGGATGGCCGGCATGTGGCCACGCCGCTCTCGCCGGCGAGGATGCTCGACGCGTGGCCGCCGTGACGCGTGCTGCCGCTACCGGTCTGACCGGCCGATGACACCAGTCGGACCGGTCGCAACCTGGGATGTTACAGCCGGGCCGCGGCGGGATGGCAGCGGCGACGCGGAGTTCCCGATGGTCTGTAAGAGGCTAGCGGCGGACCAACGCCAGTGCCACCTCGCCAACGCCTCGTCCTCGCCACCACCAGCGCCGGCTGTCTACCACATTCTCACAGAGAAGCTGATTTTTTTTTTGAACCTCACGGAGAAGCTGATCTGGGAGGCTAGAAAGTGGTGTCGGGGGAGAAGCCTATTTGGTTCGCGCTAGTTTTGTAGCGTGCTAGTGAATAGTGACACTTTGACCGCTAATTACAGTGTCAAACAAAGCCAGTTTACAAAACCAACTTTGCTTGCCATTGGTGACGCTTTGAGAGAGACGGTGGCGGTGGCCTTGTCTTGGTGACTCGGGGTCACTTAGCCTTTGCTTGCCGGGAGCCTCGGTGGCGAACGCAAGACGGTGATCAAGCGAAGAGACTTGGCATCACACTTGTTCGTGTTGGATAAGTGGCCGTGGACGTAGGGAGGGACTTGGTGTCCTAACCGAACCACGTTAAATCGTGTGTCTTGGTGTCTTCACGGGAGTTTGCATATTCCCTCTCATACCTCTTTACTTACCGTATTACGTTTTCGCATTTACTCTATATTGTGTACCTTTACTTTCCTAGTTAGTTTGATTAGGATCGACTATAGGTTGCAAGTCTTTTAGGGGTAAGTAGAGAGTAGGATAGATAAACCTTAGTCATAACTAGCATGTGTAGAACGTGTTAGGTTTATCTTATGCAAATAGATTGAGCCCTAGGATAAAAAGCGATTAGCGACCCTATTCACCCCCTCCCCCTCTAGGGTCGGACACCCCGGTGATCCTTACAAATGTAAAATGCCGGGATTACATGGTGGTGCTGTACTGAGTGCACCGGGGATATTTTCCCTTTCTAATAGCTTCAGACCCTGCTTCCTTAGCACGGCGGGCCTTCTCTCGCTTCCTCTCCCTATCAGCTTCACGTTCCTCTGCCTTCTGACGTTCCACTTCTGCAATCCTCTTCTGAATCTCCTCCTGTTTTTTCTTGCGCTTCTCCTCCATCTGTTCTTCATGCAGCATTCGTTGCCACCTTTGTGTAGCCCACCTTACTTGACGCTCCATGTGGTCCTTATCCTGCTGAGATTGTTCGGTGTCTAACCACTGCACGAAATCACATAGAGGCGGTGGAGTCTTTCCTCAAATCATGTTAGAAGTCATTACTAGATCTGAAAGTGACAAACTCTGATAGTGTTTTGTAGTACCTTTGCTCGGTCCTTGCCGTAATGCTTGGGCGGGTCGTACTCGTAATTCTCGCACATGAAGAACCTCTTGCCAAAGTCGTCCCCCAAAACCCTTGATTTCATTAGTTTGCACAAGGATCCGCAAAAACACATAGGCACCTGAACTCCTTGTGGGACTGTTTCCGTCACCTTACTCCATGGAATGTAGGTGGATCCTGAGGATGCCATGGTGTTGAGCCCTGGCAATCACAAGTGAGCAATCAGATTGCTAATATACTATATCAACACTAATCATTATTAGTAACTACACCTAAATGTACCACTAATCACTCCTAATAATAATTAAACTTATTGCTAAACTACTATTTCAACAAAATACTTTCTACAATTTTCTAACATTTTCTAAAAAATTTAATATTATCTTCCAATTTTTAAGACTTTCTAATACTTCTCTAACAATTTTCTAGTACTTTCTAATATTTAATCTAACACTAAATGTACTGTATCAATGCTGATCATTACAAGTAACTGCACCTAAATGTACCACTAATCACTCGTAACAATAATTAAATTGATTGCTAATCTACTGTTTCAACAAAAATAATTACAACATAATCTATTTGTAAAGCGTAGAAGAATTTTGGTTACCTGCTGTCGCCGGCTCGAAAATCCGGCAGGGCTTCGCATCTCTCCCTCCCTCCCTCTTTTTTCTTGGTTTCTGGAATTTTAGTGATGCAAATGAGGGGTGGGGGGCCAGCCAACCCTTATATAAGGGTGGGAGAGCCGGTCGCCCTGCAGCCGGGCGGCCAGGGCCGGCCGCCCCGCTGCCGGACGGCCTGGGGGGCCGGCCGCCCCGCTGCCGGTCGACCGGCCCCCAGGACCTGCGCGCAAATATTTTCGTAAAAATTTTTGCACAAAAGCCCCTGCCGCCCCGCAGCGGGGCGACTAGGTCCCGGCCGCCCGACAGCGGGGCGGCCGGGGTATATTCCTGTAAATTTCGAAAACAAAAATATATTTTTGTAAAAAACGAAAATAAAAAAATAAAAAAACCACTGGCCTATCCGGTCGCCTGGGCCGTTCGCAAACAAACTCACAGATTCCGTTGCTGTTTCATCAGCCGGAAATGCTCAAAAAAAAAATCAGCCGGGACGGACATCAGCTTCAATCATCTTGACAGATGACACGCCGCCACGACATCAGTAAATGCTGATTTCAACAAAGCTCTACGGCCACCCAAAGGCCAAAGAATTTTCGACACGAGGTGCCACCAAGCACCACGCATTGCGGTCTACATGGGGTAGCTAGCAAGTGGCTAGAAGGAGCACCACACACCAGATGGAACCAAACACACAGCGAAAAGAATCCCGGGCCAGGAGGTGACACGTTTCTTGTACCTACCCGTATGACATGAATGAATTATCCCCTGTTTCAGTGGAGGTCGTAGAAGCTGTTGTCGGCCTCCGAGTGCCCTCTAGCGCATAAAAACGGCATTATTGGTTGCTCATTTGGCAGGGTCCTGAACCTGAACTCTCAGTATTGACTTGAAGTCAAAGCGGCTAGCTAGGAAACGCTAGTGTACCCAACACTCTAATTTTAGTTGGTCTAAAGAAAGCACTCTAATTTTGGCAACCACATGTGTACATGTCACAGCGGCACATGATAACGCGATCCACATCTGTAAATAGCACAAGCACCCTGCCTGTACTTGAACATTTATAGTTGTACACCAATTGCAGCCCATCAAATCCCCAAAGCATACCACCAAAGAAATCAGCATGGCAATCCGGTCGGCGTGCTTGTTGTTACTGCTAACCGCCTCCATGTTCTTTTCCACACTCCCGGCCGCCGACGCCGACGATGAGGCGGCGCTGCTGGCCTTCAAGGCGGCAGCGGTTGGCGGCAATAGCAACGCGCTCGCTTCCTGGAATGGGAGCACCGATGGTGGATACTGCAGCTGGGAGGGGGTGAGGTGCCGCGGCAGGCACCGTCGAGTGGTGGCGCTGAGCCTGCCATCCTATGGGCTCACTGGCGTGCTCTCGCCTGCCGTCGGAAACCTGTCCTCCCTGAGGATTCTTAACTTGACCTACAACGAATTCAGCGGTAACATCCCCGCGAGCCTCGGTCGTCTTGGCCACCTCCGCATCCTCAACTTGAGCCAAAATGCCTTCTCTGGCCCGCTCCCCACCAACCTGAGCTCATGCACTAGCTTAATGGTGATGCACCTCCGCTTCAACCAGCTCAGCGGGAGCGTGCCTTCTGAGTTCGGCGACAAACTGATGAGTCTTAGGTTTCTCACCCTTAGGAACAACAGTCTCACCGGTTCCATCCCAGCGTCACTGGGCAACTTATCTTCATTGGGTGCTCTGGAACTCTCATTTAACCAGCTTGAGGGTACTATCCCGCGTAACCTTGGCATTCTCAAGGATCTCCAGTTTCTTGGGCTCGCCTTCAGCAACCTCTTTGGCGATCTCCCTGTCTCCCTATACAACTTGTCTTCAATGGAAATTATGCAGATTCAGTCCAACATGCTCAGCGGAAGCATCCCTACTAATATTGGCAGTATGTTCCCCAACATGCAACACCTTATTTTAGCGGGAAACCAGTTCACCGGGCACATCCCTGCTTCACTCTCCAACCTCACATCACTCCAGGTACTTGACCTCGCACAAAATAGCCTCAGTGGATATGTACCTCGCACGGTGGGGAAACTACGAGTCCTGCAAAATCTGTACTTGGGCGAGAATATGCTAGAAGCTAACGACAGGGAAGGATGGGAATTTATCACTTCTTTGTCAAATTGCAGCCAGCTCCGGCGATTAATTATCTATGCCAACACCGCTTTCACCGGGCACCTACCAAGCTCAATAGTGAATCTCTCAACAACCCTACAATTTCTCTTGTTTAGCGACACTGGGATTTGGGGAAGCTTGCCCTCAGCTATCGGCAATCTGGTGGGCCTTGAAAGGATTGATGTTCAAGATACTTCCATATCCGGAGTGATTCCAGATAGCATCGGCAATCTTGGAAAATTGACTACACTTAGTTTGTTCAATACTAACTTGTCAGGCCAAATACCGTCGTCTATTGGGAATCTCACAAAGTTAGTTTGGTTTTCTGCATATCATAGCAATCTAGAGGGACCAATTCCAGCAAGCATTGGGAAGTTAAACAGTATAGTTCACTTAGATTTGTCAACGAACCAACTAAACGGTTCAATTCCTAGGGAGATTTTCAAACTACCACTTAGTTCTTTGAGTTATTTAAACCTATCGTATAATTCACTATCTGGACCCCTCCCCTCAGAAGTTGGTAACTTGGGTAACCTAAACTTCTTGGTTCTATCAGGAAACCGACTGTCTGGAGAGATACCTGAAAGTATTAGGCTGTGCACTGTGCTGCAAGAACTTTGGTTGGACGATAACTTATTCAATGGAAGTATACCCCGATCTCTAAACAGGGGTCTGGCTGCACTCAACTTGTCCCTGAATGAGTTGTTTGGTACTATTCCTGAAGCCATTGGAAATATTCATGGCCTGCAACAGTTGAGTTTAGCACACAACAATTTGTCAGGGCCAATCCCTGCAGTTTTACAGAATCTAGCATCATTGTCGATGTTGGATTTGTCCTTCAACAACCTGCAAGGGGAAGTGCCAAAAGAGGGGATTTTCAGAAATCTGACCAAACTGTCAATCACTGGAAATAACAACCTTTGTGGAGGAATACCACCACTTCATTTAGCTCCATGCAAGATAGATTATGAAAGAAAAAACAGAAGAAGACATTTGAAGTATCTTACAATAGCTCTACCAACAACCGGTGCACTCTTATTATTAGCCATCCTTACTGCGCTCATTTACTTGATCTATAAGAAGGATAAGCAGAGGAGCCCATTCCAACCATCAATAGTTGAGGAACAGTATGAAAGAATTTCCTACCATGCATTAGAAAATGGAACCAATGGATTCTCAGAAGCAAATTTGCTTGGTAAAGGAAGCTTCGGGGCAGTCTATAAATGTGCTTTGCAAGGTGCGGGAACTATTGTGGCTGTAAAAGTTTTAAACCTTGAACAGTCTGGCTCTACTAAAAGTTTCATAGCTGAATGTGAGGCATTGAGAAGAGTGCATCACCGATGTCTTATAAAGATCATCACCTGCTGCTCAAGCATCAACAAACAAGGTCAAGACTTCAAGGCATTGGTTCTTGAGTTCATGCCGAATGGTAGCTTGCACTCTTGGCTCCATAAAAAATTTGACATGCCCACTCAGAACAATACTCTCAGCTTAGCACAAAGGCTGGATATTGCTGTTGATATCATGGATGCCTTGGACTATCTTCATAATCACTGCCAGCCACCAATCGTCCACTGTGATCTCAAGCCAAGCAACATCCTTATTGCAGAAAATATGACGGTCCGTGTTGGAGATTTTGGCATATCTAGAATCATTTCAGAAAGTGGAAGTACAACTCTGCAAAATTCTAATAGCACAATTGGAATAAGAGGCTCCATTGGCTATGTTGCTCCTGGTAAGTGGTCGCTAAAATTGATGTATTCTGTCATTTGTTCATTATTCCGAGCCCTTCTATAAATATGACATGCTGACTGATGCTTTTTTTTTCTTTTGCACAATCATAGAGTATAGTGAAGGATCTTCCATCACAACTCTTGGTGATGTTTATAGCCTAGGAATACTGCTGCTCGAGATGTTTACAGGAAAGAGTCCAACAGATGCTATGTTCACAGGTTCACTAGATCTACACAAGTACTCAGAGGATGCTCTTCCGCACAAAATCTGGGAGATAGCGGATACAACAATATGGTTGCACACAAACACCTATGATGACAGTATAAGAAACAGAACTGAGAATTGTTTGAGCCATGTCATTTCCCTTGGGATATCCTGCTCAAGAAAACAACCTAGAGAGAGGACACTGATACAGGATGCAGCAACTAAGATGCATGCTATCAGAGATTCATACCAGTCTGGTGGTAGAACATGAGGATTAGCAACAACTCTACAAGCAGCAGAGAATAAGTAGAGCTGAAAATGAGCAAGATGGTTGCAGATAGTCACTTGCCTTAAATAGCTGAAGATGTATATGATGCTTCAGTTCTATCATCCATACATATAACAATCTGCATTCGTTTACATCAGTTTTATGAAAGTCCAGAGGACGTCTAATAAAGAGTAATGCATCGGTAAGATTAAATTCAGAGTTTTAAGTCACTTTTATTAGAGAATTCAATAAGATGTATAAGTCAAAATTTAGCCAATTGATATTCTTGTGTTGTTTCCCAGTAATTCCCTCCATGGTACAGAGGAATTCTAAGGTCAATTATGTTCGCATCTTTGTAGAGTATTGGGGAATGCTCTAAGATGTTATCTCAATGAGCCCTGCTTTCCTTCTTAATTCAAAGCAGAGAGGTTGTCTGCCTCTTCCCATCAAGTTTTTTTTCTCAATGACTGGTGATGTATATAGTCTCAGCATACTATAGCATGAGATATATATTTACCTGAAGATTGAAGGATGCGCATAGCAAAAAAAAAAAAACCTTAGCACTGCTGTTTCGACAGTTTCGCTGCATGTGGAGTCAAATTATGATTAATAGAATCAAGTTTTGGTGCTGCTCAAAGCACATCAAAGGACCAAACAATGATGAGAGATGCACAAGCATGACATCAGAGATTCATACCTTATGATTTCCTGTTAGCTGGAGAAGACACCGAGTGCAGTCATTTGCAAGAGCAATGGTCAAACAGCAGAAGGTCGATTAGGATACATTGTAGATATAAGTAGTCACTTAAAATAATTGAAGCCATATATGCTGTAAAAATTAATACCTCTCGTATGAGCCTGTATTTCTTTGCATAAGACTGAAAAGGGAAAATTAAAATGCATGCACATTTACCACCTTAAGATATGAAATGTTTGAACCACCACAACAGTGGGTATATCATTCACATAGAGCTTAGTCACATCCTCACACACATTCCAAAAGTCTACGGATTCAGAATAACCACTTGGAATGAAAGAACAATAAAATTTCCACAGAAATTAAATCAATAACTACGAAGTCTACAGATCAAACTGGCTAGGTCTATATGGCAATCAGGGTGCACACAGATGAGAGCAGCACAAGATGAAGAAATTCAGAAAATATAACTGTGCTCTAAGCGATGGCCCAGAGGAAATATAGCGAACCAACGCCTTACACGACATATTAAATTAGCTAAACATGGAACAACATGCAAGAGGGACAGTAATCACCGCAGAAATTTCACATTTCAGAGCACTATGTGAATTATTCAGTTGGAAATGTTGAAGCCAAGCCATGCAAGTAGCAAAGCAAATGACATTTTCGTTCCCTCGCGGTTGGACCATCATACAACAGAAAGCCCAAATCATTGAAGAGGCAACATTAGTCACAAAATCCATGAGGAAAAGCGCCCCATGAGCACCACCACAAATCTTATCGCGATCCAACCACACATCCATCCATCTTCATTCACATTCACTGCTGCTGCTATCAAATAAAATGAGCCACGCCAACCACCAGCACCGAACTACCACTACCTAAGGTAAAGGGATGTGAACCTGGTGATAACCTTGGTGTCGACGGAGACGGCGCGCTTCCCGAGCTCACCGGGAGGACGACGTGGACGCCGTACGGTGGTCTGGATGCCGTAGCGAGGGATGTGGTGCTGGGCTGAGCTTCCTCTTGCTATAGGCTTATTCAGCGATGCAGCCTATCCGCCTCCGCGGTCAGCTTCCCCGCACGGTCTTTCTTCCCCTCCTCGCCGCCCTTCTCGCTCTCCGCATCTCCGCGGCTGCCTCCTCCGTGGGCTTCCTTGCCGGTGCGTGTGTAGTTTTAGGCCTGCAAACTTTCTATGGACTCTGCTGCAGGGCTGAAAGATAGAAAAGTTGGGCCCTCGACGCATGCATTAAAAAAAAGCCCACATCTCTCCCAGGAGAATTGGCAGCAGCAGCCTCTTGCGTTTTAAAAGGTTTTCAGGGCCATGTCAATCAGAGCTTAGATTGACTCGTGTGTTGCTTTCTTGAAAGCCGTCCAAGAGACTTTGCAAACGAGCATCGTGTAGGATTGTGCCACGTGGCAATGTATCCACACATTTCTCATTTCTGCACAATGTGCCTGACTCGCATTGCTTTGGATGGAGAAATTAAAGACGAGAAATCAGTGTTGACTAAGCTAATGACTGCACCTGCAAATCAGCGCCGCGTGCCTCGACCATAGGATTTACCGAGTCTGTTTGGTTAGCTGTGGCTGGTGCTAATTTGTTCTGAGAGAAAAGTACTGATGTCTGGCTGGTGCTAATTTGTTCTGAGAGAAAAATACTGATATCTGGCTGGTGCTGATTTGCTGTGAGAGAAAAATACTGCTGGCTGGTTGGCTGACAAGTCAGCCGAACAGAGTCATCAACTATGCGTCCACAATCCCATACACTGCTGCAATCCCTCCATCCAGTGGACGAAGAACGGAACCAGTTAACCAGCAGAGTGAGAGTGCCACGCGAGTGAACACTGATGAGCACACGGACTGAATACTGGTGGAACACGCCAACCCACATGCGGTTTCCATGACCTTTTTACCAAATGCATCACCATCAACATCTCCATCTCAAGGAAGAAAAGAGAGAAAGAAATAACGAGCTATGTGGAAATGCGATTGATGTCCTCCCAGATTAATTCTGGTCTTTGGCACCATGCAAATCCATCCAGAATAAATAGCACCATCGACCATCATTCAAAAAATAAAATAGCACCATCGAGCTGTGTGAACTTCACTGGCACCGTTCACTATCATCGATCACCCACAGCACAGCAAAGCCAAGACAATGCGTTCATCAGTGAGCCTTCTCCTGCTGCTGCTATCGGCCTCCATCCCCATCACGACGCTCTTGCCTGCACAAGCCAACGATGAGGCCGTGCTGCTCGCAATCAAGGCCGCTGCGGGCGGCGGCCATGGCGACACGCTTGCCTCCTGCAACGGCAGCGCTGGCAGGTTCAGCTTCTGCAGCAGGGAGGGGGTGAAGTGTGGAGCCAAGAGCAGGCGAGTAGTTTCACTGAGCCTGCCTTCCCAAGGGCTCACCGGCGTCCTCTCCCCAGCCGTCGGCAACCTGTCATCCCTCAGGCTCCTCAACCTGAGCACCAACTGGTTCATCACCGGGGGCATCCCCGCAAGCCTCGGCTGCCTGCACCGCCTCCAAGCTCTCGACCTGAGCAACAACGCCTTCTCCGGTGAGCTCCCTGCCAACCTAAGCTCCTACATCAACCTGATGTTCATGGCCCTCTGATCCAACCAGCTCCATGGGCGTGTGCCCCCTGAGTTCGGTGACGAGCTGACGCGCCTCATGGTGCTTGACTTGTGGAACAACAGCCTGACCGGCAACATCCCAGTGTTACTGGCCAACTTGTCATCACTGACTTCCCTAGTACTCGGACAAAACCACCTCGAGGGAACCATCCCTCCTGGCCTTGGCGGCATCCGAGGCCTCCAATTGCTTACGCTCGCCAAAAACAACCTCTTTGGTGAACCCCCAAACTCCTTGTACAACCTGTCTTCATTGGAATGGTTGGATCTCCGAGCATTCCTGCCAATATTGGCAGCAAATTTCCCAACATGAAGCTTCTCAGCTTTGTGACAAACCAGTTCACCGGATCAATCCCTGTTTCACTCTCCAACCTCACTACTCTAAGGATACTCTTCCTCGAACGTAACAGGCTCAGTGGATATGTGCCTCCCCCACTAGGAATGTTGTGAGCTCTCCAGATTCTGTACTTGCACAACAACATGCTACAAGCAAATGACAAGGAAGGGTTGGAATTCATCACTTCGTTGTCAAATTGCAGCCAGCTCGAGCAACTAGTTATGCACTCCAATATCGCATTCACTAGGCAGATGCCAAGTTCAATTGCGAATCTCTCAAAGACTTTGCAAATTCTCACTGTCAGATTCAGTGGGATCTCAGGGAGCCTCCCCTCAGACATTGGCAACCTTGTTAACCTCCGAATATTTAGCGCAGTGAATACTTCCATATGCGGCCACATTCCTGAGAGCATCGGCATGCTAGGAAACTTAGGCTGGCTCAATCTTTGCAACACTCACTTTTCTGGGATCATACCTTCATCTATTGGAAACCTGTCACAATTGACTAAACTGTATGCAAACAATGGCAACTTAGTGCGATTCCGTCAAGCTTAGGGGAGCTAAAGAGTGACACTCCTTGACTTGTCAAGGAACCATCTGAATGGTTTAATTCCCAAAGAACTTTTCAAACTACCAGTCCTTTCTATATACTTAGACTTATCACACAATTCATTACAGGACCCCTTCCATCTGAAGTTGGTAACTCGAGAAATCTTAACAGCCTATATCAGCCAGGAAACCTGCTGACTGGTGGGCTACCGAAGAATATCGGGACTGTACCATGCTACAACAACTTTTGCTGGACAGTAACTCATTCCAGGTATCCATACCTCACACTTTGAAGAATGTAAAGGGTCTGAATGCACTCAATCTATTGATAAATAAATTATCTGGTACTATTCCTGATGCCATTGGAAGTATCCACAACCTGCAAGTGCTATATCTAGCACATAAAAACTTGTCAGGGCCAATCCCTAGACTCCTGCAAAATTTGACAACATTATCAGAACTCGATCTATCCTTCAACAAGTTGCAAGGAGAAGTACCAAAAGATGGTATTTTCAGATATTTGTCTAACTTGTCTCTCATTGGAAATAATAAGCTTTGCGGTGGAATACCTCAGCTTCATTTAGCTCCATGCCACATGAATTCAACCAAAAATAATATAAAAGGGTGGTTTAGATCTATTATGATAGTTCTCATAACAACCAGTGCACTCTTGTTCTTAGCTTTAGGTATTGCACATATCCAGTTTATCAATAAGAAGCTTACATGGAAACAAAAGAGACGAATTGCACCACTACTACTTGAGGAAGGGTATGAAAGAGTTGCTTATAATATGTTGGGCTTTGCTACGGTACTCCAAAATAACTGTGGACCGTAGATCTTGAGGGTGAAAATAAAGTATTACCTTCTAGGAGGTAATAGTATCTATATATTTAATTCTAAAAATAGAGAAAATATAGGAACTAACTTCCTATTAGATCTAACCTCTAAAAGATCTAACGGGACAGATAAAGTTTCATTGTTTTAACGTGACACAATTTCCTGTTCATGATGAGAGTGCGTACGAAAGAATTTCGTTTTTCAATGTGAACGTCAAAACATGTCAGGTCACTACATGGGTGCGTCAGCCACCAAGAAGAAGATTTGAGGCACCTGCTTGACATACACATGCCAATTGCTACTTCTCCCATCAAATGGCCATTTAATTTTTTTCCCCATAACTAAACGTGATATGGTTAATGGGTTGACACTTTAGAGAATAATAATGGCATGTGACGTTTTAATTCTAAAAATAGGAAAAATATCTTCTTATTAGATCAAGTTATACAAGCATGAGTGTATCAGATCAAACGATTACTTTTTCCTAACATGAATGGTGAACGTGCGTGACATGGATTTGTTCATAACAAAAACGTGACATGGGAGACATGTGAAGGCACACTTGAAGATTTGGTTATTTTTATGGCACGTACCAAACAAGTAGTTATAAGATGAAATTTGTTCCTTCTGTAGGTTTGATTTGAATCATACAATATTTGGTTGTGTTGAGATGGCTGGCATTTTTTTTCCATGATGCGTACGTGAGGAGCTGGCTCTCCGAGCATGAAAGCGTATAGGAAACGGAAGCTGCATGATTTGCGGGATATTGTTGGGATTTTTCTCCTATTTATTTTAATTACTTAATAAATGAAAATTCCAGAAATCAACGGCTGTGATTTCTTTTGACTCTCTTACCTCTTAAGAGGTAATTGGAGTACCGTAGCAAAGCCCTAATATGTTAGCTAATGGAACCAATGGATTTTCAAAGGAGTGCATGACGACACGTTAGCTGCTCAAAGGAGAACATGGATGAGAAAGATATCAGTCTGCGCTGCGGCTGCTTGCTACAAAATAAACAATCAGAGGTGAAGGCTGGGCATGGGCAAGAACTTGACTAGAAGAATTCAAATCCACGTTATTTGAAAGTCAAAAGTTTTGAGTTAAATGTTTTAAAAGTTCATATCAAATGTTATTCCTGATTCTTTGTGGACTTGGCTACATTTCGTGACGTGTGTCGTTCCATGATCATTAAAATAACAGCCGTGATTGAAAAAAAAGGGCCCATGATCGAGAAAAAGCAAGACGCCAGGGAGGATTCTTCCTGCATGCTGGTGGTGCTCAGTCGTAGCTTCAGTCTTCAGCTATATGAAGCAATCAAGCAAACGACTACAAGGTGCGGTGCGGCTTCACGAAAAAACCACACTCACCAAGAGGCCGTGCTCGAATGAAGGTCGTTGCTTCTGCCTGTTGCTAAAAAATTGAGAGCATCACAGATGTGTGTGAAAGTCTTTCAAAAAAAAATAGCTGTGTATGAAAACTCTAGAGTCTAGACTCCGTCAAAGCAGTAACAATAGTTTATTACGCCGAAATCATGGAAAAATGCCCCTCGAAGTTCCTTGCTCCTGTCAAATGAGAAACTCAGTGTCAAATGCGATGTCCCGATCACCCTTTAGCACTTGGCACTTTGGCAGACAGCCACTCACAGCCCACAACAGCACATGATCGCAGGATCCAGTTTAATCAGATAAACAGCATCAAGAAGCACCTACTTAGTGAGTACTTACCAAGCATTAATCGCTTCTCGTAGATCGTCCACCAGCGTACTACATACCACCTCAACAAGTCAACAGATATGGCAATCCAGTCATCAGCGACATTGCGGCTGCTGCTGCTGCTGCTGCTGCTGCTATCCGCCTCCATGTCCATCTCCGCCCTTGCGGCCGCAGAAGCCAACGACGAAGCCGCACTGCTCGCGTTCAAGGCCGCAGCAACTTGCGGTGGCCATGGCAGCGCACTTGCTTCGTGGAACAGCGGCAGCGCCGCCACCGGCGGGTTCTGCAGCTGGGAGGGTGTTACGTGCGGGAGCAGGCACCGGAGAGTGGTGGCGCTGAACCTGGCCTCTCACGGGCTCGCCGGCGATCGGGAACCTGTCGTTCCTCAGGACTCTCAACCTGAGCAAGAACGGGTTCACCGGGGACATCCCCACGAGCATCGGCCGTTTGCGCCACCTGCGGACCCTCAACTTGAGCTACAACGCCTTCTCCGGTGAGCTCCCAGCCAACCTGTCCTCATGCACTAGTTTAACAGTCATGGCCCTCCAGTCCAACCATTTCCAAGGATACATGTTGGATAAGCCTGTAGCCGGATAGTGTACAGTTAGGAGTTCCTGTTTTTTTGCTTAGCTATGTTTAGCTAGCGCGCATGCAGCCACTCGCCTTGCTCGCCATGTGCGCGTAGTTCGCGGCACGTCCCAGCGATGTGGGATGGCGCGTCGTGTGCCCGAACGTGCCGTGTTTAGCTCTGTAATCTAGGCTTTATATTCTGCAATCAATATGCAAAAACGCTGCCGCTTCGCAGCACCAAAATCACCGTGTGTCTCCACTGTGTTCGCGTGTGTTCTCTCTGATCTACCGATCTCGATCCAACAATACATACCCCCAGAGCTCGGCGACAAACTAGTGCTCCTCAAGTGGCTCCACCTGCGGGAAAACATCCTGATTGGCACCATTCCAACATCACTTGGCAACTTGTCGTCACTAAGTTTCCTGGACCTTGCGTCCAACCAGTTCGAGGGTGCAATCCCTACCAGCCTTGGTAGGATCCAAGGCCTCCAGATGCTTAACCTCACCTTTAACAACCTCTCCGGGGAGTTCCCTGAATCACTGTACAACTTGTCTTCGTTGCAAGTGTTGGAAACTCTATCCAACATGCTCCATGGAGGCATTCCTGCAGACATCGGAAGTAGGTTCCCCAATATGAGGTTACTTACCCTTGCTGATAACAACTTCACTGGAACCATCCCTTCTTTCTCCAACATCACTTCTCTCCAAGCATTAGACCTCTCTGTAAACATGCTCAGTGGATATGTGCCTCCCACGCTTGGCAGGCTACCAGAACTGCAAGGTCTATACTTGTACGGCAACATGTTGGAATCAGACAAAATGCAGCTACAGGAATTCATCACATCGTTGTCATATTGTAGTAAACTCCAGCTATTGTTAGCAATAATCACGCCATGGTCTGTTCCGGGCGTGCGTGACTCCGTGTGTGTTACGTGTCGTGTTGTGTTCGTGCGCGTGGGCGCCAGCAGGGAGGCTGCGGCGAGGTCGGGCGTGCCGCGCGGGTGCGACACGTTCTGGAGTCGAGGATCATGTGTGCGTGCGTGTTGCAGTTTGGATCACGGCTGTTTAGGGCTGTTGATCGTGTTGGAGTCTAGGTGCAGTACGTGCACATGTTTGTGCCCAAGCTGCTGTGTGGATAGGGTTGTAGGCAGTTAGAAGTCTGTGGAGTGCATGTGTGCATGGAGCCGGTCAGCACGGAAGAAGCCGCATAGTCCGAGATGAGCGGATGGCTCTCACGGTGTTTGTTGAGCGCGTCGTGCTGATCATGGCGTGAAGGCCGGGTGAGTGGAGGTGAGCTCCATGGTGCGTCCCTGGTGGTTAAACACACCATGTATTCCTAGTTCAGAAGTCTTGCCGAGTCCGTTTTTTTTATCAATACAAGCCAAGATACAGGAGCTTGTGCTCCGCGGCGTTCGTCGCCGGCAAGTCTTGTGTGTTGTCTCCAACTCCGGCGAGCTGATCGCGAGTGTGTGAGTGAGGACAAGGCCAACATTTGGTACTAGAGCCGGAGATGAAGATTGGCGACTCCTCAAAGGGTGATGGCAGCAGCTCGCCGCGTGCGGTCATGGTGGAGCGCGTCGCCGCCTTCACGGGGGAGGCTCCGAAGCTGTCGAAGTTAAATTACCAGGAGTGGGCGCTGGAGATGCAGGTCCACTTGGAGGGCATGGAGGTTTGGGATGCTGTGGAGACGGGCTGTGCCGACCGCGGCAAGGATCGACGGGCGCTAGCCATCATCCTCCGAGGGGTGCCGCCGGAGATGAAGTCCGGGCTCGCAGCAAAGAAGAGCGTCAAGGAGGCGTGGGACGCGGTGAAGAAGATGCACGCCGGCGACGACCGTATGAAGGACGCGAGCATCCAGCGCCTCATGAAGCAGTTCAACAACTTGACGTTCCGCGACGGCGAGAGCATCGGCGACTTCGCCATGCGCATCAATGGGCTCATCACCAGCTTGCGCGAGCTCGGCGAGAAGCTTGAGGACAGTCGCGTCGTGAAGAAGATGCTGCGCGTCGTCCCCAGGAGGCTGAAGCAGTGCGCGGTGGCGATCGAGATGTTCGGCGATCTCAACAACAGGTCAATCGAGGAGCTCGTCGGCCGGCTTCAGGTTGCGGAAGACGCCAACGCCGAAGAACAGGAGGCTGTCCATGGGGGCAACGCCGGGCAGCTGCTCCTCACTGAGGAGCAGTGGGAGGCGCGTCGTCGTCAGCACATCGGCAAGGAGCAGGTGCGCGGCTGCCGCGACGGCCATGGAAGCGATCATGACGACGACGACGACGGCAGCAGCAGCACAAGCTCGGGGCGCGGTAGGAGCCGCTACCAAGGCAAATGCTTCGACTGCGGCGTATGCGGACACAAGGCGAGGGACTGTCCGAAGAAGAAGAAGGAGCGAGCGCTGCTCGCCGACGTCGAGGAGGAGGCGGCGCTGCTGTGAAGACCGGAGTTTATCATGTCGTGTTTAGGGGGAGTTTATCTCCCAAGTCACACATTGGTGACACCCTCAGCACTGACCAAGGTCCCACACCCACACAGTCCACCAGTGACCAGTCCGACACACGGGCCTCACACCCGCAATGTCCACCACTGACAGGCTCGACACACGAGCACACACGGGCCTCACACCCACGGGTCCACTGGGCTTCGAGCCTACACCACCCAAGTGTGCACGGGCACAGGAGATTGCGGACCCAGCTTTGATACCAATTGTCGATCCAAAACCAGGAGAGTTGGCCCAACCGGACGCATACCCGGGGAAAGTCCTGCTACACCCCAAAAGCTAGCCCAAGAGGTGAGTGACTCCCCCCACTTTTAAATTGGTTCAACTCCCCCCCTCCACAACCAATGTGGGACTAATCCCAACAATTAATGCTCAATGACAATGCTGGTTTCTCTGGGCAGCTGCCAGGTTCAGTAGTGAATCTCTCAACAAGCCTCCACATTCTCCGATTTGAATACACAAGTATCTCCGGGACCATCCCCTCAGCCATCAGCAATTTGGTCAACCTCAGAGTCTTCATTTTAGGGGCTACTTCCATATCTGGATCAATCCCGAAGAGCATTGGTGAACTGGCAAACTTGGGGTGGCTAGGTTTGTACCAAACTAACTTGTCAGGTCAAATACCTTCATCTATCGGAAATCTCTCGAAATTAGTTAGCCTTCTTGCATTCGACAGCAACCTGGAGGGACCGATTCCAGCAAGCATAGAGAACATGACTAATTTGTTGAAGCTCGATCTATCAATGAACCGTCTGAATGGTTCGCTTCCCAAGAGATTTTCAAATTGCCAGTAATCTCTATTTTCTTAAACCTATCATACAATTCACTATCAGGTTCCCTCCCTTCTGAAGTTGGCAGCTTTGGAAACCTTAACAGCCTGGTTCTGTCCGGAAACCAATTTTCTGGTGAGATACCAAATACTATTGGGGGATGCGCTGTGCTTCAAGAACTTAGATTGGACAATAATTTATTCGAAGGAAGCATACCTCAATCTATCAACAATATAAAGGGTCTGAGTGCACTCAACCTATCCGTGAATAGGTTGTCTGGTTCTATTCCTAATGTCATTGGAAATATAAATAACCTACAACTGTTGTATCTAGCATACAACAATTTGTCAGGGCCGATACCTTCAGTTCTGCAAAATTTGACATCACTATCAAGGTTGGATCTGTCGTTCAACAATCTGGAAGGGGAAGTGCCCAAAGAGGGCATTTTTAGAAACTTGACTAACCTGTCAATTACTGGAAACAATGAACTTTGTGGTGGAATACCTCAGCTTCATTTAGCTCCATGCCAAATGAACACCGTGAAAAAGAATAGAAAAAGGTGGTTAAAGTCCCTAATAATAGCTCTGACAACTATTGGTGCAATCTTTTTCTTAACTTTGGTTATAGTTTCTGTTCATATCATCTGTATGAAGCTTAGACGAAAACAGCATGGCCCATTCCAACCACCAATAGTTGATGAACAGTATGAAAGAGTTTCTTATCAAGAAATAGCAAATGGAACCAATGGATTTTCAGAAGCCAATTTGCTAGGTAAGGGAAGCTTTGGCATGAATGCAATTTTCAAGAAGATGGACCTATTGCTGCAGTGAAGGTTTTTAATCTTGAGCAATCCGGATCTACTAGAAGTTTTGTTGCTGAATGTGAAGCGCTGAGAAGGGTGCGTCACCGTTGTCTCATAAAAATCATTACATGCTGCTCAAGCATCAATCACCAAGGCCAAGAGTTCAAGGCTCTGGTTTTCGAGTTTATGCCAAATGGTAGCTTAAGTGATTGGCTTCATCCAAAATCTAGAATGCCCACAGTGACCAATACTCTCAGCCTAGCACAAAGGCTAGATATATCTGTTGATATCATGGATGCCTTGGATTATCTTCATAATCACTGTCAGCCATCAATCATTCATTGCGATCTCAAGCCAAGCAACATCCTTCTTGCAGAAGACATGAGTGCCCGAGTTGGAGACTTCGGCATATCAAGAATCCTTCCAGAAAGAGCAAGCAAAACCCTACAAAAGTTAAACAGCACAATTGGAATAAGAGGCTCCATTGGCTATATTGCTCCAGGTAACTGAAATAGTTCAATTTTGGATTTTGTTATCATTCTTAGTTCTTATATAAACGTTTTGTGCTTTATTTGCACAATTACAGAGTATGGTGAAGGTTCTTCTGTTTCAGCTCTTGGAGATGTTTATAGCCTCGGCATATTGCTGCTTGAGATGTTTACGGGAAGGAGCCCAACTGATGACATGTTCAGAGGATCATTGGATCTGCACAAGTTTTCAGAGGATGCTCTTCCAGAGCGAATCTGGGAGATAGTCGACACAAAAATGTGGTTGCATACAGATGCCCATGACCAAACCACAAGAAGTAGAATTGAAAATTGTTTGGTTGCTGTCATTGGTCTCGGATTATCCTGCTCAAAGAAACAACGAGAGAGGATATCGATACAGGATGCGGTCATTGAGATGCACGCTATCAGAGATTCCTACCTTTTTTTTTCTCGAACGCGCAAGAGAACTGTGCATCATTATATTAAGAAGGAGAAGGGGGGTAACCCCCAAACCCCCCCCCCCCCCAAAAAAAGACACACAAACACGCTGGCTTGTCTCTCTAAGAGAAAACAAGAGCTAGACCTAGAGTAGACCAAGAGAGCTAATTGCCCCTAGGTGCCAGGGCGAGGAGAAATGAAATTCCTCTAGCCCCGGACAAGGACCACTGTTGTAGATCTTCAAGTGTGGTCGAGACCAGGCCCGTCGCTGTGGGTGTGCAGCAGGTTCGACCGAACAGGGCCCCCAATTCCAAGGGGCCCCCAAATTCTCAGGCAACAGCCCATTAGGTCAGCAGGTTCTTGGTATTAGACAATCAGCCCATGTTTCCTTGTTGCTGGTGCTCGATTGCCGATTGGCCTTTTCCGCGGCCGCAGCGACGTCTTGCCTTCGATCACACAGCTCGGCAGCTCGCACATCGTCACATCGTCGCGATTAGGGCCGGCTACCGCCGGCTCCGCAGCGCAGGCCGTAGGGTAATTAGGAATCGCCGCGACGCAACGACGGCACACCATCTCGACGACTTGACAGGTTTCTTAGAGGCACTGGAGGTAGCTAAAGGAATTGCCCTTGACATGGATATTGGTACAACCTTTCGTAAGAAACGTGAAATTAAAAGAAAGAGGCAATTTGATGAGAACCCAGATGAAACAAATGCAGCTTCCACTCAGTCTGCAGAGGAATCATTTAGAATCAACTATTTTCTATCCATTGTTGATCAAGCTATTTCCTCCCTTACAACAAGATTTGAACAATATCAGGGGTATCAGAAAAATTTTGGCTTCCTATTTACTTCTGACACATTGCAGTCATTGGATAACAATAGTTTGAAATCTTCTTGTGAAAATCTTGAGACTGTCCTTACAAGTGATGGAAAATCTGATATTGATGCTAATGAACTGTATTTGGAGTTAAAGTTTCTTCAAGATTTCATTCCTAGAGAAAGTATGGGCCCTGTTGAAATTTTGAAGTTTTTGAAGCGACATGATTGCTTTCCCAATACAACTATCGCTTATAGAATTCTATTGACCATTCCTGTGACTGTTGCATCAGCAGAACGAAGCTTTTCAAAATTAAAGCTACTGAAGTCTTACTTGCGTTCTACAATGACGCAAGAAAGGCTTAATGATTTGGCCATGATAGCACTTGAGAGTGATATATTGGAAAAGATTGATTATGAGTCTATCATTGAAAATTTCATTTCAAGAAATACGAAAAGAATGATGCTATTCAAGTAAAGATTATGCAGGCAAGATTAAATAGGTATGACTTGATGTTTCCTGATGCTATTTCATATTACAATGTATACGTTAATTTTATGTTATATTTTGCTAGTCAAGTAAGTAGGCCCCACTCTAGACATTTGTACAGGGCCTCCATTTTTGTCGGGACGGCCCTGGTCGAGACGAGGTTCGAGATACTAGGAGTAGCATCATCAAACACACAACGATCGCGGTGCTTCCATACATTCTAGGCTCCTAGAATTATGATGGAGTTCAGGCCATTAAGGACTTGACCAGACACCTTGCCATTTGCATTTGCCCACCAGTCATCAAAGTTTTCATCTTCAAGGTTTGGGGTCAGCTCTTGTAGACCAAATTTCTGCAGAATGTGGGACCACATCAGGCGAGCAAAAACACAAGAAACTAAAAGATGATCAATCATTTCCTGAGCTTGGTCACAGAGTGGGCAAGCAGCAGGATGTTGTAACCCCTTTCTTGCCAACCAGTCTGCTGTCCAGCATTTTTTGTGTGCAACTGTCCACAAGAAAAACTTACACTTATTAGGGGCCCAACTCTTCCATATTCTCTCCCATGGACCAAACTTGATAGCTCCAGTGAACAAAGCTTCATATGCTGATTTTGAGGTGTACTGGCCAGTAGTGGAGAATTGCCAAATATGGATATCCTCAACATCTGCTTGCAGCTCAACATTTGAAAGCAGCTCCCATAGATGGATGTATTCAATTAAGACCTGTACCGTGAGGGCGTCTCTTATGTCAGAAACCCATGTTCTATTATTGAGAGCATCAAACACCTTTCTACTCTTTACTCTGGCAGCCACTGCTTTGAGTAGATTAGGAAATGAATTTTTTAGACTTTGACCACCCAGCCATCAATTAGTCCAGAAATAAGTATTCTTGCCATTGCCCACTTTTGAAGTGACAGCAGCTTCAAAGAAGGCTTTAACTTGGGGTGAAGAGTGGATAGGAAAGAATGCCCATGGTTTACCAGGTTCAGTTTTTTGAAGCCACAGCCACCTTAGTCTTAGGGCCCATCCCAATTTCTGAAAACCAGAGATTCCCAAACCTCCCAAATCAATTGGTCGAGTAACTTTGGGCCAGGCAATTAAACAATGACCACCCCTTGTATCTTTTCTGCCTCTCCACAGAAAGCTCCTTCTAATTTTGTCAATGGCCTCCAATGTCCCAGTTGGGAGATCCAAGACAAGTATGAGATATATTAACATTGAGGTGAGCACATACTGCACTAATACACTTCTACCAGCTTTTGTGAGGAGGTCGGCCTTCCAGCTAGGCAATCTGTCTGCAATTCTCTCTATGATGGGCTGAGCCTGAGCCTTGGTAAGCTTATGTGGTGAGAGTGGTACTCCAAGATACCTGCATGGGAACTCAGATATCTGACAAGGAAGATGAGTCTGCAAAAGAGCTCTGTGTTCCTCCAAGCAATGAATGGGTACAACTGTACTCTTCTGTACATTTGTTTTCAATCCTGATGCTTCTCCAAATAGATGCAGAATATCTAAGGTGGCTCTGATATCACTAGATAGTGGCTGAAAAAAAATGACTACATCATCCGCATATAGAGAGATACGGTTATGTAAATGCCTTCTAGATAGAGTGTCGGTGTTTCGGATCACCGACTAGTGATTACGTATGCGCGTCGCTAGCTTGGATGGTAGTGCAAGGATAAGACACGAGGTTTATACTGGTTCGGGCTGAATGTCCCTACGTCCAGTTCGAGTTCGCGCTCTTACACTCAAGTCTGTAGTAGGGGTGTACAAACGGGAGAGAGAGGGGGCAGCGGTCCCAAGTCTCTGTGTGAGTGTGTGTGTGTTTGTGTTGTTCTGAGAGCTCAATTCAAGATCCCCCCCACGGGGTACGCCCCTCCCTTTTATAGTCCAAGTGAGAGAGACTTACACAGGGGAAACAAAAGAGGAGAGCTGCAGGGGTCGGGCGCCTTCTGACCCCTATCTATTCGTACCAACGGTCCTGTTGACCCGTTGACATCGACCGGGTGACGTCCTCCATCCCTGCCACTGTGCTGATCGTGAAGGGATGGGGGATGCTGGATTCGCGCTGCTCCTGGCTTTGTCAGTGACGAGCCGTCGCGTCCCGATGTGGTGCCCGTCACCACGCCTGCTGTCGATGACGTGCGATGGAGTGGTTGGGAGTTGTTGGGTCGTGCTCCCCTGTTGGTGACGTCCGGCAGAGTGGTTGGAAGCCGCTCTGTACGTAAGGAGTGGGTGCGGTCATATCCCGCTTTCCACGGTCACGCCTATTCACCTTTTGACCGTGGGCGCTTTGTCCTTTTCGACGACCTGTCGTTGCAGACTGTGCGGCCCCTTTCACGGGGGTCGGACGAGGCAGACCCCTTTCGCAGGGGTCTGTCTTGTCCAGGTTTATGCCACTCTATTGGGCCCTTTCTTGGGCCTTCCACAGCCTTAATTGGGCTCACCAGCTTCTTATTGACTTGTTTGGGTATCCCTAATATTGATACCCGATAGTAGCCCCCGACCCCCCTCGCGGTTATTTTCAGGAACCACATGGGGGGTCCGCATTCGTAGCAGGCATTCCGTTGGACGCGTTCCGCTTTTGTTTTCTACGTCACTCCGGTGGGTGCGCGTGAGCGCACCCACTGGGTGTAGCCCCCGAGCCTCTGGGCGAATCGGGGATTCGTCCAGAGGGTTTTGTTCGGTCGGGTCGACGTGATTCTTTGCGCGGTGATGTTTATCTCCTTGAGTTCCAGTGGGTGCGCATGAGCGCACCCAGTGGGTGTAGCCCCCGAGCCTCTGGGTGAGTGTGAGACTCTTTCAGAGGGTTAGTCGTGGCCCTACCTGGATTTTCGTTCGCGAATACGGTCATACAGTCCCGTTCGTTACCAGGCCTACCGTCTCGGTTTTTATTTATCCGTCGCCCTTCCGCGCGCCCCTTTCGCTCGGAGCGGGAGGGTCGGGTCATGCCACGTTTTCCGTCGGAGGCGAAACATGATGCTCGCGGAGCTGCTATCGGGTTAGTTTGAGTGGGGCCCGTCTCCCTTTCGCGGGGAGTCGGAATGAATCGGACTGCCGACCGACCCCAAAGCCTTTGCTTTTCCAACCGTTAGTAACCGAGATCATTCGGTGGACCTCGGTGGCTCGATGCCTCCCTTCGGGGGGATACATGGGTCGGAAAAGTCAAAGCTCAAACACAAGGTCGGAAAGCCCGGGCCCGCCGAGGGCATTCGGGTTGAGGTCACTGAACCCTTTCCTTATTGTCCCTCGCTCGTAGTTGTCCCTGGGCTGCTGTCGAACCCGCTCGGTGGGCCAGCTTTTGAACCCTGGGACGATTTCGGGCCGTCGAGGCCATTTTTGATCTTACCTGGGCCGTCGAAGCCATATTTCGGCTTACTTGGGCCGTGCGCCCGTCGTCGGATTTGTCGTGGCCGCCGAGGCCGTTTGAGCCGTTTCGGCTTCTCCCTCTTACCTGGGTAGTGGCGCTGCACGTTCTCCCACGATGCGCGACTGTTGTGGTCGTGGGTTCGTGGCAATTAAGGCGCGGTAAAAACCGTCGCTGTAGTGGAGATCGTGGGGTTCGAGGAGGAGTGCCAGCGGAGCGGCGCGGCGCCTCGTTTCTGTGCCCAAAGGAAACCGACGGGACGGGTTATTTAAGGAGGGGAGAGGAGAAACCTCTCACCTTTTCCATCACCGCAGCCTTTGCCGCTTCCAATCCCGTCGGACTCCCAAGCTCTTCGCTTTCCGCCGCCGCATCCCTCCTTGATTCATCTTGAGCCCGCGAGCTTCCGCCGCCGTAGCGCCTTGAGCCCCCGAGCCCGACTTCCGCCACCGCTGCTTCCGCCGTCGCAGCGCATTGAGCCCCCGAGCCCAATTTCCGCCGCCGCAACCTTTCACCCTCAAGTCCATCGAGAAGATGTCGTTTTGGCAGTGCTCTGACGTGACCGCCACACATCCCAATGGCCTCGTGGCTAAGGGGCTCCTGTGCCCGCTCACTGAGGCGCAGGAGTGGATTGTGCCGGGCAAGGAGTCGGATCCGCACCCGCCGCCGGGTTACGTCGTATCCTTCGTCCACTTCCTTGAGTGGGGGTTTGCGATGCCGGCGCACGCCTTCTTCCGCGGGCTACTGCATCATTACCAGGTGGAGCTGCAACATCTGAATCCCATTGGGATTCAGAGCATCTCCATCTTCATCGCGCTATGTGAAGGCTTCCTCGGCTCCCCCCCCCCCCCCTTTCGAGCTGTGGAAGTACTTCTACGCTGTCTCCCTCATCCAAGCCAAGGTGGGAGGCTGGATGTCCCCTGCCCCGGTGGGCTGCGCCGGGATCCACCTCCGCAGTGGAGGTGACCGGAGGTTGGACCAGTACATCAACGTCCACCTCCAGAAGTCACACAATGGATGGCACGCGTCGTGGTTCTATGTGAAGGACCATGCTGAGGCCCCGCTGCCGCGCTTCACCAATCGGATGGTGGCATAGATGCCTCGGACATGGAAGGACAGGCCCGTGCAGAAAGAAAAGGCGCGGCTCACCGACCTGCTGGGGGCGATCCGCCAGCTGAAGGCGTGGGGTCTGACTGGCGACGGCGTCGTCGGCGCCTACCACGCGAGGAGGGTCGCGCCTATCATGGCGCCCCCCTATTCCAGATGTCGCCAGGCGTCGACCTCGCCGGGACCGTCATGGCGCGGGGAGCGGTCAAGCCATCCGAGGTCCAGCAACGGCTTCGGGAGGCGTTCGAAGGCGCCCCGCCGTTCCCCGACCCCCAACAGCCGGCCATGCTGCCCGAGCCCGAGGCGATCCTTGTGGTAAGTTTCTGCTTTTCCCGACCTTGCGTTTCGTTCCGCTTGTTGTTTTTGTTTCTTAATTCCTTTGCCCCCTTCAGGACTCCTCCCAGTTCCGCCTCTCCCGCGCGCCGCTTCCCGAGGATGCGGCGGGGCGCGAGAGCAACCGCCTTGCCGCCGAGGTGAAGAAGAAACAGGCGGAGCTGAGGAGGAAAAAGAGGATCCGTCGGGAGGAGCAGAAGAGGGACCTTGCCAAGTGTCGGAGGCTTGGCATGGTCTCCTCAAGTGAAGAGGAAGAGGAGCTGAACAAGCTCGGCGACACTAGTGAGAGCGGCATCGACGACAACGACGACAACGACGACGGCGTTGACTGGTCCGCCCTCACGCCCGGCGACGAAGATGTCGGGGGTGGTCAGTCGACGTCGGCAGCGGCGGGGGCAAGTGCTCCCCCCCGCCGCAGGCAATCCCGCCTCTGCCCCAGGGAGGCTCCCCTCGAGGCGGCGTCGTAGGCGGCGCGCTGGGGAAGCACCGCGAAGCCCCCTCGCTTTCGTTGGGCTGGGTGAGCGTAAAGAGGTCGCGTGCGACCACATCCCGGTAAGAGATTTTCGCAGTGATTTTAATGACTTAACTTTCGTTGGCCTCGAGTTTTAATGTCGGGGAGTGATTTTCACAGCACGGGAACGACGCAGAAGTCCCTGGAGCTCGCCCCGTGCAAGGCCGTCGCCAAGCAGCAGGCGGCAACCAGGGCCGCAACCCCCGCAGTAGCGGAGTCGGTACCGCCCACACCATCGGGGTCGGTGGGCCGAGGCGACGACCCCCCGAAGGGCCTACCCGGGTCGTCCGCCCCACTGGCCATGGAGCCTAGGAGCGGGGAGGACCCAAAAACCACGGCGACGTCGGCGACCGCACTGGCCTACCCTCCCGCCGAGCCCGTGGGGGACCGCGGCCGAGAGGAGGCGGCGCCGGAGGAGCTCCCGGTGCAAACTCCGGCAACGATCCCGTCGGCCCGGGTGACAAGATCCCGGTGCCCGTGGGTGCGACGGGAGCAGACGTCGGGGAGGCCTCGAACTCTACGGTGGATGCGGCCGCGCCGCCCCCTCCCGCAGCAGATCTGCCAGCCTCCTCGACGTAGCTCGTTGTTGCGAGCCGTTCTGGCGGCGAGCCCACGGTGCCCACTGGCATGACGGCAGAAACCACCGGAAGGGCGTTGGTGGTCGTTCCGACCCCTCCCCCGTCGGTCGCGCCGACTCCCCCAATCTAGCGGACCGTCTCGGGTTCGTCCGCCGGGAGCGATGGCGGGGACCCGCGTTAGGCCGCCCGGGCATTGAACCCACCGCGGACCGAGATCAACTGGGGGCACCTCCGGGGAGCGGCGGCGACGGTGGTGAAGTTGTCGCGCACACTTCTCGCACCGGCGGTCCTGCTAAGATTTCAGTTTGGGTTTTTCTTTCGCTTTCGTTTTCTTTGCTCATGCCTGACCCCAGGTTTCCTCCTTCCTTCTAGCTTGGCTGCAGGAAATGGAGCTCCGCGACCAGGAACGTCTGGCGCTGAGGGAGGAGCTTGCTTCCACCCGTCGGGCCCTGGAGGACGAGCGCTAGGCCCGGACCGCAGAGGTCGCCGCTGCGCACTGACCCTTGGAGGAGGAGCTTCAGTCCAGGGCAGAGGAGCTCGCCGCTACCCGCCGTTCCCTGGAGGAGGAGCATCAGGCCAGGGTGGCGGAGGTCGCCGTGACGCGCCAGTCCCTAGAAGTGGCGAACGCTCGGGCGGCCGCTGCCGCCACCGAGCGCGAGCAGCTCCAGCGGGAACGGGACGCCGCCGTTGCGGCTGCCCAAGGAGCGTCGGAGTGAGAGAAGACCGCGCTCGCGGGCCTCCAAGGTACGATATTCCGCTTTCCTTTCCGTTGGCTATGATTCATGTTTCGTTGCTGACCTCCTGGCCTTTCCCGTCTTTCGCAGACGTTCGCCAGGAGCTGGCTCGATCCGAGGGCCGGAGGGTGGATGCCGAGGCGACAGCGGCCTCGCTAGCCGCGGAAGTCTCCTCGGGTTGTGCCACCCAAGTTGGGCCGTGTTCAGTTCCATTTTTCCAAATTCCAAATTTTTTTTTCGGCACTTGCATGAAGACTTAAATCTAGACGAAATAAAAAACGCATTGCGACTGCTGTCTGTAAATGGCGAGATGAATCTAATAAACCTAATTAGGCTGTAATTAGATGCTAAATTGCTACAGTAATGCTACAGTAAATAACCTCTACTGATGGATTAATTAGGCTCATTAGATTCGTCTCGCGATTTACAGACGAGTACTGTAATTATTTTTGTGATTAGTCTATGTTTAGTACTTAAAATATAGAAAGATGCCTTTTCAAAAAATTTACAGGCTGCAACCAAACACGGCCTTGGCTTGGAGGGCCGCGTCAAGCAACTCGAGGCTGAGGTGACAGGTATGTTCCTTGCCTTCGTTGACCTTTGTCGTGTCTTTTGGGCTTGTACTCGAGGTTGACCTTCCTTGCCTCGAGGTTGTACTCGAGGCGCGTTTAGTTCCCAAAAATTTTCACCTCCCCTTTAAACACATATATGAAGCACTAAATGTTAATTAAATAACAAAACTAATTACACAGTTTGGATGTACACGACGAGACGAATCTTTTAAGCCTAATTAGGGCATGATTAGCCATAAGTGCTACAGTAACCCACATGTGCTAATGATGCGGTCAAAGGCCTCAAAAGATTCGTTTCGTGGTTTCCAAGTGAGTTCTGAAATTAGTTTTTTAATTAGTGTCCGAAAAACCCTTCCGACATCTGGTCAAACCTTCGATTTGACACCCAAAAATTTTTGCTCCGAGAACTAAACGGCGCCTTACTTTGCCTTTGCAGCCGCCGATGCCCGGCATCAGGCTTTGGAGTCGGAGCTGGGAACCGTGCGGGAGTCTCTCGAGCGCGAGTTCAGGGGCATTGATGGCCTCCGACTCTCGGCCCGGATCGTCGTCGAGGAGCTCAGGGGAACTCCCGACACCGACTCCGCTCAATTCGCGACCTAGTTCGTCCAAGGCTCGGAGTGGGTGTGCCAGGAAGTCATGGAAGCTCGCAACGCGGTGCAAGAGGCGTTGTTCGTCGGGGTATAGCACGCCTTCGCCGTCGCGCGTAGCCACTATGCCAACATCGCCTTGCGCGAGTTGAGCGAGGGGTTCCCGGCCGACTACACCGACGCCGAGCTCGACAGGATCGAGGAGGAAGTTACCCCCTTCGCCTGCACCCTGGCAGATAGCATGCAAGATAACAATGAGTAGATTAGACTGCCAAGGGTCGGGTTTGTAATTTTGACTCTGTTTTAGCTTTTTCTGTAAAAAACTTTCAAGTTTGAATGCAATTCGCTTTTGCATCAGTTTGTCTTTTCGCGTTGCTAGTAACGAGATCTCATGCAACTTGTGTAACGACATGCGAGACATAGAACAGAGATAGCATTCCCTTAGCATACGTGAGGGAGTGTCGCCGCCGTCGGGGCGTTTAGCGATCTCGCCGACTCACAATGTTAAGGGAAAATCAGAGTCCACAAACTCGAAATGCCCGACCCAAGGATTACGGGAAGGGGGAAGTCACGCCGACGTGGGTATGACTCTGCAGCCCCCGAGTAATCCCCGACCCGAGCACGAGCAGGGGTCGGGGGTTACTTTGGAAAGAAAAAGCGAGGAAAAGAAAACATCGGAACAGATTTTTATCCCAAAATATTTTTACAACTCGCTGTATTAAGGGTAAAAGCGACGTAGCTGTTCGATGTTCGAAGCGTTGGCGAGGACTCGGCCCTCCTCGATCTGCAGCTTGTAAGTGCCGGGTCGGAGCACCTCCGCTACGATGTATGGACCCTCCCACGGAGGGGAGAGCTTGTGGCGGTCCTTCGTGCTCTGCACCCGTCGCAGCACCAAGTCGCCGACGTTGAACGCGCGCCCTCTGATGCGGTGATGGTGGTAGCGATGCAACGCCTGCTGGTATTTGGCTGATCTCAACAGCACAATGCCGCGTGCCTTGTCAAGCTTCCGACCCCTGCTCGCTGTAGGCCTTCACCCTCGGAGAGCCATACTCCAGATCAGTGGGCAAAATAGCCTCCGAGCCATATACCATGAAGAACGGCATGAACCCAGTGACTCCACTCGGAGTAGTTCTCAAGCTCCATAGGACGGCTGGGAGCTCCGCGGCCCATCGTCCGGCGAGCTTCTTGAGACGATTGTAAATTCTGGGCTTTAGTCCCTGCAGGACCATGCCATTCGCGCGCTCGACTTGCCCGTTTGTGCACGGATGGGCCGCCGCCGCCCTGTCAACACGGATGTGGTTATCGTCACAAAATCTGAGGAATTCCTTCCCCGTAAAATTTGTGCCATTATCCGTGATGATGGAGTTCGGTACTCCAAAACGGTGGACGATGTCTTGGAAGAAAGCTGCAGCCTGTGCCGACTTGGCCATCGTGACAGGCCTTGCTTTGATCCATTTTGTGAACTTGTCCACGGCAACAAGCAGGTGGGTGAAGCCCCCGGGTGCCTTGCTCAGGGGTCCGACCATGTCCAGCCCCCAAACCGCGAAAGGCCACGTGATGGGGATGGTTTGGAGGGCCTGAGACGGCATGTGGGTCTGCCGAGCATAGAACTGGCACCCTTCGCAGGTGCGCACGATCTGCTCGGCGTCGGCGACCGCCATCGGCCAGTAAAAACCTTGTCGGAACGCCTTTCCGACCAGGGCCCTTGGCGCGGCGTGGTGCCCGCAGACTCCGCCGTGGATCTCGATCAACAGCTGTCTCCCCTGCTCGATGATGATACATCGTTGCAGGATCCTCGTGGGGCTCCATTTGCAGAGCTCATCATCGACCTAGACATATGATTTGGCGCGCCGGGCGAGTCGGTAGGCCTCTGTCCTGTCGTCGGGGAGAGTGTCCCGGAGCAGATAGTCGAGGTAAGGTCTTCTCCAATCCCCTGCGGGGTCAGGAACTGGTGGCTGCTCGCCATTGAGTTCCATGACCTCGACATCGGGCGAGAGAAATGCCGACTCACGAGCCCCCGTGTCCTTGCTCGATGGATCGTCTCGTGGCCGCTCCTCCTCCTCGAAACGGACAGAGGGTTTGTACAGGTCGTTGACAAAGATGCCGCCAGGGACAGGCTGGTGTTGTGATCCCATCTTTGCGAGCTGGTCGGCGGCTTCATTGAAGCATCGCAGGATGTGGATGAGCTCTAGGCCATCGAACTTTTCTTCTAGCAATCGTACCGCCAGGCAGTACGCCGCCATCTTGGGGTTCAGGCAGCCCGACTGTTTCATCACTTGATCCACGACAAGGCGGGAGTCGCCTTTCACCACCAGACGTCGGATGCCCAGCTCAACGGTGATACGCAAGCCATTGAGGAGGGCTTCATATTCCGCAACATTATTAGATGCTGGAAAATGAATTCGAGTTACGTACTTCATACGGATGCCGAGTGGAGAAAGGAATACCAGCCCGACCCCAGCTCCTTCCTTCATCAGCGATCCGTCTAAGAACATTGTCCAGTACTCTTGATCCACGGGGGCCGGAGGCAGTTGCGTCTCCGTCCATTCCGCCACAAAGTCGGCCAACGTTTGGGACTTTATGACGGTTCGCGGGGCGTATTCGATGCCCTCCCCCATGAGTTCAAGTGACCACTTGGCGATCCTCCCCATGGCATCAGGGTTTCGCACCACCTCGCCTAGCGGGAAGGAAGTGATCACCGTGACTGGATGTGACTCGAAGTAGTGCCTCAATTTGCGCTTGGCGATCAAAACCGCATAGAGGAGTTTCTGAATTTGAGGATGCTGGGTTTTGGTGTCGCCCAAAATCTCGCTCACGAAGTACACAGGCCGTTGCACTTTCAGAGCACGTCCGTCCTCCTCCCTCTCCACGACTAGCGCTGCGCTGACCAACTGTGTTGTGGCAGCTATGTAAAGAAGGAGCGGCTCCCCATCCGCTGGGGGCACTAGGACCGGCGCCTTGGTCAGTAGTGACTTAAGGCTGTCGAGCGCTTGCTGGGCCTCGGCTGTCCAAGCAAAGCGATCGCTTTTCTTCAAAAGCCGGTAGAGGGGAAGGCCCCGCTCCCCTAACCGGGATATGAAACGGCTGAGCGCGGCGAGGCACCCAGTGACCCGCTGCACCCCCTTCAAGTTCTGGATCGGCCCCATATTCTCTATGGCACTGATCTTTTCGGGGTTGGCCCCGATCCCTCGCTGCGAGACGATGAAACCGAGGAGCATGCTGCGCGGGACCCTGAAAATGCATTTTTCGGGGTTGAGCCTGACCCCGTTTGCGTGGAGTCGGGCGAACGTCTACTCGAGGTCAGCCACGAGGTCGTCGGCCTGCTTGGTTTTGACCACGATGTCATCGACGTATGCCTCAATGGTTCGCCCGATGAGGTCGCCGAAGCATCGGATCATACACCGCTGGTAGGTTGCGCCAGCATTTTTCAAGCCGAATGGCATCGTGACATAGCAATACGAGCCAAAGGGAGTGATGAAAGAAGTCGCGAGCTGGTCGGACTCTTTCATCGCTATTTGGTGGTATCCCGAGTAGGCGTCTAAAAAGCAGAGGGTTTCGCACCCTGAGGTCGAGTCAACTACTTGATCTATGCGCGGCAAAGGAAACGGATCCTTTGGACACGCTTTGTTGAGACTAGTGTAGTCAACACACATTCTCCATTTCCCACTCTTCTTTTTTACAAGAACGGGATTGGCTAGCCACTCGGGATGGTACACCTCCTTGATGAAGCCCTCATCCAGGAGCCTGGTGATTTCCTCGTCGTTGGCCCGCCGCTTTTCTTCGTCGAAGTGGCGTAGTCGTTGCTTCACCGGGCCGGAGCCCTGTTTGATGTGGAGTGAGTGCTCGGCGACCTCCCTTGGTATGCCCGGCATATCCGATGGCTTCCAGGCAAAAATGTCATTATTCGCCCGGAGGAAGTCGACTAGCGCGCTTTCCTATTTGGGGGTCAGCTCCGCGCCGACCCTCAGCTTCTTGTCGCCCGACCCTTGGGGGTCGAGTGGGATCTCTTTGATGTCCTCCGCAGGCTCAAAGGACCCGGTCTTCCTGTTCGAGTCGGGGGCCTCCTCGGTGACCCCTGCCCTGATGTGGGAAAGCTCTTGCGATGCCAAGACTGCCGAGGCGATCTTGCAGCTCTCTTCCTCGCACTGATACACGCGCTGGAAGCTTGACCCGACGGTGATGACACCTCGGGGGCCCGGCATCTTCAGCTTGAGGTATGTGTAGTTCGGGATGGCCATAAACTTCGCGTAGCATGGTCGCCCCAAAATAGCGTGGTAGGCTCCTTTGAAGCTTACCACCTCGAACGTGAGGGTCTCCTTCCAAAAATTGGAGGGATCCCCAAACGTCACGGGCAGGTCGATCTGCCCGAGTGGTACCGCCTGCTTCCCCGGAAGGGAGCCCCCGAGGGTTGGAGGCGTGCGCGGTCGATCCCCATTGCGTCGAGCGTGTCGACGTAGAGGATGTTGAGGCCACTGCCCCCATCCATGAGCACCTTCGTCAGGCGCTTATTGCCGACGATGGGATCCACCACCAAGGGGCACCTCCCTGGTTGTGGAACGTGACTCGGATGATCGGCCCGATCGAAAGTGATCGGCAGCTCCGACCATCAGAGGTAAGTCGGGGTCGCGGGCTCGGCCGTGAACACCTCTCGGCGTGCGGTATTCTGCCTGCGCTTTGACTCGGACGCAGCCGGTCCTCCAAAGATCATGAGGACATCGTGGTCGGGGAAGGCGTCCTCTTTCTCCCTCTCGCCGCCGGTCCTTGCTTCGAGCTTCTTCTATTCGCCCTTTTTGAGGTTACCGGTCAGCCACTTCTTCATCAGACCGCAGTCTTTCAGATGATGGTTGACGCGGTACGGGTGGTTGGTGCAGGGTTTCTCCAACAGCTTCTCGAAGTAGTCGGGGGCGTCGGCCGCGGGTGCTTTGCCAGCCTTGCGGTCGGCCGCGGCGACAAAGTTGCCCCCGCCCATCTTCTTGTTCCTCTTGCCCTTTTTACCAGAGCGGTCCGACGGGCCTTCGTCGGCCGCGTCATCACGCTTGGCCTTTTCTCCTTGGGCTCGATCGAAGATCGCCCCCACTGCCTCCTTGCCGGAGGAGTGGTTGGTGGCGATGTCAAGGAGGTCCTTGATGGTGTGCGGGCCTTTGCGGCCCAGCTTGTGAACCAGGGACTTGCATGTTGTCCCTGACAGGAATGCCGCGATGACGTCGGCGTCGGCGATATTCGGGACGGCGTTACACTCCTTGGAGAAACGCCGTATGTACTCCCATAGGGACTCTCCCGGCTTCTGTCAGCAGCTCTTGAGGTCCCATGGATTCCCAGGGCGTTCGTACGTGCCCTGGAAATTGCCGACGAAGATCTCCCGCAGGCCCGCCCAGCAGGTGATCTTGTTGGCCGAAAGATGCTCCAGCCAAGTACGGGCCGAGTCGGCCAGGTACAGCGGGAGGGTGCGGATTATGAATCGGTCATCCTCCGCACCCCCGGTGCGGCATGTGAGGCTGTAGTCCTCGAGCCACAATCCGGGGTCGGTCTCCCCACCATATTTTGCAATATTGGCGAGGGGTCGGTACCGCGTGGGCACGTGCGCGCTGCGGATGTCCACGGTGAACACCCGCGGGCCCGGAGGTTCGGGGCTCATGCTCCGACCCTCGCCGCTGTCGTAGCGGCTGCTGCGGCGGGGACGGCAGCTCCGCGCTACCGACCCTGCTCCGTCATTGTAGTCGTACTCGCGGCGTCGGGCGTTGATGGTATGTCGGGCGTCGCGGTTCTGCCCGATGCGTTGCTTGACCGGGACGGCCCCACACTCCCGGTCCTGGCGTCGTGGCGGAGAGCGGGACGCGTCTCGGCGTGGTGCGTTGTCGCGCGGGCTGCCTCGCCGTGGTGGCGTCCCGCGCGCCCTATCGTGCTCGCGGTGGCCAAACTGCCGGCCGTCATCCCGCGTAGCGTGCTGAATAGGGACTTGCATTGCCCCCGACGCGGCGGGTGCAGATCGCGGCGTCGGAGCATTGCGGCACCGAGAGGCGGAGCTCTTGGTTTGCTGATCAGCCGCGAGATGGAGATGCTTCCGCATCTTCTCGCGGGCTCGCCGCTCCTCTAGCGTCGCCGCATCCGGAAGAGCCTCGAGCAAGGCTGCCACGGTGGCAACATTCTGGCTCGCCCGGGCGGACACCGGGGAGCCTTGCCGCTCTTCGGTGATTTTTTGTTTGACCTCGCCCAATCGCGCGCGGGCGGGTCCTCCGTCGGCATGGCGGGCAAGCTCGCGCTCGAGCGCCGCACGCTCTTGCTCCAGTTGGAGCTGCGTCTCCTCGAGCTCTTTCTGACGAACGAGGAGTTGTGCCCGTTGCAGATGTGCCGATCGCCCGTCACCCTGCGTCGCCACGGGGTCAGGTGACGGGCGCGCCGGATGCCCGCCTCCCAGCGTTGGCGCAGCAACGGGTGGCGGAACGCGGTCGCGGGAACGGCTAGGTGAATCCCTAGCTTGTTCAACGAAACCCTCGGGGGGTTCCGGCCATGAAGCATTCCCGTGAGGGATGGTGGCTCCCCGTACTGGAATCCGAGTCGGATCCCAGCGAGGAGTCCATCACGAGGAGATCATCATCCGAGCTAGAGACGAACCCCAGCATCCCGATGAGCTCGATGCCGCTGGGACGCGTGGTGACGCGTGGCGCCACTTGCTGGCGATCGTGGCGAGACGCATCCCCCGGCTCTAGCGGGGGTGCCGTCGTGGCGTGTCCTGCCAGGACGCCCGGGGAAAGCGGCTTTCCACCGGCCAGCTGCGCTGCCACATTGGCTAGCGCATAGGTGGTGCAGCGGAGGTCGTTTTGGGTCGAGTGTGGACCCAAAATCCTCCGGAGCTGCTGCACCAGGAGCACGGTGTCGAAACCACCGCGCTGGTGTGGTGTGGGGATGCTCTCCTGGTGACGGAGACGCGGGCCCCGCATCACGTTGGCGACGGCCGTGACGCCGCCAGAGCATGTGGGAGCTTGGATCCGCTCCAAGCCCCCGTCGAGGGTGACGATGAAGTCGAGGCTACCGAAGCGCACGAGTACACCCGGAGCCCAGCTGTCGACGTAGTTGGCCATCCGAAGCTCGATGACGATGTGCGACGTGCGAGTCCCCCCTACCTGGCGTGCTAACTGTCGGTGTTTCGGATCACCGACTAGTGATTACGTATGCGCGTCGCTAGCTCGGATGGTAGTGCAAGGATAAGACACGAGGTTTATACTGGTTCGGGCTGAGTGTCCCTACGTCTAGTTCAAGTTCGCGCTCTTGCACTCAAGTCTGTAGTAGGGGTGTACAAACGGGCGAGAGAGGGAGCAGCGGTCCCAAGTCTCCATGTGAGTGTGTGTGTGTGTGTGTGTGTGTTTGTGTTGTTCTGAGAGCTCAATTCGATATCCCCCTCCACAGGGTACGCCCCCTCCCTTTTATAGTCCAAGGGAGGGAGACTTACATAGGGGAAACAAAAGAGGAGAGCTGCGGGGGTCGGGCGCCTCCCGACCCCTCTCTATTCGTACCAACGGTCCTGTTGACTCGTTGACATCGACCGGGTGACATCCTCCATCCCTGCCACTGTGCTGATCGTGAAGGGATGGGGGCGCCGGATTCGCGCTGCTGCTGGCTTTGTCAGTGATGAGCCGTCGCGTCCCGGTGTGGCGCCCGTCACCACGCCTGTTGTCGATGACGTGCGACAGAGTGGTTGGGAGTTGTTGGGTCGTGCTCCCCTGTCGGTGACGTCCGGCAGAGTGGTTGGAAGCCGATCTGTACGTATGGAGTGGGTGCGGTCATATCCCGCTTTCCACGGTCACGCCTGTTCACCTTTTGACCGTGGGTGCGTTGTCCTTTCCGACGACCTGCCGTTGCAGACCGTGCGGCCCCTTTCGCGGGGCTCGGGCGAGGCGGACCCCTTTCGCTGGGGTCGGGCGAGGCGGACCCTTTTCGCAGGGGTCGGGCGAGGTGGACCCCTTTCGCAGGGGTCTATCCTGTCCAGGTTTATCCACTCTATTGGGCCCTTTCTTGGGCCTTGCGCTGCCTTAATTGGGCTCGCCGGCGTCATATTGACTTGTTCGGGTATCCCTAATATTGATACCCGACATGAGGTGAGCACATACTGCACTAATACACTTCTACCAGCTTTTGTGAGGATGTCAGCCTTCCAGCTAGGCAATCTGTCTGCAATTCTCTCTATGATGGGCTAAGCCTGAGCCTTGGTAAGCTTATGTGGTGAGAGTGGTACTCCAAGATACCTGCATGGGAACTCAGATATCTGACAAGGAAGATGAGTCTGCAAAAGAGCTCTGTGTTCCTCCAAGCAATGAATGGGTACAACTGTACTCTTCTGTTCATTTGTTTTCAATCCTGATGCTTCTCCAAATAGATGCAGAATATCTAAGGTGGCTCTGATATCACTAGATAGTGGCTGAAGAAAAATGACTACATCATCCGCATATAGAGAGATACGGTTATGTAAATGCCTTCTAGATAGAGTGTCGGTGTTTCGGATCACCGACTAGTGATTACGTATGCGCGTCGCTAGCTTGGATGGTAGTGCAAGGATAAGACACGAGGTTTATACTGGTTCAGGCTGAATGTCCCTACGTCCAGTTCGAGTTCGCGCTCTTACACTCAAGTCTGTAGTAGGGGTGTACAAACGGGAGAGAGAGGGGGCAGCGGTCCCAAGTCTCTGTGTGAGTGTGTGTGTTTGTGTTGTTCTGAGAGCTCAATTCGAGATCCCCCCCACGGGGTACGCCCCTCCCTTTTATAGTCCAAGTGAGAGAGACTTACACAGGGGAAACAAAAGAGGAGAGCTGCAGGGGTCGGGCGCCTTCTGACCCCTATCTATTCGTACCAACGGTCCTGTTGACCCGTTGACATCGACCGGGTGACGTCCTCCATCCCTGCCACTGTGCTGATCGTGAAGGGATGGGGGATGCTGGATTCGCGCTGCTCCTGGCTTTGTCAGTGACGAGCCGTCGCGTCCCGATGTGGTGCCCGTCACCACGCCTGCTGTCGATGACGTGCGATGGAGTGGTTGGGAGTTGTTGGGTCGTGCTCCCCTGTTGGTGACGTCCGGCAGAGTGGTTGGAAGCCGCTCTGTACGTAAGGAGTGGGTGCGGTCATATCCCGCTTTCCACGGTCACGCCTATTCACCTTTTGACCGTGGGCGCTTTGTCCTTTTCGACGACCTGTCGTTGCAGACTGTGCGGCCCCTTTCACGGGGGTCGGACGAGGCAGACCCCTTTCGCAGGGGTCTGTCTTGTCCAGGTTTATGCCACTCTATTGGGCCCTTTCTTGGGCCTTCCACAGCCTTAATTGGGCTCACCAGCTTCTTATTGACTTGTTTGGGTATCCCTAATATTGATACCCGATAGTAGCCCCCGACCCCCCTCGCGGTTATTTTCAGGAACCACATGGGGGGTCCGCATTCGTAGCAGGCATTCCGTTGGACGCGTTCCGCTTTTGTTTTCTACGTCACTCCGGTGGGTGCGCGTGAGCGCACCCACTGGGTGTAGCCCCCGAGCCTCTGGGCGAATCGGGGATTCGTCCAGAGGGTTTTGTTCGGTCGGGTCGACGTGATTCTTTGCGCGGTGATGTTTATCTCCTTGAGTTCCAGTGGGTGCGCATGAGCGCACCCAGTGGGTGTAGCCCCCGAGCCTCTGGGTGAGTGTGAGACTCTTTCAGAGGGTTAGTCGTGGCCCTACCTGGATTTTCGTTCGCGAATACGGTCATACAGTCCCGTTCGTTACCAGGCCTACCGTCTCGGTTTTTATTTATCCGTCGCCCTTCCGCGCGCCCCTTTCGCTCGGAGCGGGAGGGTCGGGTCATGCCACGTTTTCCGTCGGAGGCGAAACATGATGCTCGCGGAGCTGCTATCGGGTTAGTTTGAGTGGGGCCCGTCTCCCTTTCGCGGGGAGTCGGAATGAATCGGACTGCCGACCGACCCCAAAGCCTTTGCTTTTCCAACCGTTAGTAACCGAGATCATTCGGTGGACCTCGGTGGCTCGATGCCTCCCTTCGGGGGGATACATGGGTCGGAAAAGTCAAAGCTCAAACACAAGTTCGGAAAGCCCGGGCCCGCCGAGGGCATTCGGGTTGAGGTCACTGAACCCTTTCCTTATTGTCCCTCGCCAAATTGGACCGAAACCCAAATTTCGCAATACTTCCAGTAAGAAAGGCCATGAAACTGTATCAAAAGCTTTGGTGATATCAAGCTTTAGAAGGAAGCGTGCCTGCTTTTCCTGGTGCAAAAATTTAGTTGTATGCTGAACCAACATGAAATTGTCAAGTATGAATCGACCTTTAATAAGAGCACTTTGATTTGGTGAGACTAACTGGTCCAGCCGACCAGCAAGTCTATTTGCCAGGAGCTTTGTGATGAGCTTTGCAAAGGAATGTACCAAACAGGGTCTGAAATCTCTGATGCTAGCAGCATCATCCTTTTTTGGAATGAGAGTAATGTAAGCAGAGTTAAGCAATTCAAAATTGCATAGCTTCCTACTCCAAACAGCTGAAACTGCCGTCATGATTTCAGTTTTAATGATAGGCCAACAAACCTTGTAGAATTTCCCATTGAATCCTTCGGGACCAGGAGCTTTATCTATAGGCAAGGACTGAATTGTTTTCCACACTTCTTCTTCAGTGAAGGGGTCATCCAGTTCAGCTAGATCCATCCTTGGTAGGTTTAGTTCTTCCAAATTGACAGTGGCTTCTCGATCAAGACATTCTCCCAACAGGTTGCTATAGAAGTTAAAAATATTCTGCTCCTTCTCCTCATGTTTTATGATCACCATCCCTTCATCATTTGTAAGCTTGTAGATGAAGTTCTTCCTCTTCCTGTGACGGGCATGGGAGTGAAATAAGGCTGTGTTGGTGTCTCCTTCACTGAGCCAAGTGATTCTTGAGCGGATTCGAGCAATGGTACGTTGAAGAGAAGTCAGCGCCAAGGAATGCAGCTTGGCCTTATTTCGGAGCCAGGTTTCTAGAGGTGATAAAACCCGATGATATTGGGCTATTTCCATCTGGTGCAGAATTTCTCTAGCTAATCCCAATTGTGTATTGACATTACCAATAGTTCTTTGACTCCAGCTTTGAAGGCTTGTAACGAACATGGCATCATTTATGCCATTTCGAGTGTTTTTGGTGATCGAATGACAACGCAATCAATGGGACTAATGGTATTGTTAAGTGAACATTTCTAGATCCCAGGGATGAAGTAAAAAGGCCATGCAAAGCAAAACATGAAGAAAGAACTCAAAGAAACGCTGAATTAGACGAGTTCTACTGAAATCAGTAGCACCGGAAGAACCGATGCTATAGGCATCGGTGCATCCGATGGTTGTCGGATGAAACGACGACCTGGCTATTGGCACAAGTCTGTGCGCCTCTGGAGATCATGTGAAGATCAAGTGAAGCACCGGTTGAACCGACGGCTTCAAGATAGGCATCGGTGCATTCAACGTACCATGTTCCAGAGACGTTGTCAAGTGCGCAGGAGCCAAGTCTTCAGCACCGGTTGAACCGGCGAGGCGTCGGAGCATAGCATCGGTACATTGACGTCAGCAGAAGAGGGAGGCCCAACGGCTAGTCCAGTTGCTGTGTGTGACCGGTTGAACTGACGCCCTAAGCATCGGTCTAACCGATGGTCCCTGGAGTCGCTGCAACTGTGTCAGTGAAGCCAACGGCTACTTCAGTTGCTTAGAGTGACCGGATAATCGGAGTCGGCTGAGGAGACAAGTCGCTCATGTCGAACTTCCGCAGCAAGTCTCTAGTGTACTTGGCTTGATGGACAAAAGTGCCCTGAGGAGTTTGCTTGATCTGCAGCCCGAGGAAGAACTGCAGCTCACCCATCATGCTCATCTCGAACTCCCTGGACATCTGTTCAGAAAACTTGGAGACAAGTGCGTGAGAAGAGCCACCAAAGATAATATCATCCACGTATATCTGAACCAAAAGTAAATCAGTGCCAGATCGCATGAGGAACAAAGTTTTATCAACACATCCCATTTTAAAGCCCTGAGCCAGCAAAAAGGTTTTCAATCTATCATACCAAGCTCTAGGTGCCTGTTTCAAACCGTAAAGAGCTTTCTGAAGTTTATAAACACGGTTTGGAAACTTAGGATTTTCGAAACCAGGGGGTTGCTTCACATAAACCTCTTCTTCAATAAAACCATTCAAGAAGGCAGATTTCATATCCATTTGGAAAACCTTAAAACCCTTGGAAGCAGCAAATGCAAGAAAGATTCGAATAGCTTCCAGACGAGCAACAGGGGCAAAAGTTTCCTCAAAATCAATACCCTCTTTTTGGCAAAACCCCTGGGCAACAAGACGAGCCTTGCTCCGAACAACCAAACCATCCTCACCCTGCTTGTTTTTGAAAACCCACTTCGTTCCGATGGGATTACAAGCAGGTGGAGGCTCGACTAAAACCCAAACTTGGTTTCTTTCAAAATTTTCAAGTTCCTCATGCATGGCATTGACCCAATTAGAATCAGAAAGAGCGTGTCCAATATCCTTGGGCTTAAAAGAGGTAACAAATGCTGAATGAGCAAAGCCAGCGATACTTGTTACCTTGGACCTGGTGACTCGCTCGTTGAGATCACCTAGCATCTGTTGAGGTGGATGGCGGCGCTGAATGTGTTGCGGTGCTTCCTGTGTCGAAGTCGCCTCCTCCTCAACCAAAGCTGGTGCCTCCTCAAGTGCAGATGGTGAAGCCTGAGTCGCCTCCTCGTACAGCCCCCGTGAAGTAGACGTAGTCGGATCGGGGCCGTCGTCATCGTCCGAGCTCGTAGCAGAGATAGTTGGGTCCACAGCACGCGTGGTAGCCTCAGCATCGCCATCTGCAGCTTCTTCCTCCTCATCTTCAAAGATGGAGGTGCTGAGCTCATCATCTCCTGCAACTTCAAAGACAGAAGAATTGCACAGTGCAGTCTCGTCGAAAGTGACTTCACAAGTCTCTCTGACGATGTTAGTATCAATAATCAACACACGGTACGCTCTAGAGTGAGAAGCATAACCGAGAAAAATACCGTCAGACGAGCGAGACTCAAACTTATCAAGATTTCCATCTTTCAGCACAAAGCACCGGCAACCGAAAACTCTGAGATGGTCAACACGGGGCTGGCGTCCAAACCGCAACTCATAAGAAGTCCTGTGCATGAAAGCACGCAAGAAAATGAGGTTGGACACGTAACAAGCGGTGTTAACCGCCTCAGCCCAGTATTTGCGAGGAGTCCTATGCTCATCGAGCATCGTCCTCGCCATCTCAACCAGCGTCCGATTCTTCCGATCTACAACTCCATTCTGCTGTGGAGTGTAGGGAGAAGAATACTGGTGTTCGAGCCCTTGATCACTGCAAAAGGCGTCAAAACGAGCGTTTTTGAATTATGTGCCATTGTCACTGCGGATCGCTCTCATGGCCTGGGGTAACTCGTTTTTCAACCTCAAGATTAAGTCTCGAACAAACTCGAAAGCCTCATCCTTGGTTCTCATGAAAAAGACCCAAGAATAGCGAGAAAAGTCGTCCACAATCACAAGAACGTACCACTTCCCACCAACAAACATCACCCTAGAAGGACCAACTGTGTCCATGTGTAGCAACTCTCTAGGGTGAGCGGTCATCACCTGATTAACAGGCGGATGAGAAGCGGCAATCATCTTCCCGTGGCGACATGGATGGCAAACAAGGTCCTTTTCAAACTTCAATTTGGGCAATCCTCGGATCAGACCAAGTGAGCTCAGTCTCGACAACAAGTCAAAACTCAAATGTCCAAGTCTCCTATGCCACTTCCACAGATCAGAAGAAGGACCAGCCATCAAGCAATGAGAAGGGCCAAACGGAGTTCCAGAGAAGTCGACCAAGAAAACTGGATCGCGAGGTGTAATCCGGCAAACCAAATCTCCCCTGGAATCCAAAACACGCGAGCAACCCTCCTTGAAGCGAACCTCAAACCCCTCATCAAGAAGTTGCGAAATAAAGAGCAAATTAAAACCAAGGTTCGAAACCAAAGCAACTTCTCTCAGGGTAAAGCGATCAGAAACTCGAACAACGCCAAGTCCACGTACCTTTCCTCTTCCATTATCTCCGAACACAATGTACTCCTTTGAGTGCATCGGGGTGAGGCTGGAGAACCATTTGTCATTTCCGGTCATGTGGCGCGAACAACCAGAGTCCATGATCCACCTGTTCTCCAAGCCTCCGACCTGCACATCAGTAGTGAGACAAGGGGTGAGCAAATGTCTCAACACTGGGGTTAGCAAAGTGAGAAGCAAACCAGTGTCGAGCCATTTGCTCTACAGAAGGGTTAGCAAAACCAGACAAAGCGTATCCCCCGTCCCGTCTACCGCGTGACTGACGAACACTACCGCGAGGAAAGCGTGGAGTCTCAAAACCTCCTCCAAAGCCTCGGTCACGTGGTCCATAGCTGTACTAAAAACGACCAGGAGCACGGCCGGCAAAGCGACCACCTGCTGGAGCACGGTAACCACCACCGTCTCCCTGACCTCCACCTACACGACGCGCCTTAGCATCTCGCCTATCACCACGCCGAGAAGAACCATGCACCCGAGCAGAGTACATGTCCGCGTTCCGTCTCTCCTGCTCTCTCCTCACAGCCCGCTTCCTCCTGAAGCAAAACTCCTCCAGGTGACCTTCCCTGTCACAGAACTCGCAGTGGTACCTCACCTCACGCTTGGGAGGTGGAGGCCTAGCCTGCGGACGGGGAGGAGCGGCCCTCTTCTTCTGGGCAACCTGGGCTGTGGCAGCAGGGAGCGTGTCGAGGGGGTTCCTCAGCGCATTGGGCTTTGGAACCCAAACCTGCTTCTGCGGAGGTGCTTTCGGTGGTTCTTTAAGCACACCATCTGCGGGGTCAACAAGCGAAGGCTGCGTGCTCGTGCTAGCAGTGTTTCCAGCAGCCTTACTGATCTTACCATACAACCTGTCAAAGTCTGACTTCGTGTATGTGTAACCGACCCCAAACCCATCACCACGCTTGAACTGCTTGATCATCATGCCCAACTGCGGCTCACTAGCAGAAACCCAACTAAGAATCGTCCTAAGATAGGTATTCTCATTCTCCAGGTTGGCTTTCTCTACCGCAAGATTATCCAAATCAGAGATCAAACCAGGGCAAACAGAGCAATCAATAGGTGGGCTAGACTCTATGACCTTAGTCTTTCCAAAAGACTTGATCAAAGCGTTCTTCTCCTCTAGCTCCGACCTAAGCGTGGGACAAAGCTTACAAGCACCAAGCAAAACTGGCCTAGACTCCATCTCCTCTAGCTCGCACACAACAGTAGCAAACTTGGACTGCAAAAAAGCTAGATCAGACTTGAAGATAGGACACTCCTCACATTCAAGCACATCGCTAACAATAGGAGCATCCTTAACCAGTTCTAGTTCATGCTTGGCCTTAGCGAGCTCATGAGACACGTCAGCAAGCGAAATCTTAGCAACATCTAAGTTCGCGACGTTCTCATCATGCTTGGCACGGAGAGCAACAAGATCGTTCATGTGAGATATGCAGCCAGCGCACTCATCCTCACTAGACTTCTCCCTAGCACAAGCCAGCTCAGCCCTAAGTTTTCTACACTCTCTAGCTGCTTCCTTAAGCAGCCTTTTCTGGTTGTCGAGAGCGGCGTACAACTCCCTAACCTCTGTATCAAGCAGGTCGATCGTGGAGTTTACCTCTGAATCGCTCTCGGATCCAGGAGAAGAGCCGGAGTGCGTCGGTGTAGCATGTCCACCTGAAGACGCACGAGCACCATCGGCTTCGCCCACCATGGTGCAGAAGCTCTTGCGCCGACCGGCCGCCAAGCAAAGGCCGATGAAGCCGGTGGCTTCCTTGTCCCGCTTCTTCTTCTTCTTCTTATCGTCGTCGTCGGAGGTCGGTGAAGAAGAGCGGTCGGTGTCGGAGCTCTTGTCAAGGTCACTGAGCTGCGCCAGGAAGGCCTTTTCCCGCTTCTTGGCCTTGTACTGGAAGCACTTCTTGAGCGACTCCTTGTCGAAGCGTCCTCCCCGGTCACGACTGCAGTGCTTGTGGCGCCGACGCTCCTTGTTGGAGCCTCCCTCGTCGCGGTCGCGGTGGCGGTAGTAGTCAAAGGAGTTGTTCTGGCCACCGCCGGACTTCTTGGGGCAATCGGCGACGGAGTGGTTCAGATCGCCGCAGTTGTAGCACCCGGGGTTCTTCTTCCTCTGCCTGTTGTGGTAGACGCGCTGGAACTGGCTGATGAGGAGGCACAAGTCGTCGTCTCCCAGCGTCTCCAGCTGCTCATCTGAAACAGAAGACAAAGAGGCAAGAGAAAAGCCAAGAGCAAAGTTAGCGTTAGAGCTCGATCCACCTGGGCCAGTCACAAGAGCGACGCTCTTGGAAGGAGGGGCACCATTGAGCTTGGCTCGTGTCTGGTTATCCACCTCCGTGGCCTTGAGCTTGCTAAAAAGCTCGTTCACCGTCAGAATCTCATAGCCAACAGACTCAATGATGGTGTTCACCTTGAGATCCCACACAGAGCGATCAAGTGCGTAAAGCAACTTGAGGGCCTTCTCGTGCTCTGTGTACTCAAGGGCACCAGCAGATCTGTTCGCATTGACCTTGTTCACAATCGACTGAAAACGACTGAACATCAGGTCAATGCTCTCACCCGGCTCCTGTGTGAAGTTCTCGTACTCACGCCGGTGAGTCTCGAACAGTCTGGCCTTCACCTGAGGTGTACCCTCGTGGTAGTTCTCAAGGCACGTCCAAATTTTGTGAGCTTCCTGAAAACCCTGGACGCGTGAGAACTCCGCACGAGAAACGCCAGCGAACAAGGCATTGACGGCCTTGGCGTTAGCCTCGTGCTGGGTCACCTGAAGAGGCGTGGTCCGAACAGCAAGCACCTCATAAAGGTGGTTCGTGGTAATCTCCCAGACCTCGGCTCCCATGTTTTGCAGGAAGGCTCTCATGCGAACCTTCCAGTAGGCATAGTCCTCGCCGGAAAACATCGGGATCTTACCAAGACTCGCCATGGTCTCCGAGTGGTTTTCGAACCGGTTAAGGTACTGAAAACCTCAACCAAGCTCTGATACCAATTGTGGGACCGAAGCCGGCGACCAGAGGGGGGGTGAATGGGAGCCGATCAAAATTTCTTCCGAAATTCAAACCGTCGGCCTATATCCCGAAAATCACCCAAGCCCTCAAGCGTTCTGGCCAAAGTTTGGAATAGCTATGGAAAAGCTAAACCAACACAAAAGACCTCGAACGAGCGAGCGAAACCACAAAACAAATCGGAAGCGAATCGGGAAAACTGCAGAACTGATCTGCCTGGACCGGTCTGACCGGTGCGCTGGACCGGTCTGACCGGTCGTGCCTACCGGTCTGACCGGTAGCACCCAGAAAACCCCCGAGAAATTGGGTTCAAACGGTGAATCCCGAGCAAACGACCACGAAAACCGATGAAACTTGGGGGATTGCTTCGCCCCTACCCCGTGAACATATCCCCAAAAGATCTCGTCCTAAAGATCAATGAATCGAGAGAATTATGGAGGAGATCAAAAGGGATTGGGGTTTTCTCAAGAACTCAAGAACTCGAATTCGACCACGCCAGTGATTCCAGAGGGTTTAGGTCAGAGTTGGGAGCACGGGAATCACAGCAAAGAACTCGTAGCCTCCTCTCAATCAAGTGTGCCAAAAACAAAATCGAAAATCCATTGCACAAAGCACAAAACCAGGGGATTGAATCAAATCAAAAGCCCAGAGGGCACGAGGAGGATAGGGCCTCCTTTCCCAATCAAATCCCTTACAAGGTTTCAACAATCCATGGACAAAATCAACTCAAACGAGAGAAACAGAGGGAGGGAGACGCAGGGGGGCGGCCTGGAGAAACAGGGAGTCCACGAACAGATTACAAAAGCCGCAATTAACCTAACACAAGTGAAGGGGTATTTATACCCGCTGGACCGGTCAGACCGGTGCGCTGGACCGGTCAGACCGGTGCGCTGGACCGGTCAGACCGGTTGGTTAGACCGGTCAGACCGGTGCCAGGGACCGGTCAGACCGGTTGGCCTGCAGCACCCCCTGTACACGATCTCATCCGACGGCCGAGGTTCTTTCTTCGAAGCGAAGTTTTCTCCACGATGCCGCCATCTTGATGAAGATCCAGTCCGCGGTTTTGGAGGGTCCGCGAAACCCGGGTAGATGGCTGTTTTTGAAAAAAAACCGGCAAAACCTCACGCGCGGGAAGATTCCCGCCTCCACGCCGTGGCCCTAGACGCTGTTCCCGCCTCGGCCTTCTGACGGCCCTAGACGCCGCCCGACACCCGTCACCTCCTCGCCCGCAGCGAGGCACTAGACGCCGTCGACGCCTGTCGCCTCCGTCAGTCCCGAGACCGACGCCCGTGCCTCCACGACTTGGCGTCTTCAACCGCCGTCCGCCTCCTTGGTTTTGTGGCGCAAACCAAGAAACCCGCCTTCCGTCGCCACTTGCGTCCTCGATCCAGAAGTGGACGCCACAGCTGCCGCCCGGCCTGAGCTCCTCCACGGCAACTCTCCGTCGACACTCGACGCCCGTGTACCTGCAATCCAAAGATCAAACGCACGATCACACCGCACGGTTGACAATTCACTCATCACAAGCAGGATAGAGTACTCAACATTCCTCATATTTCTAAAGCAGTCCGGGAAATTTCACATTTGAAAGTAAGGGCATAAGAATTTTATTTCCGAACATCTTATTGCATAGTAATCATCACTTCAGTACCAATCAGGACACAATCAGAGCAGTAGTCATGGATTCTTTTTTTTTTGTATAACACTCATTAGTTCACAAAAATCGCAGCGACTATCACAGATCCATGACAAGAAAAGCGTCTAAAAGCACAAGAGCCGGTCAGAAACCCAACCCAGCTACTGACAACAAACCATTATCCATCCAATTCCATCTCCATTCACTATTGCTACTCCTGCATACAGATCTATGAGCTGAGCCACCAGGACAAGCACCACGCTACTCCTATACCAGTAGTAAGAGGGTGTGAACTTGGCGGCTGCCCTAGGAGACGGCTTGAATCGCGAGCTCGCCCGGGAGCGGACGGGGCTGGCGGCCCCAGCCTCCTGCGCGAGCTCCTCGAAGGCGTCGTCGACGAAGGAATAGGTGACGGATGGCGGCGAGGCAATGGGCAGGCGGCTTGGGAAGGCACCTCCGATTTGAGAGGGCAATGGCATCCGAGACTACCGAGAGAGCGAGGAAGACGACGCGAGAAATTTCAGTTTTGCAGGGGATGACGGTGTGGGCTGGGAGGCCCAAAACTATGGACGTGGCCTGGCCAGCCCTCCTGCCTCCTCGTCTACTCATGGGCCTGGCCCATACCATTGCCTGGGCCGTTCACAACTCTCCAGGTCTGAGACTGAGCAACAAAACTAAACACAATCTCAGAAAAAAAAAAACTCAACAGATTGCGCTGTTGTTCCATCAGCCGGAAACGGAGGAAAGCATCAACTTGGGAGAGAGAGAGAGAGAGAGAGAGAGTTCAAAATCGCAAGATGCTTGCAGGTGGTCACTTTTTTTTCTGAGAAACCAGGTGGTCACTTGAAATAATGGAAGATGTAGTTGACGCTTCAACTCTATTATTCCATCGTTAACAATCTTTATTTCTTTCAGATTTATGCATGCGATTTGGTTATGTAACATACAACCAACGGTAGATAAATTGAATAACAGAAATTATCGTTGTCTCCCTGTAGTTGCTCCATGGTACGAACTCCGAGCTATCGGTCATTTCATAGAGCTACGAGTGCCTTGCGCGCGCCTTGGCGCGCGTAATTTATTTACTTGTTTCTGTTTGGCAATATAAGTTTATATAGAAGTTTGTAGTAGATGTATAGACAAATGGATATACATAGATAGAAATAGAATATTTGTTTTTAAAGCAAAAAAGTAGTACCTGAAATCCGACGTCTCAATCTCGCCGTCGAAGGCGGCCGGGAGCGGTCCTCGAGCATCTCCTCACCATGCAATGCGCGGCTATCACGCCCGACCTGTGGCACCACGGCGTACTGGAGCGAGGCTGGGTCGCCCACTGGTGACGGCATGAACTCGCCGCACCCGTCGAGGGCGTGCCCGGCGGCCCGCCCAAACTCGCCGCGTGGCTCTCCGCCCTAGCTTCACTGTCGTTGTTGTAGTAGAGCACACACCCATTCGGAGGCCACCAAAATTACCGGTCGAGAGTTCTAGATTTAGATATTTTACAGTGACCGAATGGAGAGCTGACGCGTGGACCATTCGTGTCTCAAGGCCTCAAAGATAACGATGGCACGGCTAGTCACATGGACTGTCAATTTAGGATCGAATGGTGGGAATCTTTTTTACTGATGTGGCCGGTCTGCCCTTGTGCCGACCTTCGGGGCATTCACATATAGAAATTAGGGCCGTGATTAGATTCAAAAATTTATCCCAAAAACATTATCGAATATTTGAGCACATGCATGGAATACTAAATAAAATCTATTTACAAAACTTTTTACACGGATAGGATGTAAATAGCAACACGAATCTAATGAGCCTACTTAATCTATGATTTGCAACAGTGATATTACAGTAATCGTTCACTAATTATATGTTAATCATAAATTAAGTATGCTCATTAGATTCGTCTCGTGATTTACAACCCATCCATGCAATAGGTTTTGTAAATAGATTTTATTTAGTACTCAGAAATAGCAAGATTCCCTTTCATCCGTAGCCAGACAGCGATTCTACAATAACCGTCCACTAATTATGAGTTAATCATGAATCAAGTGTGCTCATTAGATTCATCTCGTGATTTACAACCCATCCGTGTAAAAGGTTTTATAAATAGCTTTTATTTAGTACTTTGAAATAGAAAGATTCCCTTTCATCCGTAGCCATACAGTGATACTACATTAACCGTTCACTAATTATGAGTTAATCATGAGTTAAGTATGCTTATTAGATTCGTCTCGTGATTTACAACTCATCCATACAAAAAGTTTTGCAAATAGATTTTATTTGGTACTCCGAAATAGCAAGATTCTTTTTCATCCGTAGCCATCGGATCGCGATCGGACGGCCGGATTTTTCCGGCCTACGTGGCCTGCCTGTCCGCGCGCCGCCCCTCGGGGCTTTAACATATAGAAATGGGGAATCCACTGAGATCTCAGTGGCTCGTAATGTATAGTCTCATTTCAGCATGTCACTGTTTGAGAGTTTATTAGTTTGCTAGGCCCTCAATCCGTTATTCCACTAGTTTGATTGCTAAAGGCCGTCCACCCTAAAACATTGTCAATCTATATATAGTGATTGGGCTTGTGAGCTTATCTACAGTACTTTGGAAAAGAGAAACAAAAAAATGACAACTGTGGGGGCAAAAAAGAGAGAGCAATATAATACAAAATTACAAATACCAGGCTTGAAGTTGGAGGTCAAAAGGTCTGCATCTGTGGGGGCAAAAAAAGAACTACAACTGGAAAATATGGAACGCCGGCCGGCGTTTGAAAAATGGCAAGCGGACAATGTCCAAGTCAAGAGTAAACGCGCTGCTAATATGCGGTAACCACTACAATATTTTGCAAGCAAATGTACATGCCGGCCATGATGGTGCATCAAGGCTTAGCATATATATAATACCATCAGCCGGCAGAATTGAGTAACCAGGTAGTACCCAAACACCAATCACCGACCTTCGATGGTCCTCGCATACGAAAGCAAGTAAGCAACGACCATGCCGGCTTGAAGTTGGAGGTCAAAAGTGCGAGTCTGCATTACTCCATCTGTGGGACAAAAAATAACCGCTACAACCGGAAAATGTGGAATGCCGGCGTGTGGAAAATGGCTAGTGGACAATGTCTATAGAGCAACTCCAGCAGTAACTTCTAAATCAGGTCCTTTAAACGCTAAATGAGGGTTGCCTCTATTTTCTAAGGGGCCTAAACTTTGCTTCAACTTTAGCAATAGTCCTCAATTCAAAGACCCTCTAGGAATGGAGGGTGAAGGGGAGATTTGGAGGCCTTTTCAAAATATAGTCTACCGTAGTGCAACTTTACAGCTTAACCCTCTTAAACTTAATATAGGGAGTTGTTTAGAGAGTTTGCTGGAGTTATTGCTCGACACGCTAATATACGGTAACCATAGTAGAAGGTCGGTCGTAGAAGCAGTTGTCAGCCTCGGAGTGCCGATCAAGAGCACGGGCACGGGATTATTGGTTGCTCATTTGGCAGGGTATTGAACCTGAACTCTCAGTACTACCGAACACTCTAGCTTCAGCAACCGCTACCTTGTGTACATGTCACGGTGGAACATGGAATCCACGTCTTCTATAAATAGCACCAGCACCTTGCCTGTACTTGCACATTACACCAATTGCAGCCCATCAAATCCCCAAAGCCTACCACCAAAGAAACCAGCATGGCAATGCGCTCGTCGTGCATGCTGCTGCTGCTGACCGCCTCCATGTTCTTCTCGACACTCCCAGACGCAGCCGCAGATGCTGATGATGAGGCTGCGCTGCTGGCCTTCAAGGCGGCAGCGGTTGGCGGCAACAGCGACGCGCTCACTTCCTGGAACGGGAGCACCGATGGTGGATACTGCAGCTGGGCGGGGGTGAGATGCCGGGGCAGGCACCGTCGAGTGGTGGCGCTGAGCCTGCCATCCCATGGGCTCACCGGCGTCCTCTCGCCCGCTGTCGGAAACCTGTCCTCCCTAAGGATTCTTCACTTGACCGACAATGAATTCAGCGGGAATATCCCCGTAAGCCTCGGTCGTCTTGGCCACCTCCGTTACCTCAACTTGAGCCGAAATGCCTTCTCTGGCCCGCTCCCCGCCAACCTGAGCTCATGCACTAGCTTAATGGTGATGGACCTCCGCATAAACAATCTCGACGGGAATGTGCCCCCTGAGCTCGGTGACAAGCTGAAGAGCCTCAACCTTCTTGTTCTGCGGAGGAACAACATTACCGGAGGGATCCCAGTGTCGCTAACCAACATGTCATCATTAGCTATTCTGGACCTCTCAGAGAACCAGCTCAAGGGTACAATCCCGACTAGCCTTGGTATCCTGAAGAACCTCCATTTTCTTGATCTTGCCTTCAACAACCTCTCCGGCGATCTCCCTGTCTCCCTATACAACCTCTCTTCGATGGAAATTATGCAGATTCAGTCCAACATGCTTGGAGGAAGCATAGCTACTAATATAGGCAGTAAGTTCCCCAACATGCAATTCCTTAGATTTGAGGAAAACCAGTTCACCGGGCACATCCCTGCTTCACTCTCCAACCTCACATCACTCCAGGTACTTGACCTCGCAAAAAATAGCCTCAGTGGATATGTACCTCGCACGGTGGGGAAACTACGAGTTCTGCAAAAGCTCCACTTGCACAGTAACACGCTAGAAGCTAACGACAGGGAGGGATGGGAATTTATCACTTCTTTATCAAACTGCAGCCAGCTCCGGGCATTAGCTATCTATGGCAACACCGCTTTCACGGGGCACCTACCAAGCTCAATAGTGAATCTCTCAACAACCCTGCAATTTCTCGCCTTTGATGACACTGGGATTTGGGGAAGCATCCCCTTAGCCATCGGCAACCTGGTGGGCCTTGAATGGCTTGATGCTCAAGATACTTCCATATCCGGAGTGATTCCAGATAGCATCGGCAATCTTGGAAAATTGACTAAGCTTGGTCTGTTCAATACTAACTTGTCAGGCCAAATACCGTCGTCTATTGGGAATCTCACAAAGTTAGTTTGGTTTTATGCATATAATAGCAATCTAGAGGGACCCATTCCAGCAAGCATTGGGAAGTTAAACAGTATAATTTACTTAGATTTGTCAACGAACCAACTAAACGGTTCAATTCCTAGGGAGATTTTCAAACTACCACTTAGTTCTTTGAGTTATTTAGACCTATCGTATAATTCACTATCTGGACCCCTCCCCTCTGATGTTGGTAACTTGGGTAACCTAAACTTCATGGTTCTATCAGGAAACCAACTGTCTGGAGAGATACCTGAAAGTATTGGGCAGTGCACTGTGCTGCAAGAACTTTGGTTGGACAATAACTTATTCAATGGAAGTATACCCCGATCTCTAAACATGGGTCTGTTTCTACTCAACTTGTCCGTGAATGAGTTGTCTGGTACTATTCCTGAAGCCATTGGAAATATTCATGGCCTGCAAACACTGAGTCTAGCACACAACAATTTGTCAGGGCCAATCCCTGCAGTTTTACAGAATCTAGCATCATTGTCGATGTTGGATTTGTCCTTCAACAACCTGCAAGGGGAAGTGCCAAAAGAGGGGATTTTTAGAAAATTGGCTAACCTTTCTATCACTGGAAATAACAACCTTTGTGGAGGAATACCACCGCTTCATTTAGCTCCATGAAAGATAGATTCTGAAAGAAAAAACAGAAGAAGGCATTTGAAGTACCTTACAATAGCTCTACCAACAACCGGTGCACTCTTACTATTAGCCATCCTTACTGCACTCATTTACTTGATCTATAAGAAGGATAAGCAGAGGAGCCCATTCCAACCATCAATAGTTGAGGAACAGTATGAAAGAATTTCCTACCGTGCATTAGAAAATGGAACCAATGGATTCTCAGAAGCAAATTTGCTTGGTAAAGGAAGCTTCGGGGCAGTCTATAAATGTGCTTTGCAAGGTGAGGGAACTATTGTGGCTGTAAAAGTTTTAAACCTTGAACAGTCTGGCTCTACTAAAAGTTTCATAGCTGAATGCGAGGCATTGAGAAGGGTGCGCCATCGATGTCTCATAAAGATCATCACCTGCTGCTCAAGCATCAACAAAGAAGGGCAAGACTTCAAAGCATTGGTTTTTGAGTTCATGCTGAATGGTAGCTTGCATTCTTGGCTCCATAATAAGTCTGACATGACCACTCTCAACAATACTCTCAGCCTTGCACAAAGGCTAGATATCGCTGTCGATATCATGGATGCTTTGGACTATCTTCATAATCACTGCCAGCCACCAATCGCCCACTGTGACCTCAAGCCAAGCAATATCCTCATTGCAGAAGACATGAGTGCCCGAGTTGGAGATTTTGGCATATCTAGGATCCTTACAGAAAGTGCAAGCAGAACTCTACAAAATTCCAATAGCACAATTGGAATAAGAGGTTCCATTGGCTATGTTGCTCCTGGTAAGTGGTCGCTAAAATTGATGTATTCTGTCATTTGTTCATTATTCCGAGCCCTTGTATAAATATGAAATGCTGACTGATGCTTTTTTTTTCTTTTGCACAATCATAGAGTATAGTGAAGTATCTTCCATCACAACTCTTGGTGATGTTTATAGCCTAGGAATACTGCTGCTCGAGATGTTTACAGGAAAGAGTCCAACAGATGCTATGTTCACAGGTTCACTAGATCTACACAAGTACTCAGAGGATGCTCTTCCACACAAAATCCGGGAGATAGCGGATACAACAATGTGGCTGCACACAGACACCTATGATGACAGTATAAGAAACAGAACTGAGAATTGTTTGAGCCATGTCATTTCCCTTGGGATATCCTGCTCAAGAAAACAACCTAGAGAGAGGACACTGATACAGGAGGCAGCAACTAAGATGCATGCTATCAGAGATTCATACCAGTCTGGTGGTAGAACATGAGGATTAGCAACAACTCTACAAGCAGCAGAGAATAAGTAGAGCTGAAAATGAGCAAGATGGTTGCAGATAGTCACTTGCCTTAAATAGCTGAAGATGTATATGATGCTTCAGTTCTATCATCCATACATATAACAATCTGCATTCGTTTACATCAGTTTTATGAAAGTCCAGAGGACGTCTAATAAAGAGTAATGCATTGATAAGATTAAATTCAGAGTTTTAATCTGAATTTAATCTTATTCAGCGAGGGATGTGGTGCTGGGCTGAGCTTCCTCTTGCTATAGGCTTATTCAGCGATGCAGCCTATCCGCCTCCGCGGTCAGCTTCCCCGCACCACCATCATCTCCATCTCAAGGAAGAAAAGAGAGAAAGAAAAAACGAATGCTGTGTGGAAATGCGATTGATGTCCTCGCAGATTAATTGCGGTCTTTGGCAGTTTCGGCCATGCAAATCCATCCAGAATAAATAGCACCATCGACCATCTTTCAAAAAATAAATAGCACCATCGAGCTGTGTGAACTTCACTGGCACCGTTCACTATCGTCGATCGCCCACAGCACAGCAAAGCCAAGACAATGCGTTCATCAGTGAGCCTTCTCCACGGCGACACGCTTGCCTCCTGGAACGGCAGCACCGGTGGGTTCTGCTTCTGCAGCAGGGAGGGGGTGAAGTGTGGAGCCAAGCGCAGGCACTAGTTTCTCTGAGCCTGCCTTCCCAAGGGCTCAGCGGCGTCCTCTCCCCGGCCGTCGGCAACCTGTCGTCCCTCAGGCTCCTCAACCTGAGCTCCAACTGGTTCATCACTGGGGGCATCCCCGAGAGCCTCGGCTGCCTGCACCGCCTCCAAGCTCTCGACCTGAGCAACAACGCCTTCTCCGGTGAGCTCCCTGCCAACCTAAGCTCCTGCATCAACCTGATGTTCATGGCCCTCTGATCCAACCAGCTCCATGGGCGTGTGCCCCCTGAGTTCGGTGACGAGCTGACGCGCCTCATGGTGCTTGACTTGTGGAACAACAGCCTGACCGGCAACATCCCAGTGTTACTGGCCAACTTGTCATCACTGACTTCCCTGGTACTCGGACAAAACCATCTCGAGGGAACCATCCCTCCTGGCCTTGGCGGCAGCCGAGGCCTCCAATTGCTTACGCTCGCCGAAAACAACCTCTTTGGTGAACCACCAAACTCCTTGTACAACCTGTCTTCATTGGAATGGTTGGATCTTCCGGGGAAACATGCTCCACGGGAGCATTCCTGCCAATATTGGCAGCAAATTTCCCAACATGAAGCTTCTCAGCTTTGCGACAAACCAGTTCACCGGATCAATCCCTGTTTCACTCTCCAACCTCACTACTCTAAGGATACTCTTCCTCGAACGTAACAGGCTCAGTGGATATGTGCCTCCCCCACTAGGAATGTTGTGAGCTCTCCAGATTCTGTACTTGCACAACAACATGCTACAAGCAAATGACAAGGAAGGGTTGGAATTCATCACTTCGTTGTCAAATTGCAGCCAGCTCAAGCAACTAGTTATGCACTCCAATATCACATTCACTGAGCAGATGCCAAGTTCAATTGCAAATCTCTCAAAGACTGCAAATTCTCACTGTCAGATTTAGTGGGATCTCAGGGAGCCTCCCCTCAGACATTGGCAACCTTGTTAACCTCCGAATATTTAGCGCAGTGAATACTTCCATATCCGGCCACATTCCTGAGAGCATCGGCAAGCTAGGAAACTTAATCTGACAGTGAGGGTGCGATTCTGTCAAGCTTAGGGGAGCTAAAGAGTCTGACACTCCTTGACTTGTCAAGGAACCATCTGAATGGTTCAATTCCCAAAGAACTTTTCAAACTACCAGTCCTTTCTATATACTTAGACTTATCACACAATTCATTATCAGGACCCCTTCCATCTGAAGTTGGTAACTTGAGAAATCTTAACAGCCTATATCTGTCAGGAAACCTGCTGACTGGTGAGATACCAGAGAATATCGGGGACTGTACCGTGCTACAACAACTTTTGCTGGACAGTAACTCATTCCAGGGATCCATACCTCACACTTTGAAGAATGTAAAGGGTCTGAATGCACTCAACCTATCGATGAATAAATTATCTGGTACTATTCCTGATGCCATTGGAAGTATCCACAACCTGCAAGTGCTGTATCTGGCACACAACAACTTGTCAGGGCCAATCCCTAGACTCCTGCAAAATTTGACAACATTATCAGAACTCGATTTATCCTTCAACAAGTTGAAAGGAGAAGTACCAAAAGATGGTATTTTCTGATATTTGGCTAACTTGTCTCTCTCTGAAAATAATAAGCTTTGCGGTGGAATACCTCAGCTTCATTTAGCTCCATGCCACATGAATTCAACCAAAAATAATATAAAAGGGTGGTTTAGATCTATTATGATAGTTCTCATAACAACCAGTGCACTCTTGTTCTTAGCTTTAGGTATTGCACATATCCAGTTTATCAATAAGAAGCTTACACGAAAACAAAAGAGACGAATTGCACCACTACTACTTGAGGAAGGGTATGAAAGAGTTCCTTATAATATGTTAGCCAATGGAACCAATGGATTTTCAGAAGTCAATTTGCTTGGGAAAGGAAGCTTTGGGGTGGTCTATAAGTGCACTTTTTATGATGAGGAAACTATTGCTGCTGTGAAAGTTTTTAACCTTCAACAATCTGGATGTGCTAGAAGTCTGTGGCTGAATGTGAGGCACTAAGAAGAATCCGTCATCGTTGTCTTGTAAAAGTCATTACATGCTGCTCAAGCATCGATCACTTAGGTCAAGAGTTTAAGGCACTGATTTTTGAGTTCATGCCAAAAGAGCTTAAATTTGGCTTCATCCAAACTTTGACATGCCCAATCTGACAAATACTCTAAGCCTAGAGCAAAGGCTAGACATTGCTCTTGATGTCATGGAAGCTTTAGACTATCTTCACAATCACTGTCAGACACCAATTGTTCATTGCGATCTGAAACTAAGCAATATCCTTCTTGCAGAAGACATGAGTGCCCGAGTTGGAGACTTCGGCATATCAAGAATCCTTCTGGAAAATGCAAGTAAAACTCTGCAGAATTCGAATAGCACGACGGGAATAAGAGGCTCCATTGGTTATGTTGCTCCAGGTAACTGAAATTCCTTTGTTGTTTGTTTCCTTTTAACTTGCTCCATGCTATAGATGAAACTTATGATCAGGTATGTTTGCAAATTTTGTAGAGTATGGTGAAGGCTCTGCGGTCTCAACTATTGGTTGATGTGTATAGTCTCGGTATATTATTACTTGAGATGTTTACTGGAAGGAGCCCCACGGATGACATCTTCAGAGGTGTGGATCTGCATCAGTATTCCAAGCAAGCTCTTAGTGAAGGAATCTTGGATATTGCTGATTCGACAATCTGGCTGCATGTAGAGTCGAAAGATAGGATTGTAAGGAGCAGAATCAAGAAATGCTTGGTTTCTGTTTTCAGGCTTGCCATATCCTGCTCAAAGAGAAATCCAAGGGATCGAATTATGATGAGAGATGCAGCAGTAGAGATGCACGTAATCAGAGATTCATACCACATGTTGTCCTGCTAGGTTGAGAACAGGATATGCTGTTGATGTAATAAGTTACCTGAAATAGATTACCTCAGATGAAGCCTTGTGTGCCTCAGATGTGTAGTTCTTTCCATAAGAGCAAAAATGAGAAGGTAAAGTTTATGCCAATTTTTCCTTCTTAACACATGCAAAGTTTTAATCTCCACAATAGTGGGCTAAATATCCCTCAAATAAATTGTAAAGCCAACTATAAAATATGAATGGGCCGAAATTTAATGATATATGACTATGGTTCAGAATAAGCACTTTGCACAAACCAACAGCAGTGACCACAGAAATTTAACCACTAATCAAGTAGGCAACATCCCGAGCTCAAACTGACAGTATGGCAACCTGGGTGTGCACAGAATAAATACCATAGTAGCACTACAAGATGTAGAAATTCAGGACTATTCTGTTGTCTTTTGACTTGCCGGCGCCCAGCGGTGCTTTGGAGATTAGTGCAATTAAATTACCGATTAGCAGATATTGAGAACACAGTAGAGAAAAGAGTATAACTCTGCAGAGAATCACAATAGCAGAAACACAATCAAACTGAAGGTTGTGCAACATGCATGCCTCCTGCTTGCAAATGTTGCCCAATTTTACTCAAGCACTGCAATCTGCAGCTGCAAGAAGAAGGAATTTATCCTCTCCAGGAACATCACTTGGATTTAAGAATCCACGTATTAACCCAGTGCCGATTGCAGAGCCCACAAATGCACGAGACTTGGACCTGCATGCAAGAGGAACCATAATTACTGCAAAAAAAAACCCAATTCCATACAAGCAAATAATAATTGTGTTCCAGAAAATCTGCCTATCTTTTGTGCATAATAATCATCAATTCACTACCAATCACGACACGATTAGAGCGATCCTTATTTCAATTGGTTTGCTCGTTGCATAATAATGTTCAATCCGCAGAAATCGCAGACTATCATAGATCCATAATCTATTAAGCGGTGTCTAAAAGCACAAAAGTCAGTCAGAGATCCAACTACAGTACACGCAGACCAGTATCTACTCAATTTCCGTTCACTTGTGCTAATGCTAACAGATAAGCTGAACAACCACTACAGATTGCAAAGGAACACCAACCTACTGCTACAAGTATCAGAGGGAGGCACAGGCAACCTCAGAGGATGAGAGCACGCCCTTGGGGTTGGAGACGGCGTGCTTTGCTAGATCCCCCGGGAGGACGTCGCCGGCGAAGGAGCTGCTACCGGCGGGGCGAGGGCCTTGGAGCTCCGGAACGGGAAGGTGCATTTGAGAGGGGAAGGCGTCCAGGAGAAATCAATCAAGAAATTCACGGAAGAAAATAGAAATTTAGTTTTCCCCGACGGGGCTTCGTATGGCCCGTTTGATCTAATTATCCTCTACAAATTTCTGCAAGCATATTCAACATTTGAATGAATTAACACTTTTATTAAACAGATTTAATATTTGACGATCAAAATATTAAAATTGTATAGATAAAATGTTAAAATTAGAAGTACGAAATATTGAAATCTTAATTTCGAAATATTGAACGGCGAAGTTTCTTCTCCGGCGAGGCGGCGGATGCAGTGCTCGGATGGCGGAGCAGGTAGCGCATGCGAAGCAGGCAGCTGCGGTGTGGTGCGGCGGCGGAGCAGGGCATCGCAGCGGTAGTGGAGCAGGGCGGCGCAGGCTGCCGGCGGCGGGGAGAAAAAAAGTCAGGGAGAGAGAGGAAGTTTGAATTTTTGGTGGATTTAAGAGCTATAGTTATTTGTATGAATCTTAGAATAGTAAAAGGTGTGGAGGCTGAATAGTGGAATATGTATAGGAATTTCGGAGACGATCGGCGTAGTCTGGAAGGTCCAAAACTGTGGACCCTGGCCTGTAAAGAAAGAAGCCGGGAAGAACACGAAAAAGACAGACGGCCGGAAACCTACTGGGCTAAACATTCTTCAGAAGCCATGAGCCAATGACGTGTTTTTTTCTTTTTTATATTTAAAAATAAAAAAATTCAAAAATATATGTCGGCTTGGAAAAATTACAAAAATGGGGGCCTGTCGCCGGGGGCGACAGGGCGCCGATCGCCGCCTGGCCAGGCGACATGACCTATTTGTAAAAAAAATTACAGATAGGTCCCTGGGAGAGCGGCGCGCGACAGGGGGGCCGGTCACCCCCCAACGGGCGACAGGCGGGTGTGTAAAAGCCATAAGCCCTCCTTCCCCCTTCATTTGGGCCACAAAAATCCACCAAAAATTCAGAAAAAAAGAGGGGTGAGAAGAAGTGAAGCGGCGAAGCCTTGCAGGTAAGTACATTTTTTTTATAGTGAAATATAGAATTATAAACTTTGAATGACAATTCCTTATTGATATTGCAGCATAAGCCAATGGCTACCTCCAATTCTGGAGGATTTTCATGGACCAAAGAAAAATCTAGTATAATACTTGAGATCATGACACATCTCTTAATGAATAAGAAGTTGGATCCATTAGCGGATGGTACAATAGAGATTGTAGTCTCCAAAGTACAAGATTTTCGGTGGAATTTTATGACCCAAATGAAGGGGGAGGGATGATGGGCTTATATAGGGTGGGGGTGACCGGCCCCCCTGTCGCCACCTGTACGAGCGACCGGTCCCCCCTCGTCCGCCGCTCCCCTAGGGACCTATCTATAAAAAAATTTACAAATAGGTTCTGTCGCCCGGTTAGGGGGCGACAAGCCAGGCCCCCTGTCGCCCCTCCACCGGGCGACAGGCCTCCATTTTTGCAATTTTCACAAACCGGCATATATTTTTGATTTTTTTTATTTTAAATATAAAAAAGAAAAAAAACGCCCCATGACTCTGAGAGAGAGAGAAAGAGGCATGATTCATCGACGCGTCCACATCACGTGCCGTAGTCTTTGACGCGTTCCATGTCCACTGCCACGTGTTACGTGCAACGGCCAGCTGGTAGCTTTTGTTGGAGTCAACTCCTCTTCGATTCGGAACTCGGAAGGTGCTCGGGTATCACTTGATTAATCTGTAAGTCTTAATATATAATGTTGGACATCTGGCTGTCATAATTTTACAGGCTCACTCATCGCTCTGGATAATGTTAGAATGAAGTCATGAACTATACAGTGACTTTCCACAATAGTCAACGCATAGGACTGGAATGGGAAAGATTCCTGCAGGTGATCATCAGTTCTGAAATAACTGAAAATCTACGTGACACTTCAGCACTGTAATTCTTTCCTCCACTTGTTTACATCAGATCATATACAAAGGACATTTAGAAAATGTGCCAAATATATTATATCCAGAGTTTTACCTGTGTATCTATGACACATTTTTACGGAGGATTCAGTACGATGTACGAGTCAAAATACAATATAATGTCCTGCAAAATTATTCAGATGTCACGGTTGGAATAAGAGATCCTCCGTTTGTACAATAAGGGGAAGGCTCTGAGGCGTCAACTTAGAGCCTGTTGGATCTGCATAAGTTTGCCAAGTACGCCCTTAGCAGGAAAAAAAAAGAGGTTTTGAATATAGCCAATCTGGATGGAAAATCAAAGGAATGCATCACGACACGTTAGCTGCTCATAGGAGAACATGGATGAGAAAGATATCAGTCTGCGCTGCGGCTGTTTGCCACAAAATAAACAATCAGAGGTGAAGGCTGGGCATGGGCAAGAACTTGACTAGAAGAATTCAAATCCACGTTATTTGAAAGTCAAAAGTTTTGAGTTGAATGTTTTAAAAGTTCATATCAAATGTTATTCCTGATTCTTTGTGGACTTGGCTACATTTCGTGACGTGTGTCGTTCCATGATCATTAAAATAACAGCCGTGATTGAAAAAAAAGGGCCCATGATCGAGAAAAAGCAAGACGCCAGGGAGGATTCTTCCTGCATGCTGGTGGTGCTCAGTCGTAACTTAAGTCTTCAGCTATATGAAGCAAACGACTGCAAGGTGCGGTGCGGCTTCACGAAAAAACCACACTCACCAAGAGGCCGTGCTCGAATGAAGGTCGTTGCTTCTGCCTGTTGCTAAAAAATTGAGAGCATCACAGTTGTGTGTGAAAGTCTTTCAAAAAAAAATAGCTGTATGAAAACTCTAGAGTCTAGACTCCGTCAAAGCAGTAACAATAGTTTATTACGCCGAAATCATGGAAAATGCCCCTCGAAGTTCCTTGCTCCTGTCAAATGAGAAACTCAGTGTCAAATGCGATGTCCCGATCACTCTTTAGCACTTGGCACTTTGGCAGTGTAGACTTTGGGAAACACTCTGAAACTTCTCACTCTATTACTTGTCTTGCTATACATACATATACATTGTTATGGGATGGGCTTATTATACATACACGGCCCAACACTCCCCCTCAAGATGGGTGATATATATCTATCATTCCCATCTTGTTACATGCTAGATTACATTCTTTTACTCCGAAACCTTTTGTTAAATAGTCAGCTACTTGATCACATGAGTTTACATGGCTTAATTCCAATACCATTATCTATTTTCTCCTTGGTGAAGAAATGATCTATCTCCACATGCTTGGTTCTATCATGCTGAACATGATTATTTGCAATATTGATAGCTGACTTGTTGTCGCACCAAACCCTAAAGGGGCCTTTTCTTAGCACATTTAACTCTGATAAAAGATTTCTCACCCATAACATTTCACTCACCCCAAGAGACATTGCTCTATATTCTGCTTCAGCAGTTGAACGGGACACGACTGATTGCTTCTTGCTCCTCCATAACACTAAGTTTCCTCCAATGAAGACACAATAGCCTGAAGTTGATCTCCTATCATCAAGGCAGCTCGCCCAATCAGCATCACAATAGCCTTCAACATTTAGGTGACCATGACTTTTAAACATCAACCCCTTTCCTGGACTACTCTTTAGATATCTTAGAATCCGATAAACTGCATCCAAATGCCCACTCCTTGGGTCATGCATATATCGACTCACAACACTCACTGCATAGGATATGTCAGGCCTTGTATCACATAGGTAAATAAGACGCCCAACAAGCCTCTGATATCTTTCCTTATTCACTGGATAACCCGATTCAGCACATAACTTGTGATTAGGATCAATCGGTGTTGATACAGGCCGACATCCAAGCATGCCAGTCTCACTAAGCAAGTCCAGAACATACTTTCTTTGTGAGAGAATGATGCCTTTTGGATTTCGTGCAATCTCAATACCAAGAAAGTATCTGAGTTAACCAAGGTCCTTAACCTCAAACTCCTTACTTTGATTCTCTTTAAGACGAATGATCTCTCTTTCATCATCACCTGTAATGATAATGTCATCCACATATACAGCTAGCACCGTGATCTTGCACCCCAAGTGTCTATAGAATAGTGTGTGATCTCCATTGCATTATTTGTATTGCATACCACATAGTGCACGTTTGAACCTATCAAACCACGCTCGTGGAGATTGCTTGAGACCATATAGAGACTTCTTAAGTCTACATACCTTTCCAATCACTTCAGGCTTAGAATAACCAGGGGGTATCTCCATATACACCTCCTCTTGGAGATCACCATGCAAGAAAGCATTTTTTACATCCAATTGATGCAAAGGCCACCCAAAATTTGTTGCACAAGAAATCAAAGTTCGCACGGTATTCATCTTCGCCACCGGCGCAAACGTCTCATCATAGTCGATACCATATGTCTGACTATATCCTCTTGCAACAAGTCGAGCTTTGTATCTTTCAACCTTGCCTTCAGGAGTTTGCTTCACAGTGAATATCCATTTGCAATTGACAGCTTCCTTTCCTGTCGGTAGTTTAACAAGGTCCCAAGTTTTATTCTTTTCAAGAGCATTCAGCTCTTCCAACATGGCTTCACGCCACTTGGGATCTTGTTTTGCTTCTTTCCAATCTCTAGGTATTTGAGCAGATTGTAAGGAAGCAACAAATGTTCTGTATGCAGGAGATAAGAATGCATATGAGACATAGTTACTTATATCATGCTCAAACCCGTACCTAGATGGAGGCACTCCTGCCTTAGCTCGTGTACCTTTCTGTAGTGCAATAGGCAGACCATGTGATGAGGGGTCTTGAACATAAGTCTCTGAGCCTGATGGTACATCAATGATTTCTTGTTGACTTTCATGCTCTGGGGCTAAAGGACATTCAACATTTGGGACCAATTCTATAGCCTCTGGCTGAGGCCTAAAGTTTCTTCTTGTATATACTTTTAAAGTGTCTTTATTCTGCAACCTTAGACCGGTGGAGTCATTTGCTTGAGTAGATCTCGAACCACCATTGATGACATCTATTTCCCTTTGTTGTTGCTGAGCAGGAACATTTTGAGCATGACCATTCTCCCCCTCTCGACTAGTCTCGTCTACACTTATAGAATTAGGTTCATTCGTGGAGCGTGAAACTTATTCAATTACAATCTCCATTCTTCTTGGTTGGTTATCACCTTCTCTAATGTCTGAAGCTTCACTCTCCTTTTTATGATGATCACTATCAATGATAGGAGAGTCAAGACTAGAGAACAAGGAACTCAAATCTATCTTCTCCCCATAAAATGGCTCAGACTCTCTAAATGTAACATCCATGCTCACAAATAAGCGTCTTTCACTAGGACTCCAGCACTTGTAGCCTTTTTGCACCGAGGAATACCCCACAAAGATACACTTTACTGCACATGGATCAAGCTTTCCCACTGAAGGTCTATGATCTCTAACAAAACAGGTACACCCAAACACCTTAGGTGGAACAATGAATTCATTCTTCCCAAATAACATTTCATAAGGAGTCTTCATCTGAAGCACTCTTGATGGGATCCGATTGATAAGTAGCAGTCAAAACTGCCTCACTCCACAAGAATTTTGGCACATTCATTGTATACATAAGTGAGCATGCTACTTCCAAGAGATGGCGATTTTTCCTTTCAGCAACTCCATTTTGTGGAGGTGTGTCCGGACAGGAAGTTTGATGCAATATTCCCTCAGCTGATAGGAAATTCGCAAATTCGTTATTCACATACTCAGTCCCATTATCAGTGCTGATTACCCGAACTTGAGTATTGAATTGATTCTTAACACATGCATAGAAATCCTTAAAGCACTTGAGTACCTCAGTTTTATGCCTCATGAGATATATCCATGTCATACGAGAATAACAATCAATAAATGTCACAAAATATTTCATTCCACTAATAGAGACCACAGGGGATGTCCAAACATCTGAATGGACTAATGCAAAGGGTAATGTGCTTCGGAGTCCTCTACTAATATATGGTGCTCTAGTATGCTTCTCAAATTCACATGCATCACACTCCAATTTGCTCTTGTCAACCTTGCTCATAATATTAGGAAGCGCTTTGCACATAGTCTCAAAGGACATATGACCCAACCGACAATGTTGAAGTATCACCTTAGCCTCCTCTTCACTTGTAACAACTACCAAAGCAGTACATGACTTATCTGTTCTTCTATCTAAGAACCATAGGCCATTGAGTCTAATGCCACTCCCAAGCATCCTTCCTGTCTTTCTATCCTCAATTAAACAATTTTCTCGATCAAGAGTAACACGACAATCCATATGATCTACCAAAGAACTTAAGGATACTAGATTAACTGGAAATGAGGGGACATATAACACCGATTATAATGTGATTGATGGGGTGCATCTAACTGTACCCACGCCTCTATTGGGCTGAGCAGTTCCATCAGCTGTTTGAATAGTTTCTTTACTTGTGGGAAAGAATGGAGTATATGGCGCAAATTCACCTGATGCCCCCGTGACATGTCTAGATGCACCCGAATCTAGTATCCAATTTGAATTAAATGTACCTGTGCCAGGACGAGCAACATTGACAAGGTTACCAAGAACAGTTGATGTCTCATCTCTCCTTGAAAATGTGTTCTCTTCATTTGGTTCTTTTGGAGCTGACAATAGTTCTGCACTTTTGGCCAAAAATATTTGGGCCACCTTCTCGAGTTCCTTTGCTGTGAAAAGTTCAGCCAACTTCTCAAAGACATGCTCAATCCTGCACTCCGCCATTGCTTGATTTCAGAAACAACAATCTCTTCTCCTCTTCCTTTTCTTTTTAACTCCCAGTGTATCAACACCCCAAAAAAAAATTACAGCAGGCACCTTGCCCTTCAGAAATAAGCAAGGCTAAGCAAACTTCATCACCCCTTCTACCAGATTTCTCCTCCTTGCTGCAGCAACGATCGCCCCCAATTTTCAGTGATTTCTTCAGAAATCCCAGCTGAAGTAGCACTATGCCCCCTGCTAACAGCACATAACACCAGCTCTTTCTCTTCTCAACACGTTCGTCAGGCACACGAACTGGGCACACAGCCTCCACTCCTCTTTCTCCCTCTGCACAGCACCTCGAGGAGCTCACTACCCAGCTCTTCACCTGCGCTCGCCTGCGCTCTACGCGGTACCAGGTGTCCGTCTTCTCCTCCTGCTCCTTGTTGCACTCGCCCGCACAAAGCTCGCCCGTGCGCGGCCTCCCAGACCGCGCCGCGCCGCGCCGCCGCCGGATCCGCGCTGCGCCTGGCCGTAAGCCTCCTCCCGCACGCCTCTGCTTCTCGCACGCGCCCTGCGCGCCGCCGGGGAAGGCCGCCCACCGCCGGATCCGAGCCGCCGGCCTGCTCCGCGCGCTGCTGCTCCAGCTCCTGCTCGCCGGCCGACGTCACGCCGACGAGGCCCCCACAATCGCCACCAACATCGCCCCCAGCCCTGATACCATGAAGACTTTGGGAAACATTTTGGAACTTCTCACTCTATTACTTGTCTTGCTATACATACATATACATTGTTATGGGCTGGGCGTATTATACATACACGGTCCAACAGGCAGACAGCCACTCACAGCCAACAACAGCACATGATTGCAGGATCCAGTTTAATCAGATAAACAGCATCAAGAAGCACCTACTTAGTGAGTACTTACCAAGCATTAATCGCTTCTCGTCGATCTTCCACCAGCGTACTACATACCACCTCAACAGATATGGCAATCCAGTCATCAGCGACATTGCGGCTGCTGCTGCTGCTATCCGCCTCCATGTCCATCTCGGCCCTTGCGGCCGCAGAAGCCGACGAAGAAGCCGCACTGCTCGCGTTCAAGGCCGCAGCAACTTGCGGTGCCCATGGCAGCGCACTTGCTTCGTGGAACAGCGGCAGCGCCGCCGCCGGCCGGTTCTGCAGCTGGGAGGGTGTTACGTGCGGGAGCAGGCACCGGAGAGTGGTGGCGCTGAACCTGGATTCTCACAGGCTCGCCGGCGTGCTCTCGCCGGCGATCGGGAACCTGTCGTTCCTCAGGACTCTCAACCTGAGCAAGAACGGGTTCACCGGGAACATCCCCGCGAGCATCGGCCGTTTGCGCCACCTGCAGACCCTCAACTTGAGCTACAACGCCTTCTCCGGTGAGCTCCCAGCCAACCTGTCCTCATGCACTAGTTTAACAGTCATGGCCCTCCAGTCCAACCATTTCCAAGGATACATACCCCCAGAGCTCGGCGACAAACTAGTGCTCCTCAAGAGGCTCCACCTGCGGGAAAACATCCTGATTGGCACCATTCCAACATCACTTGGCAACTTGTCGTCACTAAGTTTCCTGGACCTTGCGTCCAACCAGTTCGAGGGTGCAATCCCTACCAGCCTTGGTAGGATCCAAGGCCTCCAGATGCTTAACCTCGCCTTTAACAACCTCTCCGGGGAGTTCCCTGAATCACTGTACAACTTGTCTTCGTTGCAAGTGTTGGAAACTCTATCCAACATGCTCCATGGAGGCATTCCTGCAGACATCGGAAGTAGGTTCCCCAATATGAGGTTACTTACCCTTGCTGATAACAACTTCACTGGAACCATCCCTTCTTCTTTCTCCAACATCACTTCTCTCCAAGCATTAGACCTCTCTGTAAACATGCTCAGTGGATATGTGCCTCCCACGCTTGGCAGGCTACCAGAACTGCAAGGTCTATACTTGTACGGCAACATGTTGGAATCAGACAAAATGCAGCTACAGGAATTCATCACATCGTTGTCATATTGTAGTAAACTCCAGCTATTGTTAGCAATAATCACGCCATGGTCTGTTCCGGGCGTGCGTGACTCCGTGTGTGTTACGTGTCGCGTTGTGTTCGTGCGCGTGGGCGCCAGCAGGGAGGCTGCGGCGAGGTCGGGCGCGCCGCGCGGGTGCGACACGTTCTGGAGTCGAGGATCATGTGTGCGTGCGTGTTGCAGTTTGGATCACGGCTGTTTAGGGCTGTTGATCGTGTTGGAGTCTAGGTGCAGTACGTGCACATATTTGTGCCCAGGCTGCTGTGTGGATAGGGTCGTAGGCAGTTAGAAGTCTGTGGAGTGCATGTGTGCATGGAGCCGGTCAGCACGGAAGAAGCCGCATAGTCCGAGATGAGCGGATGGCTCTCACGGTGTTTGTTGAGCGCATCGTGCTGATCATGGTGAAGGCCGGGTGAGTGGAGGTGAGCTCCATGGTGCGTCCCTGGTGGTTAAATACACCATGTACTCCTAGTTGAGAAGTCTTGCCGAGTCTGTTTTTTTTATCAATACAAGCCAAGATACAGGAGCTTGTGCTCTGCGGCGTTCGTCACCGGCAAGTCTTGTGTGTTGTCTCCAACTCCGGCGAGCTGATCGCGAGTGTGTGAGTGAGGGCAAGGCCAACATTTGGTACCAGAGCCGGAGATGAAGATCGGCGACTCCTCAAAGGGTGATGGCAGCAGCTCACCGCGTGCGGTCATGGTGGAGCGCGTCGCCGCCTTCACGGGGGAGGCTCCGAAGCTGTCGAAGGTAAATTACCAGGAGTGGGCGCTGGAGATGCAGGTCCACTTGGAGGGCATGGAGGTTTGGGATGCTGTGGAGACGGGCTGTGCCGACCGCGGCAAGGATCGACGGGCGCTAGCCATCATCCTCCGAGGGGTGCCGCCGGAGATGAAGTCCGGGCTCGCAGCAAAGAAGAGCGTCAAGGAGGCGTGGGACGCGGTGAAGAAGATGCATGCCGGCACCGACCGTATGAAGGACGCGAGCATCCAGCGCCTCATGAAGCAGTTCGACAACTTGATGTTCCGCGACAGCGAGAGCATCTGCGACTTCGCCATGCGCATCAATGGGCTCATCACCAGCTTGCGCGAGCTCGGTGAGAAGCTTGAGGACAGTCGCGTCGTGAAGAAGATGCTGCGCGTCGTCCCCAGGAGGCTGAAGCAGTGCGCAGTGGCGATCGAGATGTTCGGCGATCTCAACAACATGTCGATCGAGGAGCTCGTCGGCCGGCTTCAGGTTGCGGAAGACGCCAACGCCGAAGAACAGGAGGCTGTCCATGGGGACAACGCCGGGCAGCTGCTCCTCACTGAGGAGCAGTGGGAGGCGCGGCGGCGGCGGCACATCGGCAAGGAGCAGGTGCGTGGCTGCCGCGACGGCCATGGAAGCGATCGTGACGACGACGACGACGGCAGCGGCAGCACAAGCTCAGGGCGCGGTAGGAGCCGCTACCGAGGCAAATGCTTTGACTGCGGCGTACGCGGACACAAGGCGAGGGACTGTCCGAAGAAGAAGAAGGAGCGAGCGCTGCTCGCCGACGTCGAGGAGGAGGCGGCGTGCTGTGAAGACCGGAGTTTATCATGTCGTGTTTAGGGGGAGTTTATCTCCCAAGTCACACATTGGTGACACCCTCAGCACTGACCGGGGTCCCACACCCACACAGTCCACCAGTGACCAGTCCGACACACGGGCCTCACACCCGCAAGGTCCACCACTGACCGGCTCGACACACGAGCACACACGGGCCTCACACCCACGGGTCCACTGGGCTTCGAGCCTACACCACCCGAGTGTGCACGGGCACAGGAGATTGCGGACCCAGCTTTGATACCAATTGTCGGTCCAAAACCAGGAGAGTTGGCCCAACCGGACGCATACCCGGGGAAAGTCCTGCTACACCCCAAAAGCTAGCCCAAGAGGTGAGTGACTCCCCCCACTTTTAAGTTGGTTCAACTCCCCCCCCCAATCAATGTGGGACTAATCCCAACAATTAATGCTCAATGACAATGCTGGTTTCTCTGGGCAACTGCCAGGTTCAGTAGTGAATCTCTCAACAAGCCTCCACGTTCTCCGATTTGAATACACAAGTATCTCCGGGACCATCCCCTCAGCCATCAGCAATTTGGTCAACCTCAGAGTCTTCATTTTAGGGGCTACTTCCATATTTGGATCAATCCCGAAGAGCATTGGTGAACTGGCAAACTTGGGGTGGCTAGGTTTGTACCAAACTAACTTGTCAGGTCAAATACCTTCATCTATCGGAAATCTCTCGAAATTAGTTAGCCTTCTTGCATTCGACAGCAACCTGGAGGGACCGATTCCAGCAAGCATAGAGAACATGACTAATTTGTTGAAGCTCGATCTATCAATGAACTGTCTGAATGGTTCACTTCCCAAAGAGATTTTAATATTGCCGGTAATCTCTATTTTCTTAAACCTATCATACAATTCACTATCAGGTTCCCTCCCTTCTGAAGTTGGCAGCTTTGGAAACCTTAACAGCCTGGTTCTGTCCGGAAACCAATTTTCTGGTGAGATACCAAATACTATTGGGGGATGCGCTGTGCTTCAAGAACTTAGATTGGACAATAATTTATTCGAAGGAAGCATACCTCAATCTATCAACAATATAAAGGGTCTGAGTGCACTCAACCTATCCGTGAATAGGTTGTCTGGTTCTATTCCTAATGCCATTGGAAATATAAATAACCTACAACAGTTGTATCTAGCATACAACAGTTTGTCAGGGCCGATACCTTCAGTTCTGCAAAATTTGACATCACTATCAAGGTTGGATCTGTCGTTCAACAATCTGGAAGGGGAAGTGCCCAAAGAGGGCATTTTTAGAAACTTGACTAACCTGTCAATTACTGGAAACAATGAACTTTGTGGTGGAATGCCTCAGCTTCATTTAGCTCCATGCCAAGTGAACACTGTGAAAAAGAATAGAAAAGGGTGGTTAAAGTCCCTAATAATAGCTCTGACAACTATTGGTGCAATCTTTTTCTTAACTTTGGTTATAGTTTCCGTTCATATCATCTGTATGAAGCTTAGACGAAAACAGCATGGCCCATTCCAACCACCAATAGTTGATGAACAGTATGAAAGAGTTTCTTATCAAGAAATAGCAAATGGAACCAATGGATTTTCAGAAGCCAATTTGCTAGGTAAGGGAAGCTTTGGCATGGTCTATAAATGCAATTTTCAAGATGATGGACCTATTGCTGCAGTGAAGGTTTTTAACCTTGAGCAATCCGGATCTACTAGAAGTTTTGTTGCTGAATGTGAAGCGCTGAGAAGGGTGCGTCACCGTTGTCTCATAAAAATCATTACATGCTGCTCAAGCATCAATCACCAAGGCCAAGAGTTCAAGGCTCTGGTTTTCGAGTTTATGCCAAATGGTAGCTTAAGTGATTGGCTTCATCCAAAATCTAGAATGCCCACATTGACCAATACTCTCAGCCTAGCACAAAGGCTCGATATATCTGTTGATATCACGGATGCCTTGGATTATCTTCATAGTCACTGTCAGCCATCAATCATTCATTGCGATCTCAAGCCAAGCAACATCCTTCTTGCAAAAGACATGAGTGCCCGAGTTGGAGACTTCGGCATATCAAGAATCCTTCCAGAAAGAGCAAGCAAAACCCTACAAAAGTTAAACAGCACAATTGGAATAAGAGGCTCCATTGGCTATATTGCTCCAGGTAACTGAAATAGTTCAATTTTGGATTTTGTTATCATTCTTAGTTCTTATATAAACGTTTTGTGCTTTATTTGCACAATTACAGAGTATGGTGTGTTAGATCCCATGGATCGTCTAGGAGTATATCATGCGGGTTAGAACCTTGATTGAGACGAAAACCTTGACATACTTGCCTCTGCTTGCCGATTTCCATGGGCCCGCTGTAGAGGTCTGAGTACGTCGGGGTAGTGGAAGCAGTGGCGGCGACGTCGCGGTGGTGACGGCTCTCCGGCGATGGCGTGGTGGCACTTCCCGACGCTGTCAGCCCTCCCTCTCGATCAGTCTAGGGTTTGAAGTGGGGAACGGTGGCGGCAGCGACGAACCTCGTACACCGAGCTGCCAGTCCCCACCTCCTCTTTATAGGGCTGCGCGACGGGGGCCCACCAGCCTCTTCTTGGGCTGGGCGCCCCTGATCAGGGCGCGAGTCAAGGGCCCAAACACGGCCGTTGGGCCAAGTCTGGTGGAGATCAACCTAACATTCTCCCCCTTGATCTCCTCTTATACTTTCAACTTTATATCTTTTACTTCTTTTCATATTTCATCACAGATTAATGTATAGAGCAGCTTCATCGTCACGGTCAGTTGCCGATAGATTCAACAACTACAATGTACGTCTCTGTTCTGAAATAGATTCTTTAGCTTTTGGGCCCTTTATGGTCCGGAAAACACAGGCTATACCATAAACCCATGTCAACTGTGCGTTCTATGTACACACTGGGCGGTAAGTCTTTAATGAGTGGATCCACAAACACTTGGCTGTCATTTAAACTCACAATGCATTTCAATCATGATTCCGGACTTTCTCCTTTACAACGTATAACTTTGTGTCAACGTGTTTGGCACCACAGTTGACTCGTTGTCATAGGAGCAAACTAGTTTAAAAGTTATCGCTGCTGTCAACCATTATCAACTCCGGGTACAGGTTCCATTAAGCCTTTTGCCTGTCCCTCAGCCTCATATCATGCTATACTATATCTTTGCATCACATTGATCATAATTGCTTTATTTTGGAGCTTTTCCACACAAAACCTCCAAATGTGAAAGTTAGCGACAATTGTGGATTTCGCTACACATTTCACAAGTTCTACTTTTGTACTCACAATCTTTTGAGAGTACTTGATCTTTCCAACTTAGCATGAGGCCAACATTCTTAATTTCAATTCCAGTGATCTATCTCTGGATTGTACTTTTGTCAAAATAACCCGGATACACAAACTATGTCAGGGTAAGTTCTTTACTTGCGCGCTTATAAAGCTTCCAACAGCTGAAGCATATGGGACTATTTCTGTTTCACATTGGTCCCTGGAACACTAAGGTTCCCAAAACTATTACCCTTGACAATAGGAATAGGCGTATGTTTACTCATTCGCATACTTCATTTCTTTAGAAGCTTTCCTGAGTATGCCTTTACAGTAACCATAATACCCCTTTCTTTTATCTCGATGAGTCTCAATTCGTAAAATGAAAAACTCATCACCGAGATCAAAACTTGAGGACAAGAATTCTTTATCTATCAGTATATTAACACCATCACTAGAAAGTAGGATGTTATCTTCATTTAAAATGTGGAAATCAGATTTCCCATTCTTTTAGTTTGCTTAAAAGCTATTGCCCTCCTCAATCTCTTTTTAAACACCCAAAATTTCATACTGTTTCATTGAAACTTTAGATACCACCGTCTCATGGCTTACTTCAATCCATAGATGGATTTACTATTGTGGTAAATCGTATGTTCTTTCTTCTCTTTGACTAAAACTTTTGTCACAAATTTTGCTTTATATCTTTCAACATTCGCTCTGGAGTCACATTGCGTTTGTAGGTCCACTATAACCTACTGTGATGTCTCTTTCAGGAATCACTTCTTTTTCCATGACCTTAACCCATGGAATTCTCGTAACTCTTCAAATGGGGTGGAATCAACATCCATGTGATTTTCTTTACTTTGTATGAGGCTGCTGTTGCTCCTTTTTGCCAAATGGCTATGGACTAAATAGTCTCTTGCATAATAAGACCCTTCTTTATATTATTCATCTTCTTTAAAAAAACTAACAACAGGTGTTGTATACAACATCAACAAGTATGAGAAACTTATTGCTCCTGAATCATCGAAGTGGACACACATTCCTACTTCTCTTCAAGGCTTAGGTCTCCACATACCATGCTCCCCCAGACTATTCCATCTTCTGTAAAAATGGCATATCAGTAAATCTCTTGTTTGGGTTCCATCTGTTAAAGACTTTATATATGCCCTGAAGCACCGTCTTACTATCTTTGAGGGTTGTCCAGTATGAATACTAAAATTTAGCTATTTCTTTATATAGGGGTATCAGTATAGTGACCGTTGTACTCCCCCTAACGGTCAAACTTATTCTTTAATAGATCATCTCTTGCTTTCAATGCATATTACAGGGGAGTATTTGTATTAACTGTCTCATATTTCTCCCCCTCGAAATGTGGCTTGAACATTTCTGCCACAATTTCGAAAACTATTTACAACTTTTGTGAATGAGGAAACTTTAATTACTTACTTCATCCACATGATTACGTCATGCAGAACAAAGTAATTTTTAGTTCGTATGGGAGTACTTTTTACTCATTTCACTTTAAGAACTCAACGGAGTCCTTTATTTCATATGAGTTCTTTTTCCTTGTTTCACTTTAAGACCTTTTGCAAGTCACGCTCGCATATCACTCTTATCTTGAGGTTCGTATGTAACTTTTCATTCTTTTTAAACTCATTGAGTGCTTAATCACTGTGACACAATAGAAGTGCCTAATCAATTCTAGAATAGCAAAGCTACTCCTAACTTTTCTTCCAGTATGAGATAAACCAGCACATGAGTCATCACAACTTTCTCCTGCCATACAGGATTGGCACTATGCCAACTTTACCCCGTCATGCGGGTATTATTTCATACTTTTTCCAGACATAAATGTCAGAATTGGCTCATATCAAATTCAGAAATAAATCGGAATATTCCATAACACACATGCTTAATCCGACGTTGGTCAAATTAAACATGTATGAGTTATCACAACTTTGAATAAACTCAAAATAAATCCTACTTGATAGAGAGTACATAAGAGATATTTCTCAATACGATCTCTTATTGCTCTATCTTCTTTTCTTGGATCAACATGTATAAGTACTTTTCTTTTCAAGCCATTCTTTAAAGAGAATACACTTTCTCATGCGATGGTCTTCTTTCTTTTTGAGTCACAGGTAATCAGTTCATTTTCTTTTATCCCTTCAAGAAGGGCTACACGCAAAACTTTGTCTGAAAAGACAATAATTAAAACTTTAAGTTCTATTCTATATCACCGTTGGGCAGAAATAGAATAAAACATTTTTCTTTTACATTAATTCCATATCACCGTTGGGCAGAAACAGAATTAATGAATGGAAAACTTAATAAACTTTAAAATCATGTATCTGCTCCTCAAAATTAAATTCTCCCATTGGTTTGAATTTAATTAGAGGATAATCAACTTTATTGCAGCGAAAACTTGGAGAATATGTTTCTCTAGTTTAAGAGCAGTTCTTTGTCTATTCTCTGAAAAATGGCCACTTTGATGCAACATCTACTAGAGACTTTAAACTTTTAAACTTTAGGCTATAACTCATGAAATTATAATATTGTTATCATCAACGTTGGTCAGAAAATAACAATACCATAATTAAATTAAATTTTTTATTCTTTGAGAATTATCTTTGAGACATCAAATGGCATTAAAATGCCAAAACTTAGCTTTGACTTTAAACAGCGGAAGCTTTTCTATCTTTTACCCACAGGGAAAAACTTATTTAAGACTTTAAGACTATTCTTCCAATTAATTCTTCTCGTTGGTTCCGACTTAATTGAAAGATAGCAACAGTATAACACCGGAAATCTTTTTCTTTCTTTATGGCAGCGGAAAACTTTTCTTTCTTTTCAGAAATAGTACTTTGTACTCATTTTCTCCCTAAACAATTTATCTCGTTGGTTCAAAATTGAATAGAGATAAAACTCTACAATGCTCTTAAGAATAATTCTCCGGTTGGTTTGAATTAGAATTAAGAGCAACACCTTTAAAATTTGCAGCCGAAACAAGTGAAAATATTCTATATTCAGAAGCATTACTGTACTTGTGAATTCTCTAAACAATATACGTGTTGGTGCAAAATTGGATAGAGGTCAAAGTACAAGCAAAAGCACCAAACTATTAAACAAGATGCTTCTGGAAATATAGAAAACCTTTAAACTTTCATTCCTATGCTTTCGGCCAATACTGTGCGCGCAGCCCAACTTGTCAGCGCCTTTGCCTGCGAACCAGCCCGCGCGGACCCGGCCCAAACTCAATGGAAAAGCTCCTACGCGCACGCAGCCTGCTTTCCGGCCCAGCTTGACCCATTCGCACGCGGCCTGCAGAGCCGCGCAGCCCTTTCACCCCTGCCTGGGCCTAGGGCCCAGCAACCGACGACTAGGCTGCCGAATCGGCCCGGCTCGGCGTGGCACCCTCGCCCATAATGGGCTCATTTCAGCCCAGCAGTCGACTGGGGAGCTCTTGGCCGTCGGATTCAATCTGACGGCTCTCCTTGATTTTCGGCCGATCAAAACTAGGGGCGGCCGGCTCTCCCCCGGGAACCCTAACCTCATTCTCCTCTTGCCTTTCTCTCTCATGCCGAGCGGCGGTGACTGTGTGGCCGGAGGTGGAATTGCCGGCGCCGGCGAGTCGACGGCGCTTGCGCGGCTCCACTGTTGGCTCCTCTACGGCCCTGAACTTTCCCCGCCTCCCCTTTTCTCTCTCTCATCCGGCGCATAGAGGCGGCAGTTGGCCATGGCAGCAAAAGGAGAAGCGGCTGCGGCACCGCCGGCCCCCACGCCGACGAGCGCGCTCGCCTGTGCGGGAGCGCGCCGCCGTCGAGCGGGCTAGCAGCGGCGCCCTTAGCCCACGCGCGCACGGAGGCGGAGCTCCCTCTAGAGCGCGGCGTGGCGGATCTGTCCGTGTAAAGGCGGTCCGGCGCCGGCGAGCCGGCCTCTCGTGCTGCTGTCCCGCGCGGCTACGGCCGGCGGTGAGGGGCGGCACCGAGACCCAGGGGAGTCCCGCTGCCTCATTCTTTTCTAGGATTAGGGTTTGACGTACCGAATCCCTTCTGTTCTTTTCTTTTTCGATTTATGATCGATTGTTTCTTTTGATTCGAGGACGAATCTTCTTTCCCACACTCGATCTACTCTCTAGATCGGCTCTGGTACCATTGTTAGATCCCATGGATCGTCTAGGAGTAGATCATGCGGGTTAGAACCTTGATTGAGACGAAAACCTTGACATACTTGCCTCTGCTTGCCGATTTCCATGGGCCCGCCGTAGAGGTCTGAGTACGTCGGGGTAGTGGAAGTAGTGGCGGCGACGTCGCGGTGGTGACGGCTCTCCGGCGATGGCGTGGTGGCGCTTCCCGACCCTGTCAGCCCTCCCTCTCGATCAGTCTAGGGTTTGAAGTAGGGAACGGTGGCAGCAGCGACGAACCTCGTACACCGAGCTGCCAGTCCCCACCTCCTCTTTATAGGGCTGCGCGACGGGGGCACACCAACCTCTTCTTGGTCTGGGCGCCCCTGATCAGGGCGCGAGTCAAGGACCCAAACATGGCCGTTGGGCCAAGTCTGGTGGAGATCAACCTAACATGGTGAAGGTTCTTCTGTTTCAGCTCTTGGAGATGTTTATAGCCTCGGCATATTGCTGCTTGAGATGTTTACGGGAAGGAGCCCAACTGATGACGTGTTCAGAGGATCATTGGATCTGCACAAGTTTTCAGAGGACGCTCTTCCAGAGCGAATCTGGGAGATAGTCGACACAAAAATGTGGTTGCATACAGATGCCCATGACCAAACCACAAGAAGTAGAATTGAAAATTGCTTGGTTGCTGTCATTGGTCTCGGAATATCCTGCTCAAAGAAACAACCAAGAGAGAGGATATCGATACAGGATGCGGTCATTGAGATGCATGCTATCAGAGATTCCTACCTTATGTTTGCCAGACCTCTTGAGTAGAACATGGAGGAGTAGCAACATTTCTGCAGCAATTTGCAACACTTCAACTCTATTATTCTGTACTTAACAATTTGCATTTGCTTATATCAGATTTATGCAAGTGGATTGGTTATGTAAAATGCAACCAACAGTACATAAATCTAATGATAGAAATGTGTTGTTTCCCTGTAGTTTGCAATGGTACAGATGAACTCTAAGAGCAGTTGCTGTTGCACATTTTGTGGAGTATGGGGGATGCTCTGAGATTGTAGTGACTGGTGATGTATATAGCTAGCTGATCCGAAAATCTGGCTTCATGTACAGTCAAAGGACACCATTACAATGAGCAGAATCAAAGATTGCCTAGCATCTGTCTTCAGGCTTGCCATATCCTGTTCAAAGCAACATCCCTGGGACCGAATGATGATGGGCAACGCAGCAGTAGAGATGCACACAATCAGAGATTCATACCTCAAGTTTTCCAGTGTGCTTGAGATCAAAGACACCACTTCAACTCATTTGTAAAAGCAATGATCACAGGTGAATGTAGGACAGGGTATGTTATAGATGTATGCAATACCTGAAATAATTAAAGCTATATAAGTTGTCTGAATTGGAACTTTATGTCTCATATGGGTGTTTTCTTTGCACAACAGCAAAGAAAAAAAAAAGTAAGATAAGTGCAAATTTCACCTCATTAGTATGTGCAATGTTTGGAAGTTCACTTCAGTGGGCATACGAACATAACTTGGGCCATGTTGCACTTTTCCATGATTGCAGGGCACGAGAGGTTGAGAGCGTAAATCTCACCTGACCCAGAGCTGCATGTGCAGCTACAAACTCAAATCTGATGTGCAAGATCCCGACCCAGAGCCACGTTTGAATTCAAATATGAAAATTGACTAAACCAAAAAACAAATCAGACATCTCCATTTTAAGTGAATACAAATTTGTTGTAGCCACCAAATTCTTGGCTTGAGCAAAACGACAGGTAAAGTTCTCAAAGCGTAAAACAGACAATACAACAAGCTGATGCCCTCAGAATAGCAGCAGATCCAGCCATCCAGGAATACTTTGGTCTACATTGCAGTTGGGCTCTAAGTGAAACCTAGAGAAAGTATACCTGTACTAAATGTAGGCTTGGAATTGTGTGCACTTAAATAACCTGTTAACTGGTAGAAGAAGATCAACAAAATGAAATGACATCACTAGGAGAACAATTGCAGAAAAAACAATAAGAGCTGCAGGTTGTGCAAGATACACATTTCATTCTTCCCAGCTTGTTTTTTTCATAGGTTAGATTGCAAGTAATTTTAGGTGATGGGACAGAGAAGCATGATACAGTGGACATTCAAAACAGCAACAAACAAGCATGTTGTGGTACATGATCCTGAAATAACCAAAGCCACATGAGTTATGTTTCAGTTTGCATAGCTATGTTCACTGGAGCAATAGGAAGTTGTAGGTGGCAAGCAATTTAACGATATGCATCAAAGTCTCAAGCTTCAGAATAGCAGAAAAAACAGTACGTAAACTCATAAGTATCCTTAGAATTCTAGAATGCAAATGATATCAAAAACAAAAATACTGCTAGCCCTCCCAAAGCAGTACAGCCGCACGAGACCAAAACTTCTACCTTCCAAGCAATTCTAGTACAGCCGGACACTGCCCTGCCACCGCCGCTACTGTACAGCAGCAATTCATCAGACCACCGTTCATACCGGACTAACAGCCTCGGAGTCGCGCGTGGTTGCAGCATGGGATCTGACAAGCAAAGGCAGATGGCCGCAACAAGATCATCGGAAGAATAACTCGAATAAATCAGAATACAGAAACCAAACTAAAAATGCTCCGGTGTCACAACACAGGTCAAAAAAAAAACGCAAAGCAATCATAGCAAGCTTGACGCATTGACTGACAGGGGTCGTGAGTGAGATACCCAATCCAGACCTAACGCCGAAATGACCAAGATTTAAATAGGCACCGCCAATATACCATCAGATAACGTCAACTGATCCAGTTCATACAGAAAAGAACATTACCAGGAACCACCAACACCCAACTACACCATCCTACAAGCCCAACCCAGGAAACTAGCATCACTACAAGGAGGAACACCTTCAGACAAGGAGGGGAAAGCCTAGCTTCTGGTTTCTGTGATTGGGCTTGGTGTGTCCTGCTCAAAGAAGTGGCCAAGAGAGCGAATGGTTGTGCAAGATGCAGCCGTGCAGATGCATGCAATCAGAGATGCATACCTCAATGTTGCCACTGTCACGGCAGCTTGCTGGATGGGAATTTGGAAGAAACAACAGAGCCATCAATCAATGTGTTGTGAAACAACCATATGAGTAGATCAAATAGTTCAGTCTACATTTATGGCGTGCTTCCACACTTCCTGTACAATCTGTCCTTGCTGAGAGACTTTGAGGTACAAGAAAATATGCTGTCTGGAACTATTCCTGCTGATATTGGCGGTCGGTTCCCCAGCATCAAAATTCTTAGCTTTGCTGACAACCGATTCAGTGGATCTATCCCAACCTCACTCTCCAATCTATCTGCACTCACAAAACTTGGCTTTTATAAAACAGTTTCAGTGGGTATGTGCCTCATGATTTGGGGAGGTTGCAAGGTCTCATTTACCTGTCCTTGAATGACAACAAGCTTGAAGCAAACCATAGACATGGGTGGGAATTCATCACTTCGATGGCAAACTGCACCAAGCTTCAGCTTCTGGTCCTTGCCAAAAACTCTTTCAGCTGGCAACTTCCTAGTTCAATCAGTAACCTGTCGACAACTCTCCAAGCTCTTTGTTTGGGAAACAATAGGATTTCTGGGGTTATTCCATTGAATGTCGGCAACTTGGTTGGTCTTAAAACACTTGAGATGGCAAATACTTCTGTATCTGGACCAATTCCAGAGAGCATTGGTCAGCTAAGAAACTTGGTTGTGTTAGGCTTTTACAACACTATCGTGTCAGGCCTTATACCTTCATCAGTAGGAAACCTTACACAGTTGAATAGCCTTTATCCATACTATGGCAACTCGGAGGGGCCAATTCCAACAAGCCTTGGAAAGTTGAACAATCTGGCTGTCCTCGATCTGTCAACAAATCGACTCAATGGCTCGATTCCAATAGAGGTGTTAAAACTATCTAAACTCTATCTGCTTAGACTTATCATACAATTCATTGTCTGGGCCACTTCCTACTGAAGTTGCCAACTTGGCAAGCATTAACCAACTGATTTTGTCAGGAAACCAATTCTCAGGCAATATACCTGATTGTATTGCGAAATGTGTATCGTTGGATCAGCTGTTGTTGGATCAGAACTTATTTGAGCGAAGCATAACTCAATCTCTCGAGAATTTAAAAGGTCTTGCTTTACTGAACCTGACCATTAATAAGCTGTCAGGTAGTATTCCTGATGCCCTTGCTACTATTGGCAACCTGCAACAATTGTACCTAGCACACAATAACTTGTCAGGTCTTATCCCCACAGGTCTACAGAATTTGTCTTCCTTGTCAAAACTGGATTTGTCCTTCAATCATCTGCAAGGTGAAGTGCCAAAAGGAGGTGTTTTTGCAAATGCAACTGACTTGTCAATTGATGGAAATGGTGAGCTTTGTGGTGGAAAGATTCAGCTTCATTTAGCACCATGATCCACGCCTGCTGCAGAAAAGAGAAAAAAAATGTCAAAATCCCTAATGATCACCATATCATCAATCAGTGCGCTTGTATTTATAGTTTTACTAGATGTTCTTATTCAGTTGATCCACAAAAAACTCAGACAAAGACAGGAAAGCCAATTGACTACAACAGTAGATGATGAACAATTTGCAAGAGTTTCTTATGATGAATTGTCAAATGGAACCAATGGATTTTCAGAGGCCAATTTGCTTGGACAAGTAAGCTATAGCACCGTTTATAAATGTATGTTACCTGCTCACGGTATTGTTGCGGCAGTAAAGGAGTTTAACCTACAACAGTCTGGGTCCAACAGAAGTTTTGTTACTGAATGCAATGCACCACGAAGGGTGCGTAATCGTTGTCTTGTAAGGATCATTACCTGTTGCTCGAGCATCAATGCACAAGGTCATGAATTCAAGGCACTGGTTTATAAATTCATGCCCAATGGTAGTTTAAAAGATTGGCTTCATCCAGAATCTGAGGCAGAGGAACGCAATCTGGGCAATACTCTCAGCCTAGCTCAGAGACTAGGTATTGCTGTTGATATCATGGACACGTTGGATTATCTTCAAAACCAGTGCCAGCCACCAATAATTCATTGTGATCTCAAACCAAGCAACATCCTTACAGACGATATGAGTGCCTGAGTTGGAGATGTCGGCATATCAAAAATTATTCCTGATAACACAAGCAACACTCAGTCAAATTCAGTTAGCTTCACTGGAATAAGAGGCTCCATTGGTTATCTCCCTCCAGGTAAATTATTACAAATGTCTGTTGTTATCTTCAGCCTTAATTTCTAACCTGTCAAATCATGTACTTGCTACCTAAAAGACTTATACCTATATCAACTAATTCATGGTGTGCAAATAACTGTAGAGTATGGTGAGAGTTCTGCCGCCACAACTCATGGGGATGTTTACAGTCTTGGCATATTGTTGCTTGAGATATTTACTGGGATGAGCCCTACTGATGACATGTTCAAAGATTCCTTAGACAGTTAGACCTGCATAAGTTTGCCAAGGCTGCTCTCCCCTACAAAGCCATGAAGGTAGCGGATCCAGCAATTTTGCTGCACGAAGAAACACAGGGTAGAGATGCTTCCAATGCTGCCCTGTTGAGAAGCAGAACTGAGGGTTGTCTGGTTTCTGTGATTGGGCTTGGTGTGTCCTGCTCAAAGTGGCCAAGAGAGCGAATGGTTGTGCAAGATGCAGCCGTGCAGATGCATGCAATCAGAGATGCATACCTCAATGTTGCCACTGTCACGGCAGCTTGCTGGATGGGAATTTGGAAGAAACAACAGAGCCATCAATCAATGTGTTGTGAAACAACCATATGAGTAGATCAAATAGTTCAGTCTACATTTTATTTTGCAGATATTTGTTTATATCTAATCCTCTTTTGGTCAGGCATGTGAAATGTATGTGTTATAAAGCCAAGAAGAGTGGACAGGGCATTTTGGGAAGCTAGGACTTATAATGTCGACATTCTTCTTAATTTTTAGTTATGATGCTTTTTCGAAATTTTAAAATGTCATAGAGCTATATCACTATTGCTAGTATTACTCATCCACTTACTGTCTGCTCACGCACTGCATTCAAAAAGTGAAGATGTGATGAAGCAGCTCACCATGGACGTAGCGGGGAGGCCGAGACAGAGGCGGTGCCGAGCACGAGCAGGACGCAGCTGCGAAGGTGAGGGGAGCTAGAGCAGAGGTGGCGGCAATCGGAGATGATGGCGGCGAAGGGAATTGGGTGTTGGGGATCGAGAATTCGAGGACGCGCGTTAACCTCAGGCACGGATCGTGCAAAATCAAGTTTACGCCACCCTCCGTACAAGACGGGGTTGCTTCACTGATATTTTCAAGCGGCGCCAAAACAGACTGGGGTTTTCACAATTCCAAACACAAATCCCGCCAAACATTTCACGAGCCCGCCTCCATCTCCCAAATTTTGAAGCCGACGCCAAATAGCCTGCAAGTGCATTATTAAAGAGACCAAACTGCTTGAAACTTGGTTCTCCAATTATGTATCCAAATTCTGGTGCCGCCAAACATTTCACCAGCGAACCTTCCGTTCCGTCTCCCAAATTCACAGAACCAAGATCGTAGGCCTTGGGCCGCCAAGATTCCGCGTCCAAATCCTGATGGCCGCCCCCTAAAAATCAAAAGCAGATTGAGCACCAGGATGGAATCCTTTCAACATCATCCGAGGATAAACTTACAAAAAATACAGAAACCGATCCGAAAATGCTCCAGTGCGACAAACATGTCAGAAGTTAAAAACGTAACCGCAGTCTTATCAAGCTCGACTCCTGGAGCATCCAATCGACCTAGGGATAGTCCAAGAGATACAATCGATAGCTGATGCGAATTGAACAAGAGTTAAACATGCACACCCAAATTTGACAATCCATCAGATAACATAACTATTCCACTTCATACAGAAACAACTTCAGGAACCACAGCACGTAACTACACCATCCGCACTAGGCAAAGCCAGTGACCAGGAATCGCTACAAGGAGCAACCCTTCACACGAGCAGAAGGAAACCCTAGCATCTAGGACGAGGTGAACTTGGTGACGGCCTTGGTGCCCTCGGAGACGGCGTGCTTGGCGAGCTCGCCGGGGAGGACGAGGCGCACCGAGGTCTGGATCTCGCGCGAGGTGATGGTGGGCTTCTTGTTGTAGCGCGCCAGCTTGGCGGCCTCGCCGGCGAGCTTCTCGAAGATGTCGTTGATGAAGGAGTTCATGATGGACATGGCCTTGGAGGAGATGCCGATGTCGGGGTGCACCTGCTTCAGCACCTTGAAGATGTAGATCTTGTAGGTCTCCACCGACTTCTTCCCCTTCTTCCTCCCCCTCTTGCCCTCGCCGCCCTCCTTGCCGGCGGACTTGCCCGCGGGCAGCCGCTTCTCGGCCTTGGGCTTCTTCCCCGCCGGGGCCTTCTCCGCCTTCTCCGTCGCGGGCTCCTCCTCCGCGGGCTTCTTCGCCGCCGGCTTCTTCTCCGCCTTGGGGGCCATCGATGCGGCTGCTGCTCGGGGGGTTTCTGCGGCTGGGATTCGGTTCGGTGGGGGAGAAGAGGAGGCTGCGACGTCACAGGTTGTTGTGGGGAGAAGAGGAGATGGGGGCGATGACTTTATAGAAGGAGAGAGGCGAGCGCTGATTGGTGGAGGGGCAGGTGCCGCGGATCGCTACCTCCTAGCGGCGCCGGCCGTTGATGCTTCGTGAGATTGACGGCTGCGATGCGCTTCCGACGCGGATCGCTGACGTGCCGAAAACGAGGGCAGATCGCGAGCTGGCGTGACGCGTTGCGAGTGGTCCCACTGGTCATAGGAACGGGAGCGGGAAATTTGCCTGCGCTGGCGCGTTGAACGGGATAGCAGCGTAGAACTGGAACCCGCGTCGGCGGAGCAATCAATTCGCACACGGGTCCCAGCTGTCGGTGTGTATTGTTCTATAAGTATGCTGATGATGCGGCAACCTTCATCAACCCGAATCAAAACAACCTCGAAGCAGTCAAAGACATTTTGAAATTATTTGGTAATAGCAAGTATTATAAGAATGTGAGATTGAGAAACTGGCTAAATTATATGTGGCAGAGAGAGAAATAGGAGAGAGAGTGGGCGGACGTCTAGCGAAACGCCCGCTCGAGCGAGCGAAGAGCTGTTGCGACGGCTACTACTGGTTGGTCTCTCTACTATGCAATAAATAGCTGTAGGGTCCACCACTACTTGTAGCCAGCAACTGCCGTAGCCATTAGTCTTTCTAACGTAACCGGCCTCATCACAAATTTTGAGAAAAAAAAAAGCTCCATTCACCCAATCTGGTGTGAAAGTATTAATCTCCACCACGTACTTCAATCTTTCCCGGACTTGGGTGGCCTAGGAGTTTTGGACCTTGACAAATTTGGTAGAGCTCTTCGTTTGCACTGGTTATGGCAAGAATGGCATACTTACAACAAACTTTGGTCTGGCCTTGAAATCTCATGCATCACAGTTACTATTGGCAACGGAAAGATGGCGAGATTCTGGCACCATGTCTGGCTAGATGGAGAGGCTCCTCGAAACCTGGCACCACAACTTTTTGATTTAGTACAAAGAAAAAACAAAACGGTAGCACAAGAGCTGACAAACAACTCTTGGATCAGTGCGCTACAAAATAAAATAGCAACTGCCGACCAGCTTGAGGAATTGGTCTCGTTTTGGATTCGAATTCAAAAAGTGCACCTATATTCAGAGCTCAGAGGACTCAATCACCTAGAAATGGACACCAGATGCATTTATTGGCGCGGTCAACTTATTGGGCTCAATTTATTGGATCCTTTCGGAGCTTCAAGACAGATATTATCTAGTTTGCGAGGACTGAAAACAAGTGCAAAGTGTTCGCCTGGATTCTCATCCAAAATAAAATCCTAACGGCCGACAACCTCGCACGTCGAGGCTGGCCACATCAAACCCAATGTGTTCTCTGGAATGGGCCTTTGGAAACCAGCCAGCACCTATGCTTATTTTGCCCTTTTGCCTAGGCAGTTTGGCACCAGGTCCTGTCTTGGGAGCGCTTGGCCCTCCCCCAACAGACCAATCCTGGAGATTACGTTTGCAAAAGTGATTGGTCATAGTCAAAGGCAAAGATGGTGCACAAGAATCAGCGTCACGATTTCAACCACTTGGTGATATACATCATGTGGAATTTGTGGAAAAAGAGAAATCGGCGCATTTTTTAAAACAAGCTCCAATCGATGCAGCAAGTGGCAGAGAGAATAAAAGAGGATCTTGTGCAGTACAGAACAGCGTTTAGTAAGTACAGTTTTAGTTTTGGGGAGAAGGGGCACTGAAATTGCTCCTGTGCTTTCGCTATTTTTAGTGTCCATTCTCTTTTCTGTTTCACAGTTGGTGAAGCTGCGATGATTGTACTTGTTAAATCTCTTTTCTTACTCTCTTAATTGAAAGTCAGAACTCCTGCTATTATGTTAACAAAAAATTGTTATATAAAATGTAACCCGCCTAAATTACAACTCAAGCTCTCAAAGAAGTCGAAAGCATCGCCTAGTTTTTTTTCCTTTTTCAGTCCACTAATCATATTCGAAGGCATGCTATAGTTTTTTTACTCTCTCCATTCGTAGATAATAATTTTATTTTAAAATCTGAAACTTTCAAAATTGATAGTCTTATTTGAGTTCACCCTTTAAATATGTAGAAGTAAATTTTTGTCTCGGAAAAGGACGCAACCGGATGTATGCCGTTTATTTTCATGAGGTTTAAACATTAAAGATCGCTTCTTTTTATTGGATAAATAATGATGTGGTAAGTAGAATTGATAAGAAAGTTTTTTGCCTTGGTCAATGTGTCCATACCAAATAAGACTATCATCTACGTATATCACATTTCAGCTGGACCACCAAAATAGAATTCATTTACCATTGAGCCCTCCCTTCCCTGACATCAGAAATCTCCTTTGGTTAGTCATGCTCATGCAGTATTCCTGAACGTGTGCTCTGCCATTGGGGAAATGGGGAGCCCGAGCCTCCAGCAGCTCTACGACATTTGAGCTAGCGTGGTGGCTCTCGAATTCTTGATGATCGATATGCATGGCCTGGGACGCCAAACACCATGCTAACAACCATCTCAATCTGCCAACCAACCAGGAGGCACAGTTGACAAAATGACTTTCCTGGTTCAGCCGGAAACATAAAGAAGTCACAAGAGGCTTCGATCTGGAATAATCAAAACCAATAATAACCAAAATACTTTGCAAAAAATATATCCCTCAACATCATTCCTTATTATGTAAAAAGAAACTTTGAATATGTGACAATGCAATATATTGTACGGTTTCACAATGTGTTAACTTGTGAATTCCTATCATTACTATGCAGATCTCGTAACACCATATCAGACATATTCAGATATCCGCCTACATAAGCCAAATAATGACAAATTAGCAAAGTGGGCCTCTCTTTTTTTTTTGCATAGAACGCTTCCTCTCAAGGGCGGGCCTGGTGCAGCGGTAGAGCCTACCGTCTGTAACCGGAAGGTCCCGGGTTCGAGCCCCAGCCTCTGCACATTTGTGTGGGTAAGGCTTGGAGCTTAAAAACAACCCTTCCCCAGACCCCGCACAGTGCTGGAAGCCTACGGCACTGGGTACGCCCTTTATAGAACGCTTCCTCTTGGCACTAGCAGTTTTTAGCTCCTGAATCTCCTGTGTTAGTTTCTTAATGTATCTTTCTTTTAAGAGTTTCGAGTTGTTTAGTTATTATGTAATGTAACCATAACTATTGGAAGAACTTGAAGCGTCCCCTCATAAGAGAGAACTTAAATGTGATACAAAACACCAGTCCCAGGAGGCTGATGCCACATTTATTACATCAGATGGTTCAAAACCGTACAAATCTTGGAGGACACTCGATACAGATAATGATAATAATTAACCAAGCTACGACATAACACCAGACCGCAAACCACATGGGGTCTACCACGGGTTCTGAGTACTGCGACAGCGGAGGCATCTCAACAGGGCCGGTTCCACAGGGAAGGTTGAGTATAGAACGATAACCCTACTCGACGTCGTCTGGTACGAAGTCTGGGTCTTCCTCTGTAAAAAGTAAGAGTGGGGTGAGTACAAACGTACTCAGCAAGTCCAACCACACCCACGGAGGGGCTTATAACAGAATAATATGCATAGGTAAATCAAGGAATAGGTTACGGTTTAATTTGCAGAAAAACGATATTTTATGCAGGGGTTCATTTAACAGAAAACCTTTTTTTGAAAACAGTTTTTGTAGTAACACAGAGTTCAGGTTTTAAAACTGCTACCGGACTCCCCGTCCGTCGTAGCACACGGCACAACTGCCGGACATAATTCCAAAACAACTCACACCAGCCCATCCCAAGGAAACACTAGTTATGTGACCACACCGTAACTCGCCCAATACCGTGGGCACGGACTATTCGAATAGATTCTTAACTCTGCAGAGGTGTGCAACTTTACCCACAAGTAGGATACCACAACTCAAACACCGTCGTGTCGGTGTAGATCCCAACATAGCCATTACCCACCATAGCTAAGCCTGACTAGCCATCACGGGATGCACCAAGGGGTCATTGACCGTTCACTTAGGTATAACCGGGCATAAGTCACTCGGGGCTTATCCCTTTTCCTTAGTTACCCGTTGCTCTCAGCTCTCCTGATGGCTACCACACCAACTAGTGGGATTTATGCTACGCCGTTGCCCATTCAACGGTCGAGTGGTTTGCACGATAATGGAGTTAGGTGAGATGACACACCAACTCGGTCCTTAGACACGACAAGATGGATATCTCCCTTCTTTGCCCTGCCACACAGGCATAAGCACACCAATCGGCAATTCACACAGAAATGCCGTCCATCCCGTCCATACTCATCTTTCGAAAATCCACATTTTATCCCTTCCCACACACACACATTTCCTTTATAAAATAAGTCATATTACGAGTAAAGTCCTAAGCGTTCTAATATTGATTAATGTCCAAGTAAAATCAGACATTAATCTAGGTAGTCAAGGAATGGTCATCACAAATCAAGGGTGTGGCTATCCAACCATGTTTTCATGCAAGCAAAACTTATGCAGTTTTATAAAGCAGGCCATTGGGTTGTATTTACAAAAACTAGGGCAGAAACATGCATCAAAGGATGGGATTGAACTTGCCGTCTTCAAAGCCTTCGGGGAAGTCCTGTCCTTCGGGCTCGGGGTCGCGGAACTGGTCCTCGTTCTCCTGCTCACAGTATGGCTCATTGACGGGCTCTCCTTCAGTCACTCCGTGGTCTATAGTGCACGCAAACAAGCACACAATCAATATACAGAAAAGTAAAGATTTGTCGTCGAGCTCGGTTCGGAAACACATGAAATATAGAGCATAGAGTATTATTTTTGGATGGTTTCTGAATGGTATGGCCAAAACTGAGTTAAGAGAGGCGTGGTAAAATTTTAGGTTAATCCGGGGTCATTTGGCGCATGAAATGATAGGTCAAAGGAGTGTTCAGGGCCTAAACAGGGGTCCAGGGACCTAATTGTAATTAAGACTAAGTAAGCAGGGGCTTGGTTTATATTTTAGAAACTTCTTGGGTCAGTCTAAAAAGGTCAGGGACTTATTTATAAATGTTTTCATGAGGTGGGGGTCTGATTTTAAAATAAGATAAAGGACAGGGTTTCTTTTGCAAAAATAACAAGGAGTGAGGGGGTTCTTTTCTGAATCAAGGGAAAGGGAGGGGGTTTTGGGCTAAATGGCCCTTTCTTCCTCCTCTCTCCATGGGAGAACAGGGGAGGGGCCGAGCGGCGCCGGCGGCGACCGATTCGGGCGCTCTGCGCCTCGGCGGCGGCCCGGGGTAGAGGGGAAAGGAGGAGGGGGCTTCGCGGGGTTGATTCCCGGCCTCACCTTGTGCCGGGGTGGGGCGTGGCGGCCCGGCCACGGTGGCCAGCAACGGCGGGGGTGTGTGAGCGGCGGCGGCGGTGCAGGGTTGCGGAGAGAGGGCGTGGGGTGGCGGCGCGGTTCGAGGTGGCGGGTGTGGTGCTCGGGAGGGGCTCTGCGGGCTCTTTTATAGACGGCCAAGGCGGTGGCGGGGTGCTGGCCGGCGGCAAGCTTGCAGGCGGGTTTAATGGCGTGGGCGGCGAGGCTCTGTGCGGCCGTCAACGGGGTGGCGCGTACGGCGATGCGACGGCTCGGCCAGCGGCGCTGTGCTTCGTCAATGGCGCCAGTGGGAAGGCGAGGTGACGCGAAGCGGAGACCACCGCAGGCGGCACTGTACCACGGTCGCCGGCGCTGTGCGCCGGGGCGACGGCACGCGCGTGCGGGTCAGGGCCTCGGCCGTCGACGGGACGCGTCGTGGGCAGGTGCGAGCGGGGCCGGACAGCGGGGCGCTGCGCGGACCGGGGGGCACGGCGCGTACTGGTGCGGCCAGGCGGCCGTGGCGTGGCGGGCGCGGTCGGCTCGCCGTGCGCGCGGGTGCCTGCGGAGGGGAGCCCGGAGCGCGGGATAGGGAGCGGGGCGGTGGCGAGCGGCGCGGCGCTCGGGCTGGTGCGCCGAGCAGCTGCTGCGCGCGCGCGCGCGAGGGGGAGCGGGGCAGGGCAGGCCGGGCGGCGCACGGGAGCAGAGAGGGAGGAGGCCGAGTGCGCGGGGTAGGAGGAGAGAGGGAAAGGGAAGGAGAGGGAAAGGAAAAGAAAATGGGAAAAAGAAAAGAAAAGAAAAAGGAAAAAGGAGGGGAGAGAAATAAAGAGAGAAAGAGAAAGAGGGGCGGGCGCGTCGGCGCCGATCGCGGCCGCGGTCGGCCACGCGTGGCGCCCGGGCGCGCGGGTCGAGGGGAAACAGGGTGCTGGATACGGGTGTCGGGTCTTTGGGGAATCGAAAGATCTGGCGGAACAGGGAAGTTCCCGGAAAAACTGGGGTTAGGGTTTCAAGGAGAGATCTCGAGCTCAACGACAAAGCAAAATTTTAGCGCATGATTTATTTTAGTAAATTTTCTGGATGTTACAGAACTGTATTTTTCTCTCTATATGGTCCGATAGCGCTCCTGCCTTTTATTTAAAAAATGGATCCGGATATTTCAAGGTTCAAATCTCCCATATAGCCCGCTATAGCTATTTGAGGCAAGATGCAACTATTTGAATTCATGTGTAATTTAGCCACTATTGCCTCATTTAGCCCGCTCTTGGTTGTTTTTAGAGTCTAACCACTAAACCTCTTGGGCTGCTATTTAGAACTATGGGATATTTTCATATAACCACCTTTTTGAATCGCGGTTAATAATCATGATCCGAGTATTTTCAAAAGAACCCGAGTCAGATTGGAATTTTGCAAAATACCCGGCTTGGGTCTTTCTCTCTCTCCCGTCTCTCCTCGCCGGCTCATCCTCTGGTCTCTGATACACTTACGCGGACGGCCGCCGCCCCCGCCTTCGCCATCCACCCCGACCGGACTTCATGGCTTCATCCCATCCACCATCTCGCACATCCCATAGCAGATTGCAGCAGCACTTGCTATCAAATCCCCGGAGGCACTTCTCCAGCGTCAAGTCACCAGCCTTGTCTACCGGGCTTGCCGGACGTTCTCGCCGAGCAGAAAGCAGCATCTCTGCTGCCTTGGGAGGAGCTCCACCTCACCGGCGGTGGCGAACGGCGTGCACCAGTAATCAGTAAATCTTACCGGCTTGTGGCCAATGCGTTTGAATTAACATGTTTTAGCAGTACTCACGAGTGCTGATTACGAAAATTGAAATTAGAAATTATACTCCCATCTGAAAGAACTCTATAACTTATGCTTACCTGCAAGTACGCTAGTAACAACAGAGCAATCATTATGTTCTATCAAACTGCTGTCCTAGATCCTAGTGCGGTACAGTAGTTGAAAGATAGATTGAGCACAAATTCAGCTAAAACTGTATGAAACCATTCAATTCAAAGACAGACGTAGTGATGCTGCTATGTGGAGTAAAACCATCGTCGAGCAACTCATTACATATCATCAAGGAAATCTGTACTGAGAGTTATGAACGATCAATACAAAAAGACACACAACCCATCAAGCATTCAAGAACCAATGTTCCTCCAGAAAATTGACATTGCAAAGCACTACAGAATTACCCAAAGAAATGCAACTATCAACCACAACACGTCAACACCTGCATTTCCATAACTGTCATGTAACAGTCCACATTACAATAAACTAAAGAAAACTATAGAACAGAAATGAATATAATAAACAAGCACCATTACCATTCAAAATACTAATAGTGTTATCACGACTACCAACACCACCCAGCTACTACTACCATGTAAACTGTTATCTGCAAAAGTTTTCAGAGGATACTCTTCTAGATAGAATATGGGAGATAGCTGAGGCGAAAATGTGGATGAACACAGACATCCGTCAAAGATCTAGAAAAGCAGAGTAGAGAAGAAATAACTTAGCGAACAGAAGCCAATGCAGGATGCAACCATTGAGATGCATGATATCAATTATCAAATATTTGTACCTCAAGTTTGTCTGATCTCATGAGAACATAGAGTAGAAACAATTCCGCAGTGATTTGCATAAATAGTGAAATATAGCTGAAAAGGGCAAGGTACCATTTATAAGACCCTTCAGCTGATCATTCTTTTTTTAACAACCAACATTTTTTTAAGGATGCGACCTGCATCTGGTTACATCAGATAAATGCCTGTACAGCAGGCATTTAGTAAATGTGTTAACTTATAAAGTATACAGTTAACAGTTGTCAGAATGGCTCCTCCGGCAATAATATTTGATAAGAACGAGTCATATCCTATCATTTCTTTATTAACAAATCTACAACTGTTAACTTCAGATGCATGCAAGTAGATATAGAGAACATTTTGTGTACCACACAGATAAAACTCAGGAGTTTTACGAGTTATTTTGAACAAGATGTACAATTAAAAGGTGACCCCTATAAAACCTGCGCAGGATTCATATTTCAGACCCCATGAAGCAACATTCAGAACAGAAACAAAATAAGTAGTGGGCCATGATCCTTGAATGACCAATGCACAATTGCACTACTGGATCCAACAAATAAATCTAAGCAGACAACTTTTCAGCTTGAATGACCCCACATTCCAAGCAACCACTTAATTTTCATGTTGAAAAAAAAAGGGAGCAAAATTACTATAGAAATTTCATCAATAAGACAAACATAGTAGGCAACATCCCAACTTCAAACCAACAATCTGGCAATGTTAACGAAGAACACAAAAATTGCACTAAAATACATGTGAATTCGGATCGAGTCATTGGGCTTGCTCATCATGCTCCAATTCACACCCCAAATGAAGTGTAAAAGTGCTATGAATGGGCCTGAGATACAAATCAAATTAATACCAGTTAGCTCATCAGTTGTAAGGGAAGACATCTCTGCAGAATGAAACAACAATGAAGATCAAATCTGAAGGTTGGCTTGCCAGCTCCTAAGCATAGTGCCAGTAATGGCCAATGGGAGACGTAAACAGAAAGAGAAGCCTCCATGCAGTTGAAATTCAGAACAGTAGCCAACAAACATGCTGGCACTGCAGAACATGATCTGGAGATAACAGAAGCAAACAAGATATTCTTGTAGCATATCTTCACTACAATTATGTCTCTCTGAACACTGAAACAGGCAAACAGCATAAAAAACTTGTAAAATAACAGGTAATTTACTATTGATATCAGAACTGAAGCTCCAAAATTGCAGAACATATAGCCCATGCCTGCCATAGAATCATAGGCCCTTACGCATCCTAAGTTTCCTGTGTAATGCCTAAATTTACTGTGCCTGGGATTCGATCCACACAGGCAAATGTGTATCAAATGGCCTAAAAAACGCAATTCCAATTTTGTTAGCACAATGTTTCACATTCCGATGCAGTCTGTAAGATACAACACACTTGATCCAGAAATTAGCATATAACTTTGGGCATATAATTATCAGTTCGTTGCCAGAGCGCTTATTGTCACCCAACACACTAAGAACCTCCAATCCTGACAGAAATCACATGTAGAGCAAGCACCATGAACACTCCCAAGTGTTCCAAAAGCATTACAATAATTCATTACGAAATTAACTACATAGAGATCAGCATCCATCCATTTCTAGTTTCATAAACTACAAGCACCAGCCCTACAGGATAAAATGAGCCAAATCTACCAACACCACTCGACTACTCCTACCACCAACCTAAGATGAGGTGAACTTGGTGACGGCCTTGGTGCCCTCGGAGACGGCGTGCTTCGCGAGCTCGCCGGGGAGGACGAGGCGGACCGAGGTCTGGATCTCGCGGGAGGTGATGGTGGGCTTCTTGTTGTAGCGCGCGAGCTTGGCGGCCTCGCCGGCGAGCTTCTCGAATATGTCGTTGATGAAGGAGTTCATGATGGACATGGCCTTAGAGGAGATGCCGATGTCGGGGTGCACCTGCTTCAGCACCTTGAAGATGTAGATCTTGTAGGTCTCCACCGACTTCTTCCCCTTCTTCCTCCCCTTCTTGCTCTCGCCGCCCTCCTTGCCGGCGGACTTGCCCGCGGGCAGCCGCTTCTCGGCCTTGGGCTTCTTCCCCGCCGGGGCCTTCTCCGCCTTCTCCGTCGCGGGCTCCTCCTCCGCGGGCTTCTTCGCCGCCGGCTTCTTCTCCGCCTTGGGGGCCATCGATGCGGCTGCTTGGGTTCGCGGTGGCGAGAGGCCGGGAGGGATTCGCTCGGTCGATTTGGGGATGGGGAATTTTGATGGCTGTGAACGAGAGGAGGGGAGGGGTGCCGTGCATATATAGAAACGGAGCGGCGGGCAATGATTGGTGGAGGGGCTGGTGCCGCGGATCGCTGATGTGGAGGGGCCGGATGCGTCGTGGGCTGTCGCAGTGGACGGCGGGGGATGGGTTTTGACGCGGATTGCTGACGTGGTTAGAGTGTTGTGGGCGGGAGAAGACGGAGGGAAACTGGGTTTGGGCGCGTAGAGGTCAGAGCGGGCGGGCCGGACGGTTGGTTTTGGGGTGGGTCCGAGGGCTCCGGCCGCCGGTGACTACAGCATGGCATGCCCTTGGGCCCACGAGTCAGTGATGCCCACATTTCACATTTGGGCCCTCTGGTCTGTAATCCGTCCGGGCCCACATTTCCACATTCAAGATGCAAAACGCTGCAACAGTGAAAATGACGAGGAAATGCAGCTAAGGCTCCGTTTGGATGTAGATATTAGAAGGCTTGGCATTGAATTGGGTTCAATGCCAAAGCAGAGTAGTATTGGTAATGGGCTACAATACCAAATCAATTGTTTGGATGTAGATAAAGTTATTAGATGGAATCCAGAGAGGTAACAGATTCCAATTCATGTTTGGATGTTCATACCTTAGCTTTGGGAACTAGACCATCTTCTTCTCCTCTCTCACCGCGCCGCCCCGCCTCCTGGGTGGAGCTCACCGCGCCGCCGCCTGGTCGGAGCTCAACCGCGTGGCCCGCCCTCCGGGGCCGGAGCTCACCGTGCAGCCCGCCTCCACGGGGCGCAGGAAAGAGGAGGAGGCGCGCCAGACAGAAGGAAGGAGAGGAAGGGCGCCGGCCGTGAGGAAGAGTAGGGGCGCCGGCCGCGAGGAAGACAAGTAGGAGGAGGAGGGGACCGCCGTCCAGATCCGCCGCCCATGGAGCTGACGGGTAGCTTGGCCCGCCGGCGAAGGGAGGGAGGGGAACGTGGCGGCGAAGGAACGGGGCGAGCAGAGGCAAGCGGCGCGGCGGTGAAGGGGCGGGTGGAGCACAGGCGAGCGGTGCGGCGGCGAAGGGGCGGGTGGAGCACAGGCGAGCGGCATGGCAGCGAAGGGGTGGGTGGGAGTAGATGGGAGCGCGCGCGGCGGCGAAGGGGCCGGGGGAGCAGAGGCGAGCGGCGCGATGGTGAAGCGGCAGTGGAAGCAGAGGCGAGCGGCGTCGAGGTAGAGGGAGAGGTCGGGAAAATCGAATGCACGCGAATGCAGAGGGTCGGGGGTCTGAATTAGGGGAAGGGGTTCAGCGGTAAGCTGAATACCGCTTGGTATTGGAGGTAAATTCCAATGCCAATTCCTAATGCATCCAAACAGCTGATATTGGGTACAGTCAATGCCAATTCCAAATTCAGGTCTCCAATACCTACATCCAAACGGAGCGTAAGGGCAAAGGAGGTATATCTGTCAATCTGTGATGATCGGAAAAGCAGGGGCAAGAGAGTAACACAAACAGAACGATCAGACAATGGCGATCATCATAGCCAGTGTTGTCAATAGCACCTCATTCCATGTACCAAAGAGTATATTGCAAGTGTCTTTGAACTGGTCGCTGAAACATTGTTCCTGAAAAGAAAATTAATTTATATTATAGCCTATTTTACCACGAAAACTACTGGCTCGTTTGGTGGCTCTATGGGTTGAAGCATACAGTACAATGTTGCAGAATGGTAGTTGTTCAGATAATGAAGAGATCTGCTGGAGCCTCCACCTTGAACTGATGAATGGAACGCAAACCATAAAGTAGTAGAGTCCCCAAATATCACCAAACAGAATTCCTGAAATCATGCAGCAGGGAAATTGGTTGATCAGATTGGGAAACATATTGAAGGTGAAAGTAACTGATGTAAACAAAATGGTGCTATAAATGTCACCTGTGATGTAGCAAGTTTACAGTCCCAGGAAACAAGAAAGTTGCTTTCCAGTGAAGAAACAAATACACCAGGGACATGGAAGTTCAGCAGCTGTACAAGTAACTGCGAGAATGTGTGGAAATTGGCAAGTTCAATGTTGGATGGAACAAGATGTGCCATTCAACGAACAGCGTAGTCCTGTTACAATAAACGCTCAGTTTTCTTTCACCCAACAGACAATAAATTGGCTTGTTTTAATGGCTATGTTGTGCTGACAGGAAAAAAATGCATAGGATGCAGTGATATACCATGCAAGTACTGAAGCCATGGTTGTGGTTGTTGAGCTTAGATGAGAAACAGCATATCCTGGGATAAATTATCCTATGGCAATATCTTGTTGAAGCATCAATCACTCAAGATTCCAAGCACCAGGTTTCCCTCTAATATGCTCAGGGCCTCAAGCAAGCCGGATCGCTCCTGCAATGTTAAATGGCATGAAGTGACACCATGTTTCCTTCGAAAAAATGAAGTGGCACCATGTTGACCAAAATGTATCTTAAATTTCATTGAAAATGTGTTGATTATATAAATCCCAACTTGAGTATCTAAGTAAATGTTTGAACACGGACCTTGATTTCATCCTTACAGACATCAACAAAGATTTTATTAAGATAAAGCTTATCCTAATCAGCTTAATTTGGCTAAGCAGGCCAATTACCTACTGTGAAAATGGGAGGAAAACAACAACAAAACTCAGCTCTGTTTAAATAAGACAGGTGTCAAAAGCTGGCTGAAAAGAAACAGCAAAATACAATATCCTAACGGCCAAACCACCTATTATTATAAGGAACCAGCACTAACAATATTGTCAAATTAAACATGTGTACCCAATTGTAACAGAAGTACAAGTTTAAGCAAAAGAACTTGCAAAGCGCCAAATTGATGGAAAAGTAATGATCTCAGATGTCTTACCTGAAAGATCAGAAAACGTCAATATGCACATGCATGTATTGAGCACTTCTATAAGAAGCAAGAGTTCAGCGACTCATTGATTTTGCATCTGGCAACCCAGACTCAAATCAGCCAATTCTAGTAGATGAGAACATGAAAAACATTGCCTTAACATCAGGTGGTCAGCAGTAAAGTTTTTCCTTTCCTGATCGTCAAAGAAGCTCCTGTGAAAAGAGCTCTATATGTATCCCAGTTTGGTTGCACCCCATTCTTAAACATATCAATATAAACTCCTAAACCTTTATCAAATTCACCATGAATACTGCACCAGCGTATCAAAATATTGTAAGCCACAATATCAGGCTTCAATCCCTTGTACAACATCTCATTCCAGAGCCCATATGCTTTATTTGTGTCACCCATCTTACAGAGTTCATTTATTATTGTAGAATAGCTGATGCAATCAGGAAAGAAACCGCTTTCAATGATCTTCTGCATAAGGTCAATTGCCTCTTGGATCTTCCCAACCTTACAGAACCCTTTGATCAATGTGTTAAATGTCACTGTGTTAGCCAAACAGCCTTCAAGCATGGCTGCATGTAGAACTTTAGCCTTTTCCAGCTCTCCTTCGGTTGCCAGATAATCAAGAAAGCAATTATAAGTAAAACTATTAGGAAGAAAGCGTCCAGCTAACATTTCTTTACAAAGGATCTCTGCGCTGCTCAAAAGCCCAGACCTGCAGAGATTATTTATTAAAACCGTATACATGACAACATTTGGAGGACACCCATCAGCTATCATCTTATCCCAGTAGTTTAAAGCTTGAGCAATATTTCCTTCCTTTGAATGCGCATCAATCATGCATGTATGGAACACAATGTCGGGCTTCAGACCTTTTCCTTCCATTTCCCTAATCAACATGCTTACTTTTTCATTGTCATGCTGTTTCAGAGCTGCATATATAATTACAGTGAAACTGGTAAGATCAAGCTTGACCCCTTGCGCTCCCATCATGTTCCAAACATGGTATGTTTCAGTTAATCTTCCTTCTTTGCACAATCCATGCAAAAGTGCTGTTAGGCTAAAACTATTTAGCATGGCACAGTTGTTTTCTAGATCATCAACGAATTCCTTTGCTTTCGAGGCACCTAGCGTCAAACAAAGTACACTAATCATTGACCTGTAAGTGTAATTATCAGGTGTTAGGCCCCTATCCACCATTTGATCATATAACTCAAATGCCTTCCTTACATTGCCTGCACGGCAATACCCTTCTATCATGACATTAAAAGTCACTTCATTTGGTACTATGGAGCAGTCAATCATCTTATCAAACAATCTAGCAGCTTCATCCATATTTCCGTCCTTGCAGAAACAATTGATAAGTGCTGTAAGTGTATAAATATTCCCTGAAACACCATTCCTGTCCATCTCCTTGTGAAGCTCCACTGCACTGGCTGAATCCCCTTTCCGGCATAAACCAGCTATAAGGGGGGAATATGATGCTGCATTCGGTGTTAATCCCTTCTCAACCATCTCTCTCAGAAACCGCCATGCCTTGTCAAAATCAGCACATTGGCAGTAACCATTAATTAAAGAGTTGTATGGGTAAGCTGTCACTCTGATTACCTTCTCCCTCATCCTATCAAGCATGTCAAGTGCATCATCCATCATTCCCCTCTTGCACAGGGAATGTATCAATATAGCATAGGTCACCTCATTTGGCTGAAGACCCCTGTTTTCCATCCCTTTGAATAGCCTTTCTGCCTCACTAAATCTTCCATCCTTGCACAGTTTATTCATCAATGCATTACTAGCAAACAGGTTTGGTACCATGCCCAACTCACCCAAGTGACAAGCTAACCTGAAGGCCTCCTCGACACGCCCTCTCTTCCGTAGCCCATCAAGCATAATTGAGCAACTGGCCTCTGATGGCACAAACCCCAGCCTAAGCATGTCATCAGTCCTTTTCACTGCCATTTCAAGTTCATCAGTCCGACAAAACCCATACACTAGAGTCCGGTGTGTAACTTCATCGGTCGTAACTCCTCTCTCCATCATGTCATTCTTCACCTCCACTGCCTCATGAACACGATTGTTTTTGCAGAAACCATACATCAGCACATTGTATGGCACAGCACTGCCATTGATGCCCTTGCTTTCCATCCTTGCCAATAGACCCCTTGCGCCATCCAAATTATTTGTCTCGCAATAAGCTCGAATCCCAGCCGTGTAAATGTACTCGTCCACGCGAACACCTGTCCCAAGCATTTCATCGAACAACTCACGGGCAAGAGCAAACTGCCGGATCTTGATGAGAGAGAACAATATCTGAGAAGTGGTATACTGCTTCATAGCAATGCCGGACGACAGGGATAGGCGTAGGATGGCAGCGGCGTCGCGGGCGCGGCGGAGTCGGAGGTATGAGGAGGCGAGAAGCGTTGTGGCGGCGGTGGCGGCGCCAGGTCGGAAGGTGGCGAGTGAATTAGCATGTGAGAGTGACGAAAATGAGGACGACGCGGACGGAGTGGATGTCGCGAGGGAGAGGAGGAGGGAGGCGGCGTGCGGGGATGATGCAGACGATGAGGGGGAGGGCGAGGAGGAGAGGAAGGAGAGGGCGAGGAGGGAGAGGGAGACCGGGGAGACGAGCTCGGGCGGCAGCAGCAGGAGGAAGCGGCGGGAGAGATCGGGCCGGCTGAGGGAGGCCGGGAGGAGGAGGAGGGAAGAGACATGCGCCGGGGCGAGGCGGCTGCGGAGCAGCGGCGCGGCGAGGGCGGACGGCCAGGTGGATGGCGCGGTATGGTGGAGGATGTCAGCTAGGAGCTTGACCATACCTGATTCAGAGGTGGTGGGCCCGGCGTTAGTGTGGCCGGCGGGGTGTCGCCGTGGCGGAGGCGGCATCTGGGGCGGCGAGGGGGATCGCCGGAGGTCGCGCCGGCCGGCGGGTGTGTCGGGGTGGGAGCGGCAAATGGGTCGTCGCTGGAGAAATGGAGTGGATCCCGATTCCCGAGTGGCCGTTCCGCTAGCGTGATTACTAGTGCTTGTTCGCGAAATCACAAAAGGGCGACCAGGAAGTTTGAATTTTCGAATGAGTGAACCACTTATATGAATTTGGCCTGTCAATGTGATTTGAAATCGAACAAGTAAAGGACATTCGAATTTTCGCCATTGGTCTAGTTTCATATTTACCCTGAAAAGTGTTTTGTCAATGCAATTTGAAATCCAACAACATCTACAAATAATCATGCAGCTAAAACTATCTAATTGCATATTTGCAATCAACATTGTTGCCGGTCATCAAACTTGTAGTTGAACTGTTAGGTATGATGGAACAAAGTTCAGGTGACATAAATATCTTTATTTTTTTCGCGACAGCACGTATTTCATTAAGAGAAGAAGAATTTGAATTACATTGAGAGAGCAAGGTGCCGAGTCTTGTGCATGATTCTTGAGTGAACCCTAAGCTGTATCTTGGTGCGCCGACTCTTTGGAGTTTTAGTGCTCACCGGCAAGTTTTCAACCCTTTGGCTTTGTGTGGAGCAGTGACGACGGTTTTGTGCGGAGGACATGGAAATCCCGTCCTTCGTGGAAAGCGAGATCAGTGTGACCGGGAACTTAGCACGAGCCTTGGTGGCCTATTCTTTATGACAAGTTAAGGATTCCACGGAATAGACTTGATGGCCGAGAAGCGATACTCTTAGTGAGTGCTTCAACAACGTGGACTAGGGGTGCTTAGTGCCTACCAACACTATGGGATATATCCTCGCGTAAAGAGTTCGCTTCCTCTCATCCCTTTTTTACGTTTCCGCAACTTTTACTTGCAATTTGTGTGCCTTACTTTCTCTCGTAGAGTAGCATCAAGCTAGTATTAGCTATAGGTTGTAAAACTTATTTTGGAATGAGGATTTCACACTAGATGAACCGTAGTTGCACATCAAGATAACATTTTTTGAAAGCATCTAGGCCCCTAGTGGGTTTTGTAGTATTGATTGACAACACGATTAAAGGACTAACTTGTTTGCATGAGATTATGAGCAGGAATTCAATTTAGAAATTAATATTAAATAAGATAGCTTATGTATTGCAAGTAAGTGTGTTTATCCCATTGGCATTATATATACGTGACAAGCAAAATAAGAAAAGAAAAGATAGAGCAAAGTATTTATGGTTGATATGAATGCTCTAATATTTGCTAAGGCTTGTTCATTTATAATGGGATTCAAAATGACAAGCAAAATAAGAAAGGAAAAGATAGAGCAAAGTATTCATTGTTGATATGAAGACTCTAATATTTGCTAAGGCTTGTTCGATTTATAATAGGATTCAAATTGCAAGTAAAGTTTTTTGTGAATGAGATATGATATGCTTGTGCATAGTCTCAAATGTGGAGAACTTGTCATCTGTGATAAATATTGTTAACAAAAGAAGCAACCAAGGCAAAAGTAAATGAGACATGAGTTTATGCAAATATAAAGTCTCAAATTGGAAAGCTTGCATATAAGATTGAATTGAGAATTCAAATTGATAAAGAATATTTCATGCATGATATAAATCAATGTGAGTTCAAAGTGGACAGCTAGGATAAAAGTAGAAGACCGAGAGGCGTGTTTCAAGAGACTACGCAAGCGACGGCTTGGGAGGAGCAAGGAAAAAGATATGGGTCAAATACCGGAGATCCTAGAGTCATGGAGAGCTCTATGTTGAGGAGTGTTATTATTTGATTTAAGAAGATGACTTGTGAATCAATGATGGATTTCATTCCTATGCAATTGAAGATTCAAAGTTACTAGCTCAAAGCGGGTATGCTCAAAGAATTGAAGATGTTGATGCCCTCACGGTATTGATCGAAGAAAAATCGGCATGATCATAATATGAAGCTCAAGTGATGATTGTATATTTTATTTGTGCACTTGAGTATATGTATGCCGTACTATCAAGAGAGATGCAACATCGGTGGGTTTAGACAAATACCAAAAGTGCTCATATCAGTCCTGTCGGTGTTCCGTATCACCGGCTAGTAAATTTGTATGCGCGTCACTTACTTCGGATGGTAATGCAAGGATCTGACACGAGGGTTTATACTGGTTCGGGCGGAATGTCCCTACGTCTAGTTCGAGCACTCGTGCTCTTGCATTCAAAATTTGCAGTAGAGGTTACAAACGGGCGAGAGAGGGAACGGGTCTTCCAAGTCTCTGGTGGGATGAGAGTGCGTATGTATGTGTGTGTGTGTGTGTGTGAATTGAGCGGTCGATTGGTCCAGTCCCTGTGCATGGGGTACCCCTTGTCCCTTTATAGCTCAGGGAGAACCGGGGGGTCAGATAAAAAGGGATGGAAAAGTAAAAAGAAAAGGATTGTGGGAGTCGGATGCATTTTGACCCTCTCCCTTCTCGGCCGGACAGCCTGGGTACGGCCCCTAGTCGTTTATGCCTTCGGTGGCAATCTTCTTCCCCTAACTTCTGCCCCTGGTGATCATGACGGGTGGGAGAAGTCGTGGCGTGCTGCAGTTGTTCTCCCGTCGCAGGGACACATGTTGGTGATCGCTTCGCCAGTGGTGCTGACATTGGCAGGGAGGGGCGTCCTCTCCTCTGTCCCCAAGGGCGGTCTTCCCGTCCTTAGAGCAGACTTCGGGGAGAGAAGGCGTGTAGCGTCTCATCGGTGAGGCATTGTCGCATCGGAGTACTGTCGCGACTGCTCGGGCTCGTGCTACGGCGTGGGCGAGTAGTCATGTCAGCCCACGCGGGCCTTCTCTTGACTAATGATGGTCTTCGTGCTTGCGGTATAGTCAAGCCATCGTGTGGGCCCGCTCCTCCCTCCTCTGCGCGGGTCGGAATGATATTTTCCCGTTGGGGGTCTGGCGAGGCGAAAGTTTCCCCGTGAGGGTCGGGCGAGGCGGAAATCTCCCCGCGGGGGTCTACCCAAGGGGGATGGTCCCTCAGGGATCGGACAAGCGGGGTCGGCCTTCGGTGGACCGGCCACACTCACCTTAAACCACGCTGGTCATAGTCTTATTGGGTATTTATCGCTTAACAGTGGTTCGGGGGTACCCGTTACTTTTACCCCCATCAAGTCTCAAACGAGATTAGCCGGAGAGAAAGCTAAGGCCAGTCTCAATGGGAGTTTTATGGAGGGTTTCATAGCATTAAATATCATCAATTTTGCTGATGTGTCTAGAAGAGAGAAGACTAGAGTTTCATGGGATGTAAGCTCATCTGACATAGTTATCTAGTTTTCAATCTTAGTAACTGTGCCCATGAAACTCTCACTGAGACTGGCCTCGCAGTGCAGAAATCAGTGAGGGGCCGGTCTGATCGGTCCAAGGGGCCGGTCTGATCGGTCCAAGGGGCCAGTCTGACCGGTCTAGGCCGGGGAAACTCTAATGGCTAGTTTATTCAAACCGACCGGTCTGACCTGTTTGGGGGACCGGTCTGACCGGTCTGGTACTGACAGGGGCAACGGCTAGTTTTGTGAGAGGGGGTATTTATACCCCATGACTTCACACATTCATGGGTGCTGATGCCATTACATTCAGAATACTTTTGAGAGCCTTGTGAGCATTTGGAGAATCCTCCCCAACATCTCTTTTGTGAGAGTTGCTTGATTATAGTTGAATCCTTGAGTTGGTTGAATGAATCCATTTCTTGAGAGCCATTTAAGCAGGAGAGAAACAACCCTAGCTTTGAGCACTTGTGGTTGCGTCGGCCAACTCGATTGAAACATTTGTTACTCTTGGAGCATTGGCTGCTAAACGGTTAGGCGTCGCCGGCTACCTCCCAAGATTGTGGTGATCAGTGGTAAATTTGTTGCAACAGTGATTGTGTGCCACGAGAGCGCATGGTCATATAGTGGAAGGAGGAGATAGCTTAACCTTGCGGTCGCAATAAATTTCCTCAACGGAGAGTAGGAGTCACATATGGGTGCACGGGATGAATCCAAAATTCGGTAAAACAAATCGTGTCTCCTTTGCATAATCTTTATTTCGATTTGATTTAGAGACCTTGCACTATAGTATTTGAGTTTAAATTGTGCTTCCACTCGATCTACTTGGGTGTGCTCTACTTGTGTGCAAGGAACTAATTATATTACTAGAAATACTCTGCAGAATATACACACCAAGTTTTGTATAGGTTCAAGTTCGAGAAGGGGATTTTTCCCTGCTGGTGTCTGTCTTCCTGATCAGACTGGTTTGACTAGTCTGGTGGACCGGTCTGACCGGTCCAAGCAGAGTCAGCAGAGTCAAGTGCTGAAATTTGAAGAAAAACCTATTCACCCCCTCTAGACTACGGCATCGTGTGATCAAGATCCTTTTACTTTCTAGTTTATGTTTTGGGTTGAAGCCATATGTTAAATTTTTGGTTGCCTAATCCACCCCTTTTCCTCTTAGGCTGAGCAAAAATTTCTTTCAAGAAGGAAGAGCTTCAACACCCTTGTCATGCTTACACGATCGCACATATGGAAAGAGCGCAATTCACGTCTCTTTGAGGGCCAAACTGCTGGCACCTCAGTGATTGCGCAACACATCAACGATGATGCTGATTGTATAGATTCAAGTTCGAGAAGACGATTTTTCCCTGCTGGTGTCTGTCTTCCTGATCAGACTGGTTTGACTGGTCTGGTGGACCAGTCTGACCGGTCCAAGCAGAGTCAGCAGGGTCAAGTGCTGAAATTTGAAGAAAAGCCTATTCACCTCTTCTAGACACGATATCGTATGATCAAGATCCTTTTACTTTCTAGTTTATGTTTTGTGCAATTTTATTGAAGCCATATGTTAAATTTTTAATTGCCTAATCCACCTATTTCCCTCTTAGCTGAGCAGCGATTCCTTTCCGGAGGGAAGACCTTCAACACCCTTGTTACACGATCGCACATATGGAAAGAGAGCAATTCACGTCTCTTTTAGGGCCAAACTGCTGGCACCTCAGTGATTGCGCAACGCACCAACGATGATGCTGATCTTTGGATCGCTGCACGAACGTGTAGGCTAGGTCGTATGCCTTGCAAGTAATCCGTATAAGGAAAAACACCTAGCGTGAATTGTAAACAACTAGTCCCTCCGTTATCGTTCGTTTAGCCTTTAAATTTTATCTCATAAAGACTGTTCGTCTAGATTGTAGTAGTAAAGTACATCTAATTAAAGCAAATATTAAATACCAAGAAATAATTGCGTAAATAAGGATATAGAACCAATCAAGTGTTCAAGAAGATGTTATTTCTCTAGGTCAAAGGAGTATTCTCCTGCGTATTGGAGAATTTTTTTACCATATTTCATCAAAGCATCGAATATTCTAATCGGAGAGAATAGGATGTAAATGGATCCAATATGGATCATATATTTATTCGAATCCGGAGTCCAATACAGATAGTGTTAAGTTTTTATCGGATAAGATTAAAATGAATATTAACATAATAAAGTTGAAACTTTTAATATTCGGAGAAGAATTAGTTACGAATATTGAATATTCGAAATCTGATGCCGACGGATAAAAGTCATTCCAAACCGCATCGAATTTGAATACGGTCGGATGGTCTTTTTGGCTATTGTTAGGGTGAAAAATGGTAATAGCCAAGGAAGTGTACTACCACAAACAATTTTGAACTAAAATCATATTAATTTCCATTTATTTGGTCTATGGTAAAAATAAATTTTAAAATATATCCCAAAAGTTACTCAAGGCGTTTTGACTTTTCTTGAGAACACGAGGGCGCGAAGTATATAAATTGGGGGCGGGCTACAAGCACTCCTCACCGACAGCTGGGACCCGTGTTCAAATTGATTGCTCAGCCTCCACCGCTCCACGCTCGTCACTAGTCCCCATGCGTCAGCAAGGAACCCGCTCTGTTCGTATGCCCAGTGGGACCACCTGCCAACGACGTCCCGTTCGCGCGCCGAGAACGATTCCTCTCCTCCTCCCCGCCCTCGTTTTCGCCGCCACGTCAGCGATCCGCATCGGAAGCGCATCCCGGCCGTCCATCTCAGGAAGCATCAACGGCCCGCACCGCTCGGAGGTAGCGATCCGCGGCACCTGCCCTTCCACCTATCAGCGCTCGTCTCTCTCCTTCTATAAAGTCATCGCCCCCGTCTCCTCTTCTCCCCACAACAACCTGTGACGTCGCAGCCTCCTCTTCTCCCCCACCGAACCGAATCCCAGCCGCAGAAACCCCCCGAGCAGCAGCCGCATCGATGGCCCCCAAGGCGGAGAAGAAGCCGGCGGCGAAGAAGCCCGCGGAGGAGGAGCCCGCGACGGAGAAGGCGGAGAAGGCCCCGGCGGGGAAGAAGCCCAAGGCCGAGAAGCGGCTGCCCGCGGGCAAGTCCGCCGGCAAGGAGGGCGGCGAGGGCAAGAAGGGGAGGAAGAAGGGGAAGAAGTCGGTGGAGACCTACAAGATCTACATCTTCAAGGTGCTGAAGCAGGTGCACCCCGACATCGGCATCTCCTCCAAGGCCATGTCCATCATGAACTCCTTCATCAACGACATCTTCGAGAAGCTCGCCGGCGAGGCCGCCAAGCTGGCGCGCTACAACAAGAAGCCCACCATCACCTCCCGCGAGATCCAGACCTCGGTGCGCCTCGTCCTCCCCGGCGAGCTCGCCAAGCACGCCGTCTCCGAGGGCACCAAGGCCGTCACCAAGTTCACCTCGTCTTAGATGCTAGGCTTTCCCCTCTGCTCTTTGTTGGCGTGTTGCTCCTGGTAGTGATGCCAGTTTGTTGGATGTGGCTAGTACGGGTGATGTAGTTACGTGCTGTGGTTCCTGACTATGCTCTCTGTATGAAGTGGAACGGTTATCTGATGGAAAATTGGTGGTGCTTGTTTAACTCTTGTTCAATTCATCATCAGCTCTTGATTGTATCTCTCTCACTATCCCTCGGTCGATTGCACACTCCAGGAGTCGAGCTTGTTAAGATGGCGTAACGTTTTTGTAACTTCTGATATGTTGTTTTGGCACTTGAGCATTTCTTGTTTGTTTTCTGTAAGTTTTTTTAATCCTACGATTAGAGTTGTTGAAAGTATTTCCTCTTGGTGCTCAATCTCCTGGTCAATTTCAGTGGTTCGAAAATTTCGCTTGTATGGTGCGTCATCGCGCTTTGGGCGCGGAATTTTGGCTGCCCGAGGCGTACGATCTTGGTTCTGTGAATTTGGGAGACGGAACGGAAGGTTCAGTGCTGAAATGTTTGGCGGCACCTGAAATTGAATCCATTATTGGAGAACCAAATTACAAACAAAATTTGGTCTCTTTAATCCATTTGCAGGCTAGTGGCGTTGGCTTCAAAATTTGGGAGATGGAGGGCTCGTGAAATGTTTGGCGGGATTTGTGTATGGAGGGCCTGTTTTGGCACCGCTTGAAAATTTCTGTGATGCAATGGCAACCCCGTCTTGGTCCAAGGGAGGCGTAAACTTGTTATCTATCAGCCGCGCCGGAGGTTACCCGTGTCCTCGAATTCTCTGTTCCCAAAGATCACCGATTCCAAATTCCCCTTCGCCGCCATCATCTCCGATTGCAGCCGCCTCCGCGTCTCGCCTGTCCCAGCACTAGCTCCCCTATCTCCGCAGGTGCCTCCTGCTCTCTGCGCCTCGTCCGTCCCCCCCCCCCCGGGCGCGCTACAGGAGCAGGGGCCCATCGTCGCCTCCAGCGAGATCCACTACCTCCGTCCGTCTTGCCTTCCCAGGTTCCCAGGTGAGCTCCCCAAGCAACGCCGTACCGTATGCCCATATCCGTGGTCACCATTACCGTCAGCAAGTTCCCTTCTCTTAGCTAGGTTGCCTCTACTTGGGTGTTGGTACTGTGCCTCAGAGTTGGTAGCTGTAGAGCAGTAAATGGAGCCTGTTGCCACATGGGTCGGAAATACCAATGTTCAGAAAATAAAACTTGCGATTCATGTGAATTGATGACAACCATCCGAATATCTTGAAGGAAACTATGGCAACCCTTGGGTCGCCTGAACTTTTTATTGATAAAAAAAACAACACTTTACATAGGTTACGTACAAAAAGAGAGAACTAAAACCAGTTAAAGGGGGTAGATCCGAGGAGAGGAGGGAAATGCAAGTAAACGGCATAAGGGCCAAACTATACTACTCTAATTTGGAACATCTTGCATAGCCTGGTTTACACTGGGTTAGTGGTGACCAATGTCTGATCAATTTGAGGGTTCGATGGTTTACACTGGGTTACTGATGACCTACGGAGTCCTTTGCATTCTGATATCTTGAGGATGTATCAGAAACTATTTCCCTGTGCCATGCTGTGAGGCAGTGCAGTAGCTTTAGCGTTCTTGCCGAGCTTCAAGTTTTGACATCTATGGTAATTTTACTTGACATATTGTCCTTCTCTTCGATGCTTTTGTTTGAGCTTACTGGTAATTACTCACATGCTTCTCCTCGGCTTGCATCCAGCACTGGTATGTGGTACGTGTACTCCTGGGTGTCACTTAGAGCATGATTAGCATGTCTAAAGAGTGCTAAATTATTCCTGAATCTCCACATCTTGTACTGCTGTCTTGGATTCTGTGTACACCCAGATTCATGTATTGTCGGTTGAGATATGGATGTTGCCTGCTTGGTTATGAATGAAATTTCTGTGGTGACTTACTATTGTTAGTTAAAGCTGGTTGGTTATTCTGAACTAGGCGTATAGCCTGCGCATTTGCGCGGCTAGTATTGGAAATTCAAAAATTTGCATGTCGTTGTATACTTAAAAAGTATACTATTTTTTTTACAATACATCACCCTATTTCTATATGTTAAAGCCCCACCCTTCCTCGGCACCTCATTCGTCCACGATAGCGAAAATTCTGTGCTCCGCGTGATGTGCATCCGATGGTTCATGGCGCTTCTGCCGCCATCTCGTGAGGCTGGCGAAAAAATCTCACTTCGTGAAGCATCCAACGTCTCCTTTACTCGACCTCCTAGGCGAGGGTGATGGCAAAGCAAAGGCGGCGGCCTCCTTGGCGGGGTAGCTGCAGCGGCGGTGCCGGCATGCCTCGTGGTTGAGCCTTGAGGGGAAAAAACACGCCTCCCCTGCTCGACCTCCTCCTCTTGGATGGCAAAGGTGAAGGCGGCGGCAGCCGTTGGTTCGTGGGGATTGTGGCGGTGACAGCGACGACATGGCCGATACTGCCATCAAGGCATCAACGCCTTCAATGGCCGCGAGTCCCACTGGCCTGCCGGCCGCGCAGGGCCGCCCATCCCTTGCTCCTGCACGCGGCTGGGGCTCGGCGCTCCTCCATCACGGTGGCTGCTCGTCTCCCGCTCGTCCTCCTTTAAGACCCTAACCGCCCTCCCCAAAACCTAGCCCCTTTCATTTTTCCCATCACCATTGCCGCCGCCACAGCCTCCTCCCCGTCGCCGGCCGCCGTCGAAATTCGTTGCTTCCGATGAGCCTCACTTCTGCTACACCTTCGCCTTCCCCTCCACGGCTCGTATGAGCTTGAGCATTCACCCGCTCGATTTCTCTGCCGCAGAGGGCTCCCGGCGACCACCTCCGCCCGCCGCCGCCGCGCCCCGTCGGACCGTCTCTCGACTACTGCTCCACCCCGTCCCAAGGCGCAGCTGCCGCATCGCCTTCCTCGTGAGCGCGCCGGCCCTGCCCCCGCTTGCCTCCCTCGTCGGCCCACTACAGAGCCGTTGGGGGCGGTTGTGATCTTGGCCGCCAGTTCCAGGCTTGGCACGGCGCGGAGGGGAAATCCTGCACTAACACGTTCCCGGAGCTGAAGTCGCACAAGGAGCGCGCGGCGGCGGCGGCGACGGATCAGGCGCTGGGAACCTCGGGGATGACTCAGAGGGAGCTAAGGAAAGGATGGAGGCGGAGGTGGGGACGACAAGGATGATGACGACTAAGAGGCCCGCTGCTCGGTTTCGACGGCGGCGGCATTGCGCTCCCGGGCGACATGGTGGAGGCGGCCAAGGACGGTGTCATCTGGGAAGTCCTGCTGTTCTGCTACTTCGATCTGCAGGTAGAATTGTTGGGAATATATATGATGGAAGGTGTGATCGTGGCCTTTTTTCTTATTCGTTCCAATATTGATCTGCGCAGTCTGCGTTGTGGCCGCTGGGTGCTGTGCCTTCTTGATGCTCCGCAACCGGATGCTTGCCGACCCGTCGTTCCTCTTCAAAGTTAGAACAGAGGTGGCTGCAATTGTTCAGTTATTTCCCAATCGTTCAGTGTATGAGAGGCTTCAGTTACGGTTCTGCAGTTGCTAATTTGAGTTTCGGTTTCGGTGCAGATTATAATTGACCCTTGCTACGCCACATTTGCAAAGGTACAGAAGAGAGGGAATGATTTCTGGGCAGATTTGAGTTGTACACTGCTTATCTTTTGGTCGGTGTGTCTGTAGATATTGCGCTTGTAGGGCTCTTGGCTGCTAATGTGAGATTCAGGAAGCCGTCTGCTTCAACAGGGCTCTTGGGAAGGTTCAACATGATGGTTGTGTCTTTACGAAGCAGGTGAAATTCTATTTCAGTTGTTTTTCTATTAGTAGCATCACCATGAGAATGGATCGAGGCTGAGAGTCTATTAATTTTGTATTGTGTAGTTCTCATGACCATCTCTTGATCGAAGAAACTGAAAGAGATGGTGTAGAATGGAAATGTTACTGAATCAGTAATGTACCTTGACTTCAAACATTCATTCCAGTATGACACTACAATTCTAAATTTGCTGTGTTTTTGAAGTTGAAAGACCTCGCTGCAGATTGTACAGCAAAGAGTTGGAACGTATTTCTACAAGGTAACCAACCTTACATTGGAAGGTCACTCTCAAGTCGGAGCCATAGTTGATGTTTAATTCTAATTGCTGTGCTGCTGCCATTGCCACTGATCACTCCCCAAAAGCTTCAATGACTTCTGCATTTGGGTGAAAATCTACCAACATGTCAGCAAAATTTAAAACTTCACAGGGTCTGCTCTTGGTAGAAGGTTACAGTTCTGTGTCCCAACAGTTTTTTCTATCTGGTCATCAAGCATTTAATTTTTAAAGTTAATATTTACAAAAAAAAAACTTCAGGTAAGCCACAAAATTTGTTACAGACTTAATGACAAATATGAACCAAATTGAGTATGCTTTTGATTCCCATAATTATACTATAGTTTTCCATTCACAAAGATTTTGCTTTGTCAATACGCAATGTGCATGCAGTACAGCAATAATGTAAATGAAAAGGTATATTTGAGGATCTCATCTGGTATCTTCATCATTTATGTAGGCTGTTTAGGAGAGAAGCAGGGTAGAGCAGATTCTGAGTGTTGTTCAAGTTCAGCTGCTACTTGGGCGCTATAGAATGCCAATGGATTGAACCAATTAATTATTTTTCTTTCTCCTTTTGATGTACAGTTAAAAAAGCTATCCACAGATCATGAAGTTCTGATGTGCACTACCAACTGGAATAATTATTTCATTCCCCATAAGGCCATGAACAGTTGCAGGCTCACTTAGTTTATTTACTACATTATGAAACATATATGCCTGTCCATGCTAGACTACCACCTGTGAATAATCAATTTTAGGGTATCCAAAACAATGAACTTTGTAATATATGGTGTGAAGTGTATTACCATGACAGACACTACTGATCTACATGATTCTTCATCCAATCAAGATCCAAGTAATGTTTTTCAAAAAAAAAAGTTCCAAGTGAATTAAATAAATGCCTACAGAATTAGTATTCACTGTCTATCGTTTCTTATCAAATGCTAATTAGCCATAATTGTTTACAGTAGAGAAACATAATAACTCTTTAAAGATCCAATAAATACAGTTGCAGAAGCTTTCGAGCAAAACACCAAATGTAAAATTAAGTCCACTGTATTTCATAATCAATCAATATTTTTAATAAGCCTACGGTGTCAACTACACTGATATTTTCTTCTCTTTTCACTAATATAGACCATCGGACGTATTAAGTTCAGCTTAGTATACATTCTGATCTGAATATATAATAGCTACGCTTTGTCTTATTCAAATTCCAATAATTCGACCGCTGAGAAGTTAAATTATTATCTACTAAAATACTATAAGCTACCTAGCTATGATAAATCAGGATGACCTGTCATTTTTTTTACATTTCTATTCTTCTCATCTCTTCCATTCTTGTCATATGCTACTCTTCTTACTTATGCTCTACTACTCATTTCAATTCAATTGATTTAGTTACTGCAAATGCCAAATAGATTTTTTTTTACAAAAACTATACACCCTTAATTGCATGCCTCCTACTACCATATAACTATCTTCTTTAAAACACAAATCATTGTAGGAAACTCATGGTTATCGCCGCAACGATAGAGATGTACCTCGCGTCCTCGCCATGCATCACGCTGCACCTACCTTTTATCCACCAGTCACTGTCAGGAGACCCAAAACATATCTACCTACATCCATCATAGTTTGCATGTGCTCTACGCACCTATCATCCATGTTAGAATGTAAATAGTTTTCACAGTCCATGTCTAAATACCATTCATGTGTAAAATAATCTAATAATATGTTGCTATGTCCATCTTGTATCTATTTTTTTAATATATTCACATGTATATGTTCCATTTTTATCTTATCCTAATGTAACTTTCCTTTAACTTATTTTCAACTAATGTGAAAAGTATGGGCACGCCAAGGCATGCGCAAAGTACTCGTTCATTATCGTAAATTATGTCTTATTGTTAGTTAAAATAATTCAAATATGATCTACCTATAATAACAATTTGATTTGTTGAGCTTTAATAATATTATGCATATAATTATTCTTATTTTTGTTTTATTTTGATTGGATTGTTGTTAGCTTTAGTTTTTATTAATAGTATATGTTTGTAACTGACACATAGCTAAATGGTATTTTATATTTAATTTTTCATAATGGCATTGGTGGGTGATTTTTAATTAGGCACGGGTATTTTATGCTATTTTTATCATAATGACAGTGGTGGGTAATTTTTATTTTTCTAATTTTCTCCGATTAACGTGAGAATTTCTTGACCTTGAGAGTGAACGTGGAGACTCCGTTTGTTGGCAAAATAATAAGATAATAGATATGTAGTCATTTTAAATGCCTGTCTTTTTTTCAGAGAGTAATTTTTCTATATTACACCCCATGATTTATTTGAGGGATGTGCAGTACGGTGCCACTATGTATGGCATGCCCACTTTTTTGGAGATTGCAATATTGCATATCTCACTGAATGTGAAATTTGCATACACTTACTTTTGTTTTCATTCTGATGGATAGATATGCAATTCAAAGATGGAGATGCTAGTTCAGAGGGCTCTTATGGCTTCAGTTATTTCAGGTAACTACAATATCATGTTGAACATTCAGCTGTTCCTGACTGCTTGTTGCCCTCCAAATGAACAGAATTGATGTCTTCGCAAGCTAAATTAGTGCTGGTTTAGTGGGTTTGATGCCTCCAATCCAACTAAATGCTGAACTGATCGTCCTACTCTCTTAGCCAAACACACAAGTCAGATCATCAAACCCTATGTACTTACACCAGGAAAAAAAGATGAACTGTAGTTGCTCCTATGTCTATACTTTTTGAATGCAATGCGCGAGCAAACAGGAAGTGGGTGAGTAATAATAGCAATAGTGATAGAGCTCTATGATATTTTAAAATTTGGAAAAGCATCATAATGAAAAATATGAAGAATGTGGATGTTATAAATCCTAGCTTACCAAATTCCGAGGACCACTCTTCTAATCTTAATAAAAAAAATATTTCACATGCCTGACCAAAAGAGGTTTAGATGTAAACAAATATCTGCAAAATAAAAGGTAGGCCGAACTATCTGATCTACTCATTTATATGGTTGGTTCACAACTCATTGAATGGTGGCTTTGTTGTTTCTTCCAAACTCCCATCTAGCAAGCTGCCATGGCAGTGACAAACATTGAGGTATGCATCTCTGACTGCACGCATCTGCACGGCTGCATCTTGCACAAGCATTCGTTCTCTTGGCCACTTCTTTGAGCAAGATACACCAAGCCCAATCGCAGAAGCCAGACAATCCTCAGTTCTGCTTCTCACCAGGGTAGCATTGGGAGCATCTCTACCCTGTGTTCCTTTGTGCAGCAAAATTGCTGGATCCGCTACCTTCATGGCTTTGTAGGGGAGAGCAGCCTTGGCGAACTTATGCAGATCTAAGGAATCTTTGAACAAGTCATCAGTAGGGCTCCTCCCAGTAAAAATCTCAAGCAACAATATGCCAAGACTGTAAACATCCCCATGAGTTGTGGCGGCAGAACTCTCACCATACTCTACAGTTATTTACACCCCACGAATTATTTGATATAGGTATTAAGTCTTTTAGGTAGCAAGTACATGATTTGACAGGCTAGGAATTAAGACTGAAGATAACAACAGACATTTGTAGTAATTTACCTGGAGGGAGATAACCAATGGAGCCTCTTATTCCAGTGAAGCTAACCGAATTTGACAGAGTGTTGCTTGTGTCATCAGGAAGAATTTTCGATATTCCGAAATCTCCAACTCGGGCACTCATATCATCTGTAAGAAGGATGTTGCTTGGTTTGAGATCACAATGGATTATTGGTGGCTGGCACTGGTTATGAAGATAATCCAACGCGTCCGTGATATCAACAGCAATGCCTAGTCTCTGAGCTAGGCTTAGAGTATTGCCCAGATTGCGTTCCTCTTCCTCAGATTCTGGATGAAGCCAATCTTTCAAACTACCCTTGGGCATGAATTCATAAACCAGTGCCTTGAATTCGAGACCTTGTGCATTGATGCTTGAGCAACAGGTAATGATACTTATGAGACAACGATGACGCGCCCTTCGCAATGTGTTGCATTCAGTAACAAAACTTCTGTTAGACCCAGACTGTTGTAGGTTAAACACCTTTACTGCTGCAACAATACCGCGAGCAGGTAACATACATTTATAAACGGTACCATAGCTTCCTTGTCCAAGCAAATTGGCCTCTGAAAATCCATTGGTCCCATTTGACAATTCATGATAAGAAACTCTTGCAAATTGTTCATCATCTACCGTTGTAGTCAATTGGCTTTCCTGTCTTTGCCTGAGCTTTTTGTGGATCAACTGAATAAGAACAGCTAGTAAAACTATAAATACAAGTGTGCTGATTGATGATATGGTGATCATTAGGGATTTTGACATTTTTTTTCTCTTTTCTGCAGCAGGCGTGGAGCATGGTGGTAAATGAAGCTGAATCTTTCCACCACAAAGCCCATCATTACCATCAATTGACAAGTCAGTTGCATTTGCAAAAACACCTCCTTTTGGCACTTCACCTTACTGATGATTGAAGGACAAATCCAGTTTTGATAAGGAAGACAAATTCTGCAGACCTGTGGGGATAAGACCTGACAAGTTGTTGTGTGCTAGGTACAATTGTTGCAGGTTGCCAATAGTAGCAAGGGCATCAGGAATACTACCTGAAAGCTTATTCATGGTCAGGTTCAGTAAAGCAAGACCTTTTAAATTCTCAAGAGATTGAGGTATGCTTCCCTCAAACAAGATCTGATCCAACAACAGCTGATCCAACGATACACATTTCGCAATACTATCAGGTATATTGCCTGACAATTGGTTTCCTGACAGAATCAGTTGGTTAATGCTTGCCAAGTTGGCAACTTCAGTAGGAAGTGTCCCAGACAATGAATTGTATGATAGGTCTAAGTAGATAGAGAGTTTAGATAGTTTTAACACCTCTATTGGAATCGAGCCATTGAGTCGATTTGTTGACAGATCGAGGACATCCAGATTGTTCAACTTTCCAAGGCTTGTTGGAATTGGCCCCTCCAAGTTGCCATAGTATGCATAAAGGCTATTCAACTGTGTAAGGTTCCCTACTGATGAAGGTATGAGGCCTGACAGGCTAGTGTTGTAAAGGGCTAACACAACCAAGTTTCTTACCTTACCAATACTCTCTGGAATTGGTCCAGATACAGAAGTATTTGTCATCTCAAGTGTTTTAAGACCAACCAAATTGCCGATATTTGATGGAATAACCCCAGAAATCCTATTGTCTCCCAAATAAAGAGCGTGGAGAGTTGTCGACAGATTACTGATTGAAATAGGGAGTTGGCCGCTGAAAGAGTTTTTGGCAAGGACCAGAAGCTGAAGCTTGCTGCAGTTTGCCATCGAAGTGATGAATTCCCACCCATGTCTGTGGTTTGCTTCAAGCTTGTTTTCATTCAAGGACAGGTAAATGAGACCTTGCAACCTCCCCAAATCATGAGGTACATACCCACTGAAACTGTTTTTATAAACGCCAAGTTTTGTGAGTGCAGATAGATTGGAGAGCGAGGTTGGGATAGATCCACTGAATCGGTTGTCAGCGAAGCTAAGAATTTCGATGCTGGGGAACCGACCGCCAATATCTGCAGGAATAGTTCCAGACAGCATATTTTCTTGTACCTCAAAGTCTCTCAGCAAGGACAGATTGTACAGGGAGCGTGGAAGCATGCCATAGAGGTTGTTCTCGAGGAGCGCAAGGACTCGCAGACCTACAATGTTGCCGAGTTCAGGTGGGATCAAACCCTCGAGATGGTTTGTAGATAGATCAAAGTAGTACAAGGATGACATGTTTGCAAGGGATGCCGGGATGGCGCCGGTGAAGCTGTTGTTCGTCAGTGAGAGCTTCTGAAGGCTCGTGAGCCTGTCGCCAAGCTCGGCAGGGCTCGGCAGGGATAGGCTTGTTAGATATGTGTCGAATATGTGTACAGTTTGGTTATGACTGGAGTTGAGTTGTAATTATGGTAGGTTAAAGATAGAGTTTGAGTCGTACTTTATATCTCTTGAGTCTATAAATATGAGGGCACTACCGTGTAACAGTGAGATGACTTGGCGGCCGGTGTGGGCGGCGGCGTGGCCGCGGTGGTGCCCGAATACCGGTATAGCTGCTGTTTATGGGGAGGTGTGTCCGTAATCATGCCCCGAGGATGTAGGCGCATCGCCGAACCTCGTTAAAAAAACATCGTGCCTCAGTGTCGTCATCGTTCGTGTGATTTTGTGATTTGGTTTTGTGTTCTTGTGGTCATCGTTTCCGCGCAATTATTCTAACAAGTGGTACCAGAGTTATATTCAAGAAGAAGATCCACGAGGAGGCACGATGGGCATGTTCCACACCGCGCAAGGTCGCACGAGCTGTCCGGGAGGGACAGGGCGCAAGGTGGAGCATGGCGGCGATCGACAACTCGATCGGTGGTGTTGGACACTTCGGGCGGGTGGCTCGAACCGTCCAATAAGCTGCAATCAATATGGATGCGTCCAAATGTGGAGATCGGGTTGATAGCGGGTGCAGGCTGCTGTTCGATAGGAGCCGGTCAGACGTGATGGCCAGATTCGACGGTGCGGCTGGAAGACGTCGTGGATGAAGACGGCGGCTTCGACTCGCGATCAGATTGACGGGTAGTCGATCGTGATCGGAGTGGTCATCGCGGTGGGAGCTGCGACGATGGTGGCGAAGGCCACGATGGACTCGGCGTGTTGATGGAGGTGGCCTGTGTCAGGTTTGCGATGTTGCAGGCGGTGGCCAGGAGCAAGACGTGCGGCAGCTGTGGTGCTCCAACAGGGCACGGGCGTGTGTGGGCCTAGGGCACGGCCACGACGGCACGCGTAAATGACCAGGAAGGCGCGTGCGGGAGCAGTCAGGAGTTGCTTTGCCTATGGTCGCATGTAATTTGGCCGAGGACCGGAGGCACCATGCCGGTGCGTATGCTGCACGGGCAAAGGTGCAGCAGCCGTAGGCTTTTGCACGATAAGGAGTCAGCAAGGGCCGGTGATCAGGCACGGAGAAAATAGTATGCTTGCGTGTATGGACGCTGGATGCATGAGAGACCAATCATGTGTCAAGTAATTATATTAATCGGATGGATGCAAGTTGATTGGTTCTCCCGTTGATCAGAGGAAGTGGCTTTATGGGACTCGAATTCGTGTGGAAATCGGCCACCGGGTGGGCCACGGTGCATGGCTCGTCGGAGGCGGATCACAGGTGCATCACGGGGAAACAGGTCGGCGGGGAGTCCGGCCCGACTCGGACTTTGCTATTCGTTTTTCCTCCCGTATATCAATACAGGAAGTCTACGGCGATTGCATCGAGGCAATTGGCTGTCCGTGACCGGTGCTTGCGACGGTACGGTTGACGGCGGACAGCGGGCGGCGTTCAAATGGGTCGGCAACGTCGTGTGCGACAGCGTGGAAGTCGACGGGTTCTTGAGCGACGTGGCTGTGCACAGGCGGTGTACGGCGGAAACAGCATCGACGGACTGTTCTAAGTCAGCAGTAAAGAGAGACAAGTCCGGTACACGGAGATTCGAACATGGACGGCTTCAAAGTGGCGTGTATATTCGCCAAGGTGGAGTTTGTTAGATATATATCAAATATGTGTACAATTCGGTTACGACTGGAGTTGAATTTTAATTATGGTAGGTTAGGGATAGAGTTTGAGTCGTACTTTGTATTTCTTGGACCCATAAATATGAGGGTACTACCGTGTAACAGTGAAACGACTTGGCGGCTGGTGTGGGTGGCTGTAACACCTGCCTCGCGGACGGTCCGCTCGGGGTCGGCGGACGGTCCGCCCCGGCCACGCCCAAATATTTATCTGGATGGACGTGGAACCCGCCTGTCATTCCTCCTCTTCCTCCTCACTTCGTCCAGAGCCGAGCGGAGCTCGAGCGCTCGCGCCGTCGTCGTCCCCTTCGGTCGATCTCCCTCCTCCGGACACCATACTTCGATTCCTCGCGCAAGAACCTTCCTCGGCACCTCCTCCACCTTCCCCAACCCCCAGACCGGTTTCTTATTGCCGGAATCGCCCCCGCCACCGCCCGTCACCATTGGAGGCGCTTAAAGCCTTGCTCCACCGTCGATCCGCTTCTCCGGTCATCCTCCGCCCGAACCGATCGCGGGAATGGATTCGTGGTGAGTTCCTTGTGCTCCCCGGTCTTTTTCCCCTTCCGCGGTGTGTTGCCGGCGCCGGTGAACGGCCGGCGCCGCCGCCGCCGCACTTGCTGCCGCCTGTGGCGCGGTCAAGAGTTATGCATCGCGGACGGTCCGCTTGGGAGGTGCGGACAGTCCGCCGGTCAGATTAGATTTCGTCCAGAGACGATGTTGTCTCTGGTGGTTTAGCAGAACCGAACTGCGGACGGTCCGCTATAGGAGAGCGGACAGTCCACCGTTGAAACTTGAAATTGTCCAGAGACGATGTTGCCTCTGGTGGGGTTCGCAGGATTGAACTGCGGACGGTCCGCTATTGGAGAGCGGACAGTCCGCTGTAGAGTCTAGGATTTTGTCCAGAGACGTTGTCGTCTCTGGTGGTTGGGCAAAGTGAACTGCGGACGGTCCGCCAAGAGGGGCCGGACGGTCCGCCGTTAGGATTAGAAATTCGACCAGAGACGTCGTTGTCTCTGGTGGATTGGCGTAGGTGTGTTGCGGACAGTCCGCTACTGAGGCGCGGACAGTCCGCCAGTCAGTCTAGAAATTTATCCAGAGACGTTGTAGGTTCTGGCGAGTTGGCAGAGGTGTACTGCGGACAGTCCGCTACTGGATCGCGGACCGTCCGCCGTATAGTCGTAAGTTTATCCAGAGAAGTGGGTAGGTCTGGTAGGTCGGCAAGTTTGAGTTGAGGACAGTCCGCTGCTGCATAGCGGACAGTCGGCCAACTAGTTCATTTTTGTGTATGGTTCTTTTGTAAGTAGGGAATTTTAGCTGCACCAATTTGTGTCATATGCATGTGCATTAATCGGCATTTCATATATATTCATGCATATGCATTATTGCACCTCATTTAGGTGCGCTAGAGGTACACGTGTGGACGTGAAGCACGCGGTGTTGGAGTCGACCCACAAGACGGTGTTCGACGGATATCGCCAGAAGATGGAAGGACCCGCTGAAGCAACCAAAGACCCGGCCCAAGGCCGGAAATAATATTAGCACTGACTTAGTGTTACCCTCAGGCAAGCCCCGGTGCACATCCTATTAATTTAACTTATGACACCTATATATGTATTTATTACTTATGCATTACGTTTAGGAGTTGTTTGAAACGCTAGTTGCATGAACCCTAGGTGTCCTTTAGTTGTACTAGTATGTATAGGACGATAGAAATGCTATGCTAGATAGGGTTCGGTAGAAGTCGAGTAATTCTTGGTTACTCGCGAGATATATGATAGTTTTATGTTTTTAGATATGAGTTACTAATTATGGATTGAAGTCTTGGAATTAAAGAAAGAATAGAATCTGAGACCGGGCGTGAGAAGTGTAGTTCCTCCTGTGTCGGTTAAGGACCGAGCCGTTGTTGGCCCTGCTGATCATGTTTGAACTATACTAACCGCATGCCGGGAGTAAGAGGTTGTCGAAACCGGTAAGCCTAGTACTGTCTCGCTTCGAAAGTACAGAATTGCATCACCACCCCGTAGGGCGAGTCGAGTAGTCGCGGAGAAACGAGATGCATATGTTTACTTTTGGTGGTCTCACATTGAGCTCGGCTGACTATATGAAGGTGGGGTGGTTCTGTAGTTCGAGGCGGGGAGGGGAATGATTGGTGCGTGTGGTCCGACGGGGCATACGCGTGCCGTGTTGGTTAGGTCCACCTTGCAAGGTTAAATCGAATCGATTCGCCGTCAGTCACTCTCGGATATGAGCACCTTGGTCACTGCGTCGTAGCTTAGTGTTGTAAAGGAATAATGGTTATACCTATGTTGATGAGCATATGATTTAGTATTTATTGCTCCACTATGTTTGCTCTAGATTTGGTTATGCAAATATTATATTATGTTAATTTATATAGAACTTGGGCTAAAATTAGGAAAATGAGGAATTACTTTAGTCGCTGTTTTCTGCAAGATAACCACCAGCCAAAAGCCTTGTATGTCTAGATATGTGGGCTAAATTATACCCACTGGTCGGGTAAGTCTTGCTGAGTATTAGTTGCTCAGGGTTTGTTGTTTACCCTATTTCAGGTTTAGGAGCTAACTAGGTGTCATGTCAGTGGGCTCGATGTGGCGCCTTTTCTTCACGTTTCGGTAGTTCTCGATTTATTTAATTTGTTTTATTTATTCTCTAGTAAAAATACTCTGTATGTTAGATTCTTTTCCGCTGCTATCTTTTTATTTGTAAATTTTAAATTTTAAGCTGTTTTGTAAAAGTCTTAATATAATTTGCTATTTTTGTAAGATTGTATCATGCTGGTACCTTCCGCGCTCGCTTTCGTGCGAGCCTTCCGCGCTCGCTTTCGTGCGAGACTTCTGGTGTGTTTCGGTCGGCCTGTGGGTTGGAAACAGTCTGTCAAGTTACACTTAATTAAGCTAATGCGCCAACTAATGACGGTTATGCTTAATTAAGTATTTTAACTCGACGGGTCTGTCACAGTGGCGGCGTGGCCGCGGTGGTGCCCGAAAATACCCCGAGGATGTAGGCGCATCGCCGAACCTCGTTAAAAAAACATCATACCTCCGTGGAGAGGGTGCCGGTGAGCCCATAGGAGGGCAGGCTCAGCGCAACCACCCGTCCGCGGCTGCACGCCACACCCTCCCAGCTGCAGAGGCCGGTGCTTGCGTTCCAGGAGGGCAGCAGCGCGGAGCCGTGGCAGGTGAGCTCCTCCTTGAACGCTAGCAGGGCGCCGGCTTCCCCGCCCCCGCCCCGGGAGGCCACTACAGTCGTGATGAAGATGGTGAAAGGCAGCAGGCTCATGATGCGCACTGCCGCCATGGTGGAGCTGCAGCGGAGACTCTCGGAGCATGCAGATTAACAGAGACCTTTCCTTTGGCTCGTGGCCTGGGAAAAGAATTTTTTTTGCCGTGTTGTTTACTGCTGATAGATGCTTGCCTATTTGGCACCATTTGTACTTGTTTCAACGCGCCGGCTAATCGGCCTGCTCCATGGAATATGGTTCAGACATCGTACGAGGACCGTTTCGGACTACTAGATCACACACGACAGACCAGATCTTTAAAAAAAAAAAAAGACCACAGACCAGATTTTTGTGATCCGTGGCTGACTCGCTGTACTTGACTGCTTAAGTCCTGATGGAGAAAATTTGAGCCGAGCAACATGCAGTAATACTGGCTAATCTTCTGTGCTGCATACATCCAATCAGTGTCTGTCCAATGCCCGTTACGTGAACCCGCGACTGAAGTTGCTTCGCTCACCCCTCAAAAAAAAAAGGCTTCCTAACTGCTCCTGCTTCAGACTCTATCTGGGCGAGAAGTTCTTGAAGCTGCTCTATGGATCTACATGTTTCTTTGGCTTAGTTCTGTGCTAGGCTCGGTGGAATGTTTACTTGAAACTTTGTGGTTTCGCTGGCTGCGACCAGTCTTGCTTTTTGTGGGTAGTTGGAACCTCCCATATGGATGCTGTAAACGCTTTTATTTGTCTTGTTAAGTAAGACCGGGGCTTTGCCCTCTAGAATTCTAAAAAAATGAGCACATGGCTCAGTATTTGGGGATTTTAGTTGGACTCTAGGGAGAGGAAGTGAAGAGCAAACGGTAGGTTCTCCATGTATAGACAATCCGTCGGTCCGTTAGTTTAGTTAGGAATGTATGCTTGGAATGGTTCCAGCTGGAAGTGCATGTTTATTTTCACGCCCTCAATCAGCTGGATTAGTTCCAGCTCTCGTTCCACGTCCGGAACGGGCGAACCGAAGGGGCCCTCAGAAGTCAGAACACTCCTCCGGAGCTGACCGGAGAAGTTCCTTCCATCATCATTCCGTAACTAGTATTCTGTAAGATTCGTGCGGCGGATAAGGCGAGTCCAAAACCCCACTTCCTCGCATCCGCTCCATCCCCAATCCCCATCTCCCCGTTGCCAATGGCGGCCTCCCTGCTCCGCGCCTCGCCCCTCTCCCTCCTCTCGCGCCTAAAGCCCAGGCCGTCCGCCTTGCACCTCCGCCGCATCCTCCCGCTCTCCACCACCTCGGCCTCGGCCTCGCCCGCGCCCTCGTCCTCCGGCCCCGCGCCCCAGCTCCGAACCCTAGCGGCCGCGGCGGCGACCGACGCGGCAGCGAACCCGGCGGAGGAGGCGGCGGCCGCGGCGCCCGCCGCGGCGGGTGAGAAGGTCGAGAGGCTGCAGCCGCTGCAGTGGCCGCCGAGGGACGCGCTGTGCGGCGAGCTCGGCGCCGGGGACGCCGGGCGCAGGGTGCGGCTCTGCGGATGGGTCGCGCTGCGCCGCGCGCACGCCGGGCTCACCTTCCTCACCCTGCGCGACCGCTCCGGCATGGTGCAGGTGAGTGCGTTTCTAAGTCGTGCTGGCTGCGTTGGTGACAGTTCTCTGCAGTGCTGGTTAGCCCCGTAGTTGCTTTGGTTGGTTCAACGGTTGTACTAATTGGTGCAAGCTGCTACCTGTTTTTTGACCTTGTATTTGTTATTTTGTTTGCTCGTGATTACATTGATGTAGCTGCTGCTTCTGTAGAGACAAACTCGGCAATTGTTGTTATTTTCACATTTCCTCTAAGCCCTCAATTGCTTGATGTGTGTTATCTGGGATTATTGTTGCATCCTTTATTCCTGTAAAGTAGTTGTTGAACTTTGGCCACTAGCATCAGGTACACTCCAATCCCCAAGTGAACGGCAACTGCTTGTGGATAACAGAAGGGCAATATAGCAGCAGGAGTTGCTGTTATTAGCATTAGTCGTATATGAATGATTCCTGCTCATAATAGGCGTACTTCCATGGCTGCTTACTTTTTCTTATTGTGCTTGCTTCAGATGCCTGGTGATCTGGTATTTTCTATAGTCAAACTAGTTGTCACATATCATTATATTACTGGCAATTCTTGTCCTATCTTATTCATGGCTTATGGTAAAAGTTGTATTCTTTGACTGGCATGGTGATAATTCTAACATGATTATATTTATGCACATGTTTTGGTTGTTGATGTCTATTGTTATTATCGGATGATCACAGGGTTTTTATTTGGTCCTTTGTGTAGGTGACAACATTGCCAGAGTATCCAGAAGTTTACAACATAGTAAACAAGTTGAGAGTTGAGTCAGTGGTTGCTGTTGAGGGGGTGGTCCGGCCGCGCCCAGCAGATGCCATCAATGCAGATATGAAGACTGGGGCTATAGAGGTATTGACTGTTAGCCACCACACCTTATTATGTTTCCCAAGATCAATAAGCTAGAGGTGACGTTTCACAGCTAGAATTTGATATTTACATAATCTACTCTTGAAATGTTCCTGTTTAAGAAGCTCCCATGCCCTTTATGCTTTTTTGGACATGCAAAATGTATGGGATAAGGAATATCATATTTTTTATTATTCATAGTTTAAGTACCTGTTTCTTTGATTGGCATCAACTTTTCTATTTCCTTTTGCATTCACCAGAAACTGACATGGCTATCTAACTATGTTGTTGTGTTGGTACCGTTAAGGTTGCTGCAGATCGTGTTTTAGTACTGAACTCAGTAACTCGTTCACTGCCGTTTCCAGTTACAACTGCTGACTCTGTAAAAGAGAAGTTTCCAGAAGAAATTAGACTGAGGTAAAACTTTACAGTCTGTGGTCTCTGAGAATTTATTTGTGCACAGGCCTTTTTTGGAAATATCTGTAAGAATGGTGGAATCACTCAAATTAGCTAGACTTGTCAAAATTGTGCTGATACGCAATTATATGGTGTATGAAAGTTTACACATTTGACTATAGGAAAGATGATGCTTATGCGGCTTAGGCATTGTCAAGCACTTATTCTAGCGTATCTGATAGTAACTAACTATTGGGTGCATGCATGCCATTAATAATTAGTATAATAGGATGCATTATGAAAGCTATGCATACACGAGATAGTTGCATGATTTCCTGTCACACACTTTGTAACTGCTGAGATTGCTGTAGTGATATTCACTTCAGTTTACAATACAGTATATAGTTAATTATGTCCACAGCTATAATTTTTGATTGTTTTTTCCTTTTAAGTCTCTTCAATAGTAGCATATTTGGTATTGTGATGGAGGTGTGTAGATGCAGTTTTGTTAGTAAATTCTTGCTATCATTGGGTTCTGCTGGACTATAGCTTCTCCTCTTTCCATTGGATTCCTACTATGCTAACTTGTACTGTACCAACTTATTTAATGTTACTTTAGCCAAACCAGCATTGGATTCTGCTGGACTATCACTTCTTTCCATTGTCTCTAATTTGCTTCTTGATCCCAACAACTACTCTGTTCCAGATTTTAATGCGCTTGTCAAAAGATAGGAAATGTTGATCTCCTTGTTTTTATTCCTTTCTCCATCCCAGCCATGAGATTCCTGTTATGCTAAAATTTATTTAAGCTATGTGGTCATGCTCTGACAGTTTATTGCACCCTTTTGTAACTTCCTATCATCAAATATTACAGGTTTAGAGTGCTGGACTTGCGTCGTCCTCAAATGCAGTCAAACTTGCGGTTGCGGCATAATGTTGTTAAATCCGTCCGGCGTTACTTGGAAGATGAACATGAATTTGTTGAAGTATGCTGATTATATCTACTGACTACTGTAGTACTGTTACACTCATTGTTTATTTTACCTGACTTTCCATCTGTTATATTCTTTTAGTACCAAAATATATCTTAAATAGTACCAAAATATATTGGAAATATTGCCAAAATATATCTGAAATAGTCTCGTGATGTTGCGCTAGATGGTCAATCTTGAATCAGGGATCTAATTCTTCAATTTTAACGCGGGGGGTCGGGCTCTAATTTTCCTATTATAATAGCATCAATCTTAACATCATTGAAAATTTCTTTTATTATCATTTAAGATAGTTAGTTTTCAATTTTAGAATCTTACCAGAAGTGCTATCTAATTGACGAAAACTTTGTAGATTGGTCAAAACAGATCCGTTATGCATGCACTGTGTGCTATTGTTTGTAACAACTAGCAATAAGTAACTAAATTTATGACTATAAGTAACAGTAATGTTTTTAGGTTATTGTACTACTTTACCTAAGACATTCTATTACATCTGATCTAAAGTTACATGTTAAGGTAGATTGAGACTCCAGTTTTATCCAAGTCTACACCAGAAGGTGCTCGGGACTATCTTGTACCATCAAGAGTTCAGGTGATTAAGCTATATACAGTTTATCTGTTTCTTCACAGGATTTTTTTTCGTTTTATCTATTAAAAAACACATTATGCCCTTTGCTATCCTTGCAACTTCGAAGACTTACACTTCGTGTCATGTTTGGAATTTGGATCCTTTTCTGCAAAAGCAACTTTCTCCAATATCAAATATTCTCATAACAGTTTAGATGGACATATTAAATTACATTCTTTTCTTTGTGCTGATTGATTCTGATGTTTGAGAAATTTTTTGTGATTGTAGTCTGGAAGAGTTCTATTCTTAGTTTACAAAGTTATTCCATTGGAGTATATACATTAGTGTTTATAAACTACACATTATTATGCTTCAAAGTTCTGTTGCAAATGATTGTTGGTCGTAGGTCTAATAGCTAGACAGTGGTGTTTTCTACCTTTTCTAATAAGCGCTGCATGTCCCTGATTTCTTCCAATATGGTTTCTGAAGCCAGGAACATTCTATGCTCTCCCTCAAAGTCCTCAGTTGTTCAAGCAAATGTTGATGGTTTCTGGCTTTGAAAAATATTACCAGATTGCAAGGTAACTGCTGTTTTATTTTTCTAAACATAATTGTGCTTTTGCTTGTTTTATGTATTACAGCTCTTGCCATTATTATATCTTGCTAGGAGCCACATTTTTTTTTCTTATGTCAATGAGATTTTTTTCGTTTTTATTGCCTTTGGAGCTGATTTTTTTTTAAAAAAATTCATTTATGTTTCAGCAATAAGCTCACAGCATGATCATATGATCACATCCAGTTGGCTTGTAGTATTATTAAACCAGTTAACTACTCTTTAAAAGCTGCATTGTATGATTCTTATAGGTGCTTCCGTGATGAAGATTTGCGTGCGGACAGGCAACCAGAGTTCACACAACTTGATATGGAGATTGCCTTTATATCAATGGAGGATATGTTGAAGTTAAATGAAGATTTGATGAGACATGTATGCTGGTTTTGACATACCTCTTCCTCTTGCTTCCCTTTCTTTAATTTAACATTTTATTTGAGACCCTTCGACCCTTGCTTGTCAGTGGTTGCCATGTGTGAAGGGTAACCACAAATGTTTTTTAAAAAATAAAATAAAGATATGATAGTCTGACTCTTTGCTGACTTCTCAGTAAGCTACATTAGATAGTTGTAAGTCAAGGTCTTGGTACATTGTTCAGAAGATGTCATCGTTCCTTCACAACTACTGTTTATGGTTTAATTAATGAATGGTCGAATGATTCATGCAACAGGTTTTTCAAGCGGTAGGAGGTATCAAGCTGCCAAATCCATTTCCAAGGTTAACATATGCAGAGGCAATGAGTCGCTATGGGACAGATAGGCCTGACCTTCGGTTTGATTGGGAGCTGAAAGATGTCAGAATTCTGACCTTTCTGCATACTTTTGTAATTGCTATGTTAATGATTTGATTAGTTAAGTTATGTCCACAATTCACATTAGCACTGTTCATATGTTTTGTTCGTAGCCTGGTATTTATCTTGTGCTGCTTTTGCCATGCAACGAATATGTCGAATATGTGCTAAGAATTACTTTCCTGATTAATTATTCACAAAATTGATCCCCTCGTTTCCTGTTCCATCCATGCAGGTTAGTGATGTATTTTTGGGAAGTGGCTTCAAGGTTTTTGCTGATACCATGGAAAATGGAGGTGTAATAAAGGCACTGTGTGTTCCTGGTGGTGCCACGGTGTTTTCAAACACTGACCTAAAGAAAGGAACGGTTTACACTGAAGCTTCCAAAGCTGGAGCCAAGGGCCTGCCTTTCCTCAAAGTTATGGAGAATGGTAAAATGGAAAAAAAAAACTTCGCTCTTCCGTTAGACATTATGTGTCATTGCATGCGCAGTTGTTTTATATATAAATGTTTTTATCTGCTTTCACAGGGGATCTTGAAGGAATTGGTCCACTGGTATCAAGTCTGAAACCTGAAAAGAAAGAGCAGCTCGTGAAACTTCTGGATGCAAAGGCCGGCGACCTTATCCTGTTTGCACTAGGTGAACAATCATCAGCTAACCGGGTTCTTGGCCGGTTAAGATTATTTATTGCTCATAAGCTGGAAGTGATAGACACGGTGAGTCAGAAACTAGGGAATATTGATCCTTAATGTTGATATGGTCTATACATTATTCATGGCATATCAATGAGATGATGTTGTTCTTTGCCATAATTTTTTATTTTTTATTGCAAATAATTCTGTTTCTGCCATATACTCCTGACATCGCTTTTGCATTTTCTATATTTTGCCAGTCAGCACATTCAGTTCTTTGGGTGACAGATTTTCCAATGTTCGAATGGAACAGTGATGAGCAGAGATACGAGGTCTGTTATTTTTAATCCTGTATTAATTATAAGAACTGCTTAATTGTTCCTGGTCATATTATTTTAGAGGTCTGTGTATGCTTGCTATTTTGAAGGAGGCTGCTATTTTATTGCGTTGACACTTGACGTTACACCATTTGCAGAATTTGGTACGGTACATCACATTTTAGCACTAGAATAACCATTGCTGGAATTAGTCTCCAGAGTCTGTAAATGTAGCCTTGCATGATATGGTAGGATAGGACACATATAGCAACAAGCATAAGATGGGGTTGTAACAGTTAATATATTTCTTATATTACATGCTAATGCCATTTTTATGGGGTTGGTAACAACAGGATCGCGACTACCGCAGATGCCCACTGTTCTAAATTTGCTCCCAATACTCTGAGAATTTGCAAGTCCCTGGGAGGAACTTTGTCTTAATTCCTGTTTTCCTGAGCATGTCTGTTTTCTGCCATTATGAACCAGGCCCTACACCATCCTTTCACTGCGCCAAATCCTGAAGATATGAATGATCTACCATCAGCTCGTGCCCTGGCTTATGACATGATTTACAATGGTGTGGAGGTACATCCTATTTTTATCTTTTTAGTTTGCACACAAGCTAACTTGATATATTGTCTCAATCTGTTTTTGAATCTTATGATGCACCCTAAAGTTCAAGGTTGTTACTGATCTTAGTTATTAAAGTTTTTCTTGTGTTCTTCTGCTTAACAATTTGTCATACCTTCACACAGATGCATGTATTATCCAGAATGTTCAGAAAAAAACCAACGCAAACATGTTTATTTACATATTTTGCCCTAGAAATATCATTACCATATTGAATCGAGCAGCCCTTTGTTTTTAAACTGGAGCATGCTAATTGTATCATTAGACCGGTTTACATAAACTTTGAATCAGGAATCTTAATCAAGTTACAGTTGAGGATTCATATTGCATGCTGACTGGCAATTGTCTATTACACATCAATGTTTCATACAATTTATTTAGTTGTTTTGTGCAGTAAAATCTGAGTTCTTATTTGTTTTCTGTTGAGCATTGCTTATGTCAATATGGGTCCATCCATCCATAAATGAAGGCGATACTCGTAAATATTTAAAACTTTGACCTTCTAGATGCTAAATTACCTTTATACAGCTGCCTGAGTGAATGCCCCTTCTGGTATTAGCAACAATGAATTGAGATGTGCAAAAGTCGGTCTGATGTGTTGATGTTAATTTTATTCACAGATATGATATATCCATGTTACTGAAATAGGTGCACAAAATTGCTTGATTTAATGATTTATTTACAGGCTGTTGAAAATTATACCGAACATCTAATATTATGTCCTGTTATTGATAGATTGGAGGGGGCAGTTTGAGAATCTACAAAAGTGATGTACAACAAAGAATTTTTGAGATCATTGGTATCTCACCTGAACAGGTATGACTTCAGTTATCTGCTTGCCCTTCATAGTTCAGATGGTTCGATACTGCCCCCATTTTATGATGACAAGCATGTTCTTGGTTCTCAAATATCACATACATTGCGTAGGTGAAAGTGCTTAGAAAAGCATATCTTCAACTGCCATTTGTTTATTAGATGACAAAATTAAAGAATGGAAGTCATTGTAGGTGTATATGTTTGCAAATTTACATATTTGATGGTAAAAAATATGAAACTACCAGCATCGTAGGGTAGTGTGGTATTTGAATCAAATTTGTGCAAACATTGCATTCTTTGATCCACATTCAGCTCAAGGTTTTTAGTGTGGACAACATGCTGATGATGTACTTGGTGATGCTCACTCTTTTGTGACTCGTTATATCTTATTTCCCATGCAGGCGGAGGAGAAATTTGGCTACCTTTTAGAATCTTTCGACATGGGTGCTCCTCCACATGGTACGCCTGTTTAGTTACAATAAACTCCATCTAATATTATACTTCAGTCTTAAAATACAGCTAGCTTACAGAACTATCTTTTTTCTGGTGTTTCACTAAGTTACCTCGGATTCTAGCTGCCCTTTTAGAAAATTCCACTTTTCTCATTATATGATGCTTCTGACACTTTCTTGATTCTAAGATAGGCTAATGCTCATCCTCAATATTATATAGCAATTTGTATCGTATATTTTGGACAGTATTGATGTTTCTGTTTGCTTATTATTATGGTGTATCGGGAATTTTACTGCAGGAGGCATTGCCTATGGATTGGATCGGTTGGTGATGCTCTTGGCTGGTGAGAGCTCAATACGGGATGTGATAGCATTCCCCAAGACCACGACAGCTCAGTGTGCACTCACCAAAGCACCATCTGCTGTAGATCCTCAGCAACTGAAGGATCTTGCGTTCCCAAAGTCTACTTTGTAATACTGTTCAGAATTTTGGGTTGGTTGCTTCTCTATATTTTGAGGCACATTCTAGTTTTGCATGGTAGGGAATGCGCTTTGTTCATGAGAATTTTCCAACACTGGAAAATCTATAGAAGATGGTTAACACAAAGATCTGGAAATCTGGATTCACAAGAGTTTCAACAGCGATACTATGCATTTGTATACATGTCTTGTAAATCATTCAACATAGTACGAATTATTGTGCAAAATGTGAACTGCACGGTGCTCCATTTGTTGCACACGGTAGTTTTTTCTTCATGCAACAAATATTTCTCCCAGGCGTATGCTTGGAAATAACTTGTAGAACAAACAGCACAGCTCCACGTGTTTGGAGCTCAAAATCACTCAAACCCTGTACCAGCTACCGAAGATGCTTCTACAAGTTTCATTCTCACCACAGGTTTTGTTGCATTGCATATGCCAGTTTGTGTTTTACAGAGCCATCCAGATTAAATGCATTTAGTATTTGCTACACTCGATTAGCTTGCTAACCAGCACTGGTAACAACATAGGTTCCGGTCCAAAATGAGTTGTGCTGTTTTGGGATAACCATAACCTTCTCAATTACCTAGCCAGCAACAAGAAAACATCACATCTATTAGTTTCAACTTTTCAATCTCAAACAACCTGAGTACACAACCAACCAGCAAAGTCTGCATCGATGAATTGCTGCTCCCAAATGAAACGCTGATCAGTGGCGGCCCGGGTGACGGCGGGTAGGAGACGACGTCCGTCAGAGCTCGTTTTGGAGCGCATGCAACTGTAAGCACGTACATTAGAGGTGATTCGTGAAAAACGGTTTTCTTTTACTGTTATTTTTTGTAAAAAAAGTTTGATAAGATTTTTAAGTTTGCACCGATACTTTAATGTGTGATAAATCCTCATCATGAGAATAAAGGCAATACAACTACTGTTTTTTGTAATAATAATTTAATAAAGTCTGAAGCAAACCAACCCAAAGACAGTGCGCTGAACGAGGCCCAAGACCAAGATATGACGGCAGTTTGGGCCCAAAATTCAAAACCTGCCCGACAGGCTGGCAAGCCGAAGTCATCTTGCAAGTCACGCGAGGCCTGCAACGCCTACCTTTCACTCGTTCAGCTTCAGCTCCAGCCCAACAGTATTTTTCTCTCACACCACTCCAGCCAGCCCAACAATATTTTTCTCACACCATTCCAGCTCCAGCCTCCAGCTCCAGCCTCCAGCTCCAGCCCGCCGAACGCAATATTTATCTCTTTTCCGTCCCTGACCTGCGGACCCCTTGCTGCGCTATCTCAACCTCAAGGGCCAACGTGATCTTTAGCCACACCGCACCTTACCGCACCGGAACTAGTCGCACACGACACCGAGCCAGGCACACGGAACTACTCCCCCCATCTTGAAATGTAAGGCACTAGATAATTTAAAATTTGTATTTAAATGTAAAGTATTCTAGAATCTTTTGCGCAAAAAAACTCATGCTAATCTCCTTGATTTTGGTGCTAGTTTTGTAAAAAATCAATTGTTGGGTAAAAAATCAATTGTTGTGGGCCAATGGAGTAAAAAAGCATGCTAGTCTTCTTGGAATTGATGTGGGCACTAAAAACTAAGCAATTGATTAACTAAACAATACGTTAATGAGAGGTACATGCGTATTTTCTCTACCTTCATAATTTGTCTATAAAAATCCAAAACGCTATACATTTCAGAACGGAGGGAGTAGTCGCGACGCAGCGAGGAGCCTTAGCCCTAGCGGGCCACCACCAGGGCACCAACAAACCCAGCGCGGCGGCGCCTGTCCCATCCCACATTCCCACCCGTTTTCCATCCTCGGTGCCGCGCCGCCACGAGCGAAACTCCACTCCCCTTTTCACCACTTCAGTAATCCTGGCGTGCGCCGCCGCAGCCGCCACCGAGCAGGTAATTCGATCCTTCGAGCTACTAATCTGCCGTTACTTTTGATCGCGTTATTGATGCTCTTTTATCGTTCCAGTTCGAGGAACTAGGCGAGGATCCGAAATTCGTCCGTGAATGACGCGTCCGCCGGCAACAATCCCTTCGCCGGTGAGCGCCTCGACACTACTTCCCCGAAACCGTTGTCTCTTGACATGCCGTGTTGATTTTTAGTTCCGTACATCATTGGATTGGCATAAAAGCGATCGAGCGTGCACATGATCGCGACCCGGGGTGCGGTCTCCCTCCTCGCCATCGCCATCGACGCCTTCACCTAGATGACCACCGTATCTACGTAAGCACCACAAACCTTTACTATTATAATAATCTTTTCATAGATGGTTGAAAAATATTTTTAGAAACGGACAAAGGCAACCGCCTCTGAACAAACGCCTCTGTAAAAAAAGCATTTTCAAAGGCGATTACCTACCGGCCTTTGTTAATCGATCAGAAAAAACAAAAAAGAGGGTAGAGCCCGCCGAGCCCATCACGGGCCCGGTGAGCCCATTTGCGCCGCACCCACCGCCCACCGTGGCCGCCCCCGCCAGGCCGCGGCCAGATATGCACTGTCGGGGCCGCCGCCGGCCGGATCTGATGCCGCACCCGCCATCACCGTCGATGGCCGCCGCCCACTGCTGCCGCCTCCACCGCGGGAGGGGAGGGGAGGGAGGGAGGGAGGGAGAGAGAGAGAGGGAGAGGGAGAGAAGGGTTAGGGTTTATGTATTTATATCATAAACCGGGTTTATCTGGGCTTCTATTGGGCCGGTCCATCAATTGGGTTTATTTGGGCCCATCAATCGAGTTTATTTGGGCTTCTTATTAACCGAGACAGACCTTTATAATGTGTTTGCCTCTAAAAATAGTAGTATTAATAGAGGCGGTCATTTTAAGATTGACCGTCTCTGTTAATCCATTTTGGGAGGTGATTTTGTTATCCGCCTCGGTTAATAAAAAATGACTGCCTCTCACTACTACACAAATCTTTACTGAGGTAGGCAAAAAGCATTATCTGAGGCAGTTTTGGCAACCGCTTCTAATCTATCGTTACAGTTAACATTGCATTAACTGAGGTAGTTTGCTGCCCGCCTCAGTTAATGGTATAGAAAAAACAAAAAAATAGGGGCGGCCCGTCAAGCCCATCTAGGGCCCTCGAAGCCCATCGAGGCCATTGGCCGCCGGCCGCCGAGGCCGCTGCTCTATGGTCGCATCCGCCAGCCGAGGCTGCTGCCCCATGGCCGCATCTGCTAGCCAGCCGCCGCGCGCCGTGGCCGTGTATGTCGGCCGCGCTCCATGGTCGCCGTGCTCCATGGCCGCATCCGCCAGCCGCCGCAGCCGCCCAGTCCGCCGCGTCCGCCGGCCGGTGTCATGAGAGGAGCAGAGGGAGGGCGCGTGAGAGGAGCGGAGGGAGGAGCGCCTGGATCTGAGAGAGATTTGAGTTAGAGAGAGAGATTGAGTTAGGGTTTGCTCGCGTATATGGGCATTATTTTGCTCCGCCCAATAACTAAGGCAGTTTTCTATAACGTGTCCGCCTCTAAAAATAGGGGTATTAACAGTGGCGGTCACGTTAAAGGTGACCACCTCTATTAATAAATTTTGTGAGATGGTTTCTATAACCACCTCAGTTAATAGAAAATGACCGCCTCTGTTAATAATGGGCATTAACAAAGGCGGTTAGTTTTGGTGCCCACCTCAGAGCTCAAAAAAAGGTCGCTGCTATCAGTTTTTGTAGTAGTGTCTATTAATGTTGTGCATTAATAGAGGCAGTTATTTTTTATACTCGCCTTAGAGCTACTAAAAAAGTCGATGTTAATTAGTTTTTGTAGTAGTGCTTGTTGGAAGAATAAGTCAACCTTCTAGAGTATTCTCCCTGAGGCAATAAAAAGATATTTTCGTGGAGTACTATAGAATTAGTAATAAATAAATTAGAAAATTTTGTAATATTTAGGAATTCTCTAGAAAGGGGGACACATGTCACCACCCTATGATCCACCTTGGCCTATAAATAGAGGACCCCCACCTTGGCATGCTATCTATCTAAGAGCATGATAGATGAGAAGGGTGAGTGCTAGGATAGCCACAAAAAAGAGAGTGTGTTGTGTACTATTGTGTTGTAATAAAGCAAGTATTTTTTAAGTGTTAGTCTTTCAGTTTCTAAATACTCAGTGTATAGATTGTGATCACAAAGGCACCCGGGATCACAAAGGGTCTGGGACTTAATTGTAGGAAGCCTCTGCCTCCTGGAAGCTAGGTTAATTTGTTGGTAGGCTCTGCCTCCCGGAAGCGAGAAAACGGCTCTGCCATCAAAAAGACCTTATACACTAAGTAGCTAGAAATTGAAAAAAAACTAACTGACTCTAAGTGAGTTGGTGTATCTTAGTTGTAGTTTCTCAGCTTAGTGGGTATTAGGGCCACCTCAGATCCCAACAAACCTACTCTGCGTTGGACTAGCACTTGTTTAGGTTTAGCACGCATGCATTGATTCGATGCTATGCTTCGATGCTGGAGCGCTATTTCTTTTTGTGTGCCGCCACCTGTTTTTTTTATGGTCGCCGCCCCTGTTCAAACCGTCACTGGCTGCTGTCACAGTTCTTTGGACATGCAGCTGGGGACAAGGATCACCACGTTGGTCCCCTTATGCTGCTTGCACAACTCGTTTAGGGGAAATGCTGGCACGGTGAATCTCGTGGCGGGCCCATCACAAGGATTGGACATACTATGATTGCCTACTCCGTAGCGTATGTGCTTTGTTCCGCATTACTCGACATCATCCTCGCCAGAGTCTCTTGGGCGATGTGCTGTCGACACTGAGATGCGCCTTGATGCTTGGTCAAGTCATGCCTCCACTATGGCACCTGTTCTGGTATTTTAGAGAAAAAGAAAAGAAAAGATAAAGCGCCTCTGTCCATTCAGCCCATCCCTGTCGTTTATATTTGATGTATCCTATTGATTCGAACAGTAGTTTTCTTCCCTCTTGCCAACAATGGAAGAAAGATTCCTAGATGATCAAGCGAGGTACAACGCGGTGTTGAAACATCTCATCACAATTGTTGAGACCAAAGAGAGTACGGATATGAAGATCATTGTACCGGGTTTGTCCTCGACAACAATGCAAGCAGCACGTTCATGCTCACAGCTTCATTTTTGGTCAAGAGAGTGGAGCACACACAAGGCCTACTTTGCTAGTGGCGGAAACGTGGGGCACAACTCCATGGTTGTCTACGTCGGCAAGAAGTTCAGCATCCTCAGTGTGAGGCGGGTAGAAGGCACTGAGCCTGTCCAGTTCCGAGGGCACGATGCAGGGTGTGAGAGCGCTTTTGTCCCGGCTGGTGGTGGAGCTAGCAGAATTTCACATCTAGGGCAACTTATCTAATTGTTTAAAGCACTCAAACCAGTCCACATAGCGATAATTACAGAAAAAATTATGTGGGAACGGTCCCTAAATTGCTATTCATGAGGATCTGTTCTGGACACGTGCCGTGTGGAGACTGTCTGATCCGACGACGCCTGCTCGTTCGGCACCCGCACAGCCATGTCTCGCAACCATGGCATCGCTCGGCTCACACTTGGCTCCCAGGCAGACTGCTGAGCGGAGTCAGGCATCCATCGCCTTCGGTGTCGCCCCCTTGTCTGCCGCCGTATGCCAAATGTGCTGCATCTTCTTGCCTTCATTCACCAAATCGGTTCCAACCTTAGTGTGTAGCGGCCTGGATCGGTTCGATTCTTTGCTTCAGATGTAAGTTTGACATCCTTGGAATCAATCAGATATGTCATGTTCACTTCTTGAATCAAGATGGTGGAAGGTGCAGTGTTGGTTCTGCACGATCTGGGACTAGTGTAAAATGAAGCCATCTCTAAATCCATGAGCACCTCGATCGGGAGATCACAGGTTCACTTAAATCTACCAATGTCCGGTCTGAATTTTTCTCTTGTTTATTGACTCACGCTACTACTAGAGGTTCTTGGATTTTGTAAAGGGAGAGCAAGGGAGAAAGAGAGATGCAACTTGTGATGAGAAAATAGGAGTTTGTTAGATGATCAGTGCAGGATGTTGCAACATTCATCAGGTTTTCTGAATGTTCAATCGCCATTCATTTATCTAATTGCCATTAAGTTATGAAGAAGTTGACATTCAACGTGTAAGTTCCCAAGCGCATACCCTCCGTAGGAATTCAAAGTAGTAGCACAGAGGGAATGCCGTCGACAGAGATCCCATCATCTAGGAGAACGAGATTCAGATCTAGCTGAGGGAGGCGGAGCAGGGGGCAACGGTACCCGATCCCACCATCGAGGAGAACGAAATCCGCATCTAGGGAGCTAGCTGGGAGTACAAACGTAAGGAGCCGAATCATCTGATCCGTCTATATACATATACATATACATATACATATACATATACATATACATATACATATACATATACATATACATATACATATACATATACATATACATATACAACACACACACACACTATAAAGAACCAAAACTTTTGAAAATTCAGTTTACCTAAAATATTCCTACCCACCTCTCACACCGGGCCCAGCGTTTAGAAAAATTTTTGTCGGCAAGATGCATGACAGGATTGGTTAGTGGCAAAACTTGCGAAACTGAGTTAGGTGTGGTTCAAAGCAGGCCTCCGCATCGCCCTCTGCACAGGGCGACTAGGCGGCGCCCCCACCCTCCACCGCTGCGTAGCCCCATCTCCACCCCTCTCCTCGTCGCCGTCAGAGGAGTCCGCCCGGAAGCCCGCGCAGCCCCGAGGAAGACGGTGGCGAGGACTATGCACGGGCTGGCCACGTACTCCGCCGTGCGGGGGCGGCGTGCTGTCAGCTGGCGCCGAGACACAGTGCGCGGGCGGCGCGCTGGATCCGTGGTGCTGGTGGCCGGATCCGGGCCCTCCACGGCCGGATCTGGCGTGGAGCGCCGGCGGCGAGGCCAACGGAGGCCGCGGTTGCGGAGTCGATGCGGCGCGAATCCGCGCGCGGCGGAGGTGGCGTCCTCGTTCTTGGCGTCCTCAACGGTGACTGTGCGGGGCGTGCTGCCCTCGCGTGGCAGCAGCCTCGATGCGGGGCGTGCGGCATCCATGCGGCCGGCGAGCAGCCGTGGCGGGGGGCTCGCGACGGTGGCATCGGCATGGAGGAGGCTGAAGGCGGCGACTGCGAGCCTGGTGTCCAGAGGAACACGCGGTCGGGGTGCTCGTCGGTGCGGGCGGCAGACGGCGAGGCTGGTCGGCGGGGCTCCTCCGGTGACTTGGCGGCCAGATCGATCGTCCCCATGGCTGGATCTGCGGCCGTGGGGGACGGCCGCGCACGGTCGGAGATGCGTGCGGCGGTCCGGCGTCCGGGGAAGCGTCTTCCTGGCGTGGGCAGTGTGTCGAGTGTCCGCGTGCTACGGAAGCGGTGACGGAGACTTCGTTGCAGGGCGTGGTGCCCGGTGCGCGACGTCCGTCGTTCCCAGCAGTGGCGGCGACAATGCGGGGCGCGGGGTCGCGCGGCGGCGGTGTCGACGTGGGGCCTGTGCGCGGTGTCGATGTTGGCGTGGGGCAAGGTGCACGCGCGCAGTGGATGCCTCGGCATGGGAGTGCTTCCCTCGCACGGAGGCGGCCTCGGTGGTGGGCATGCGGCATCGTTGCGCGACACTGCTTGCGGCGATCAGAGTTGAGGTGCAGTTTGGCGGCATGGGCTTATGGAGGCGTGGCAGCGGTGTTGTCTCGGACAGGCTGTCGTGGCGTTGGTGTCGGTTTTGCCACGCCGTGCACGTGCAGCTTGGGGTTGGGATGCTCTGGGCGAAAGCCCTCGCCGACGTTGCTGGTGGGATGACGGCGGCATCCTTGACGTCGCTTTCTCCATTGGGGGCGTCATTTTGGAGCTACAACTCTACTACACGGGGTTCTCTAGGTGAAAACCCTGTCCTCTGATGAGCGACGAGTGACGGTAGCGCTCTTGGCGTCGTGCCCTTCTTGAAGGCGTCGTCTCTAGAGAACCAACTTGGTGTGTGGCTTCAGCGGTCCTTGGTCATTAGCGGTCCTGAGCAGCCGGACCCCCGCGGTCCGGCGCCCTTCACACCCGGTCAGCGGCCCCAGACCCATTCCTTGCTAGGGAAGGGTCCGATGGCGCCGCGTGTCCCGGAGAAGGGAGCGCTCAGCCAAAACAGCCGGGGGCCCTGGACCTCCCACGGAGTCCCGAACTCCCATATACTATCCGGATCCCTCAGCGGGGAGGGAACAGACACGCCGCCTGGGGCAGGTCCGGAGCCGCCACGTGTCCGCAGGCGCAGGCACGCGCGCGGCCGCGAAGCTTCCTCGGGAAGACTCGCCCACCTACCGCATTCAATACGGGAGACGTAAGTGCGCTCTGCCACAGCGGAGCCCGAGGCGACTTTTGCCAGGCTGCACTTTTGATCGCGCATTACCAAGGCACACAGTGTAGCCGCTGGCGCCGCCCACGCCACGCATGTCAGTCTGCTACGCCAGTTGGACACGACGGCTCACCTTCGCCCATTATGATGCCTACGCAGTAGATCCAACAGTCTACGCCGCAACCTACACTACCTCAAATGGGCGCCTCGCCGACGGGACAGGTGAATCCACTCCTCGGTCAGAGAGTCCACAGGGCGATGAAGCGTATCCGGGAAGAGATTCTCAACCACTGTAGCACCATTAATGCCTTCTGTGCAGTATACTATAAATCCGCATTGGACCCACCTGTCGGGGTCTCAACGCCTGTGTACGTGTCCCCTTGGGCTATAAAAGGGAGACGCCCGTTAGAGAAAGGTCAAGGCCGGAGAAGTCCCGGCAGAGGCCAGTACCCAGCATGGGCAGAGTATAGATTCATTCATATGCAAGAGCAATACAACTCTCAGTGGATGTAGGGTATTACGCCCCGGCGGCCCGAACCACTCTAAATCCTCGAGTGTCCTTGTGTTCTTGCTCCCTAAGTAGACCTGCCGAATCGCTAGCGCTTCTCAAGTACTCACCATCTGGGATTAGGCGGGGTGCTCTACGTCACCCGGCAGTGGGTCTCCACAAACCACAACATTTGGCGCCGTCCGTGGGGAGCGCACAGGCGTAGGCCGGATCTCTGCTCACCTCTAGGCTTCTGAGGTTGAGCTCATCCTCTGCAATGACGACGAGAAGATGAAGAAAGGCATGGCGTCACCTACGCCGCATGCCCCGGCACCGAGGCGGCAGTGCCCTCGGTGCGGCGGTGCACGGCAGCGGCGCCTGCTGTGCGTCGCCACTATGACACCTCGGAGCCGGCGCGGTGGCGCGCAGCGGCGATGCCTGCTGTACGTCACCCTACGACACCCCAGCGTCGGCTCAAGGTTTTCTCTCAAGCAACCACCGGGGTTCCCCTGCGGCGGCATGGCGTCGGCGCAAGGTTTCCTCTCAAGATGGAGCCTGGAGCCGACGGCTGTGACTCGGGAAAGATGACGGTCGCCTTCTCCCTCGCCTGGCTCAAGCCTCTCTCGGTGCTGCTGCAGACAGGCCTTGACCTCTGCCACGAGGTGCGGGGGCCCTGTGTCAGCGCCGGGGGGAAGCCGACGAACGACCGCCCTTCTCCACGCCCCGTGCACGTCCAAACGAGCACCCGTCCTTCCGCTGCGCCAGGGTGTCGTGCCGGCTTCAGCTTGCTGTGAGCGGCCACCGGGCTGGCTTCTGACGGCAGCCGGCGATGGCTGGGCCACTCCCATTCAAAGCCAAAGAATTTGTTCCCATGCTATCTGAGCATGGGACAGTTCTTGTGCTGGGAAGAGCCCTGCAAGCTCCCGAGGTGATGCTGTACAGGCACGTCCAGGTCGCCTTTGCCTCCGACGACTGAGAGGAACCCCCAAGGTGGCGATTCCACTCCGGCCAGGATCATACATGCCTTACGGGACGGCGGTTGTAGGTTGCCCCTAGATAAGATTAAGAGTGCTACTCCTTTGTAATAACATGGTGCCTACGTGCGGTCTAGAGCGGTAAAGGTCCGCCCTTGTAAACCCGACCTCTGGCTTCGTCGCGCAAACAGGCAACACCAGCGAGTGGTCCAGAGCGGTAGAGGTCCGCCCTCGTAATCCCGACCTCTGATGTACACCACGCTAACCATATAAATCAAATAATAAAGGAGATTTGCTTTCTCAGTCTTATCTTTACATTAGCTTAATTGCACTCATCCATTTCGGCTTGACTGTTTCCTTCTCCCGTGCGGAGTCTTTCCTTTGTTGCTAACGATCCACATTGAGTTGCTGGCTTGTGGTCAGGCTGGGATACCCCTTCTAGCTGGAAGGCGGCCCAAACTCCTAGGGACCTGCTCCGGGAAAGTGATGCTTGTATCCTGGGGTGGAGAAGTTCTGCGTAGCCGCTTAGCTTGGTAATGTACCCTAAGCCTACGCACTTCACTGCCCTGTTACAAGTCCCCTAGTACCCGAGGCCAATGGCGGAGCCACCCATCACGCAAGGTGGGGCATATGCCCCAGCTAGCCGCCGGGAACCCCGACCCCCACCTCCTCCTCCTCCGGAGAGTCCGCAGCCCGGTCCCCAATCCCCGGGCGGCGGTGCTCCTGTTTTTGCGGCTAGGTTATAGGGCAGAGGCCACGGACGCTGCTCGCTCGCCCAGCCGCCAGACGGCCAGAGGCCAGAGCCGACTCCCGCCCCGCCAGCCATCGCCGCGTGCCGTCCCCCCTGCCGCCCCCGCCCGTCGGCACCCACCACCGCGCACGGCGCACCGCAGCTCCCTGCCGGCCTCCGCCCGCTGGCACAGACCGCCGCGCCGCCGCAATGCCGCACCCTGCCGGCCCCCGCCCGCCGGCACCCCGCAGGTGGCTGACCCGCACCCGCCTGCCGCGCCCCGCCTGCGGCCCCCTGCCGGCCTGCCCCACCTAAATTTTTTGGCTAGCTCCGCCACTGCCCGAGGCTGCCGTGCCTAGAGGTCCGGACTCCTTTCTAAGTATAAGGCATGGTTTCCTATGCCCTACCACAAGGTCCGGTGATGTATCTCGTTGGATCAATGGCGACAGCTCAAGTCCACTCCGGTGGCCCGCTCCGGCGGAGACCGCTCGCCACGGTCGCCCAAGTCCACTCCGGTGGCCCGCTCCGGCGGAGACCGCTCGCCACGGTCGCCCAAGTCCACTCCGGTGGCCCGCTCCGGCGGAGACCGCTCGCCACGGTCGCCAGGAGCCGGGTCCGGGGAAGTGGTGCTCGCTCCCTGGGCGATCCGAGGTCCGTGTAGCCGCTTAGCTTGGTTCCGTACCCTAAGCCTATACCTTCACCGCCCTGTGGAGAGGGCTCTAATACCTAAACCTGGTAACAGGAGCTCCGGCCTCCAGGGGTCCGGAGCACCCGCTCTCGACATGAGCACGCCAACGCAACCAGGTTGCGTCGGAACACATCACGATAATGGCCCCACCTGCGGGTTCGTACCTCCCCCGAGGTGGGCCCGGGGGACCCTGTCGGTAACTCTAGACTAGGGTACCCCCTCTTGCTGTGTCTAGGCGAGAGCCTCGTAGTTATCCTTGACTACGCGCTGACGGCCTGAGCAGCCGGACCCCCACGGTCCGACGCCCTTCTCACCCGGTCAGCGGCCCCAGACCCATTCCTTGCTAGGGAAGGGTCCGGTGGCGCCGCGTGTCCCGGAGATGGGAGCGCTCATCCAAAACAGCCGGGGCCCCGGACCTCCCACGGGGTCCCGGACCCCCATATACTATCCGAACCCCTCAGCGGGGAGGGAACAGAAACCCCGCCTGGGGCAGGTCCGGAGCCGCCACGTGTCCGCAGGGGCAGGTACGCGCGCGGCCGCGAAGCTTCGTCGGGAAGACTCGCCCACCTACCGCATTCAATACGGGAGACGTAACTGCGCTCTGCCACAGCAGAGCCCGAGGCGACTTTTGCCAGGCTGCACTGTTGATCGCGCGTTACCAAGGCACACAGTGCAGCCGCTGGCGCCGCCCACGCCACGCATGTCAGTCTGCTACGCCAGTTGGACACGACGGCTCGCCTTCGCCCATTCGCCCATTATGACTCCTACGCAGTAGACCCAACAGTCTACGCCGCAACCTACACTACCTCAAATGGGCGCCTCGCCGACGGGACAGGTGAATCCACTCCTCGGTCAGAGAGCCCACAGGGCGATGAAGCGTATTCGGGAAGAGATTCTCAATCACTGTAGCACCATTAATGCCTTCTGCGCAGTATACTATACATCTGCGTTGGACCCACCTGTCGGGGTCTCAACGCCTGTGTACGTGTCCCCTTGGGCTATAAAAGGGAGACGCCCGTTAGAGAAAGGTCAAGGCCGGAGAAGTCCCGGCAGAGGCCAGTACCCAGCATGGGCAGATGATAGATTCATTCATATGCAAGAGCAATACAACTCTCAGTGGATGTAGGGTATTACGTCCCGGCGGCCTGAACCACTCTAAATCCTCGAGTGTCCTTGCGTTCTTGCTCCCTAGGTAGACCTGCCGAATCGCTTAGCGCTTCCCCGAGTACTCACCCTCTGGGATTAGGCGGGTGCTCTACGCCACCCGGCTGTGGGTCTCCACAAACCACAACAAGCGGCATCGCGGCGAAGGATCCTGCATGGCGGCGACCCTCTTGGTGCGGTGGTGTCCGCCTCTTCGTTCTTTTTCAACGTCGGGTCACACTGAAGTTTTTCGACGATTATAAGAGTGTGGAGTGCGGATGGGTGCTGCTATACTGTTTTCGACTTTGTTGCCGTTTTGTGTGGAGTGGTTACCATTGGGCCTCTGGAGGTAGTTTCGAGTTCTCCTCGTGTTGTTGACCCTATCCAACCGAGTGAGTTGAGTTGTTGTGTTCCTCGTGTTGACGTCCCAATCCAACCAGGCGAATCTTTGTTTTTTTCTCCTTTTTTTTGTTTTTCTGGCTATGGCCTCCCAGGGCTGTAGACTTGTTTTTTTATTCTATATCAATGAAACTCGCACTATCTTGTGCGGTTCATTAAAAAAAACTTACGAAACTAAAATGTCTGCTGTTCGACTCCTTTTTTTCACCAGCGATGGACCTTACCCGCCCACACATCTGTCGCATGCAGGTTTATTTGTTGGGAACATATCCAGTGCAAACCAAGTTTTGTGGTAAACTCCGTGCAAATCTACTAAAAAAATATTTCAAAAAATTCTGAAAAAAATCATGAATGTGCTTCTCAGCTTACCTCATCTATACATAAAATTTCATGGTTAAATTCATCTTATCCTAGAAGTTAAAAAAAGACAAATTTTCTGACAAACAGTAATGGTTCAAATGCACCCCAAATTTGTCTTTTTTGTAACTTCTAGGGTAAGATGAATTTGTCCATGAAATTTTTTATATAGATGAGGTAAGCTAAGAAGCACATTCATGATTTTTTTTCAGAATTTTTTAGATGTTTTTAATAGGTTTGTATGGAATTTACACCAAAACTTGGTTTGCACTGGATATGTTCTGTTATTTGTTTCCATGCAAGTGAATCACGGACTACACAGCATGCATGCAAGTTTCCTTCCCATTAACCAAGGATCATGCAGGTTCCCACTGAAGCAATGATTGTTTCCTTCTTTTTAGGCAACGAATTAACTAGGCAAGAATTGCAATTTCTTTTTACTTCCTTTTTACCTGTTCTGGTCATACACTCCTCCTACCTGGTATTGGATTGGGGCATTGGGCTACATCTGTCTCCGACTTGCCGCGAGAAAATTGCTATTATAGTACTCTAAACAAATAGTCACTAAAATAGAACTCCTAACATTCGCTTCGCTAAAATGACACCTAAAATATTTGCACTTAGAAATACATGACATTATAACCATTTTAATTCATTTATAATTCTAAATATATGTTTGGAGGCCTCAAATGACCGCTTTGCCCTCAGGGCCCTTGGCTCGCTGGCCGTGTGGCCCTTGGCTCGCTGGCCGTGGCTGGCCGGACGCTAGCCTGGCTCTCTGGCTGTGATGAGAGAGTTCGAGGCGGCCAGGAGATCTCGGCAGCCAGATGAGACGTCAGCGTGTACGGGGGTCCGTGCTCGAGCCCGGCAAGATGGACGAGCTGGTGTACGCGGGGGCCGCTGGCGGCGGCGGCGTGTCCTCGTCCACGGCCGACGGGTACTCGGCGTCAATGTGCCTGGATGGGATGTGGTCCGCCGCGCGGGCGCCGTCGGGATGGTGTTGGCCAACGGGGTGTTCGACGGCAAGGGCCTCGTCGCCGACTGCCACGTCCTGCTGGCGACCGCCGTTGGTGCGGCCGCGGGCGAGAAGCTCCGCAACGTCGGGGTCGGGCTGGGGAGGCGGCGCGCCCTCGCTCGAGGGATGAATCGATCGATCGACAGATGAAACGTCGGGCCAGATGAATGATCGATCGATAAGGTAGAAGGATGAGGGGCAATACGGGTATTATGGAAAAATAAATGTATTTAGGATTATCAACTCGCGGGCGCGGGATCGCCATTATATCTTTCAAGTAATTCTCGATGGTAACGGGCGAGATCTCGGTTGACGATGGCATCCGACCTTGTAACTTCCAAAAGATGATCCAAATCTTCTTCCAATTTGGAAACAAATTTGGGTTCGGTTACGTCGAAATTGGATTAATTTCAAATTTCCTTGATGCGAATCGGGAGAGGAATTTCGTCGAGTTGGTCGACGAAATCGTCGATTTCACGACGCCGTGTATCTTTCGAAGTTTCAGGTGCGCTGGGGTCGATCAGGTGGCTGTCGAAACCGCCTGAGCCATCAACGACCAAAACCCAGGAGCCGACGTAAAAGGTGATGCCTTTGGCGGGCATCATATTGTTGTTGAGAGGTGCCCTTGATTTCTTCCGATGACCATTGGCGAAGTCCCTACCTGGCGCGCAAGCTGTCGGTGTTTAACCGTTAAACTCTAAACAAGTCAGGCCACCAGAGCGTAATATTCTACGTTATATGTGGTTATTTGTATTGGATATTTTTGGAGGGGTCTCTGCCCACCCTTATGTAGTCGGGGGGGGGGTATATGAAAAATCCTTACCGAGTCCTACTCCAACGAGGTCGAGTAGTTTCTTTGTACATCAACTAGTCATACTATTGTACGAGTAGTTATAAGAGAGGTAAGATATATCTATGCGCTATCCCTTATTCTAAAATATTCCACGCCTGTAAGCAGTGCCGCTATCCCGGATCTGATAGTATGAAACCAATCAAATTTAAGTAAATGTTATTTTTTTTATTTAAATGCATTTGCATTTATCGAGAATCTAAAAAATCAAATAAATATCGTAGTTTTCAATCACAACTGTTATAATTATTTATGGCTAACAATGTCATTTTCAAGTAATTATCAATGAACTGCTATCCGATCTGCCCACTCGGCCTAGACTAGACCTGGGCATGGGTCACCTGACCCGAACAACCCGACCCAACCCGCCCGAAAAAACCCCGACCCGACCCGACCCGAGCTACGTGGCGGGTGGGCGCGGGCCGTATTTTTTGACCCGCAACAATCAACGGGCCGGGCACGGGCCGTGATTTTTGACCCAAAACCGACCCAACCCGAAAAACCCGACCCAAAGACCAAAAAACCCGACCCAACCCGAAAAAAACCCGACCCGACCCGGTGATAGGTACGGGTCGGGCGCGGGCCGTCCTATGCGATCCGTGATCCGGCCTTGACCCAACCCGAACCCGACCCGACCCGACGTTTGCCTAGGTCTAGCCTAGACACACAAGTGCAACATGGCCGTGTTGTGATAGAAGACGGAGAAGTAGCTATGTGTCTCCTGGGCCAGCTCATAAGCAACTTCGACAAGACCACACATAAATACTTAGGGCGGCCTCAACGGGGCCGATAGGCTCTCTACAAGAGCTGCACGTAGGAAAGAGAAATGAAGAGAGAGAGTTTGCTGTCGCTAGAACCAGCGAGAGCCGCTAGCACACGTCCCCATACCGAGCGGGTCCCATGGTGGATGTGGATGAGGCGTAGCAGGGCTGCAGGATCCAGGAGAGGAGATGAGTGCACGGCAGAGAGAAGGCCTGTGATTAAAAAAGAACTGACATGTAGGGCCCCCAAGACCGTGAAATGAGTGCTGTAAACTAATCTGTTGGGTGACTACTATACTGCTTACTATAGCTGACATGGACTACATTATAGAGAGCTTGCTATCTCTATTGTTGCGGGTGCTCATAGGATGTAGGGCATAGGATGTAGGGCTGTGTTTAGTTCTAAAATTTCTCTCTCCAAATTTCACTATTCATCTATCACATTAAATTTTTTGCCTTATGTATGAAGTATTAAATATAGATAAATAAAAAAATTAATTGCATAGTTTTGATGTACACGACAAGACAAATTTTTTGAGCTTAGTTAGGTCATGGTAGAACAACAATTACCACAAACAAATAAAAAAATGCTATAGTGTGCTACAGTGTCTGATGTAATTTTTTTATCATTTTTTTACGGATCTAAACACAGACTAGATGGGGAACGTGATTAGGTTACACTTTTTCCTCTTGTTGCGAAACCATAGCTACAGCGGCTCCTAAAAGAAAAAAAACTAGTTCTTCCCCGGCGGCGGCGGCGTCTACGGCAAAACGGCGGACTCAAAGAAAGAAAGAAAGAAAGCCGGGGCGACATGGATACCGACGGTGGAAACCTGTTACCAATTGGTACTACGGTATGCTCCTCGTCCTCGATTCGCCATGCGATTCAATTAATCTGTTGAAAATACTCAAATCTCATCTGTCTGAAATTCGTGTTCTTCCTCGGCGGCGGCGGCAAGACGGGGGACTTGATCAATAAACAAAATAAACAGGTCGATATGGATGCTAGGAATCATACTTTACCGCCAATGGATCATACTCCAAATCAGAAGCAGATTCTGGATCTAAAGAGCCGGGTTTTTGAGCAGATGTTCGAAGACTGTCCGTATAAATATCTTCTAATTCAGACCCACACATGGGAGGAGAAGGTGGTGCAGATTCTTCATGTGGTACGCCGTCGAGAATTCACTAAACGCAATCCCAAGACAGGCATTTGCCAACCCTACCGCTTTTCTTTATTGAATATTCAACACTACTTAGTACTATATACAAGCAATTGTTCTATACATGTAATCTGTTTAATATTCTTAGTTTGATTTGGTCTCTTGGATTTTTCAGCTGAGGTTGTGCATGGACCACTGTTTCGTGATGTCCCTTCCTTCCATTATGAGCGGTTAGATACATCTTTTAATGTAATCTCAATCAAGGTTGCTGAGTCTGACATTCGTTACCCCATCAATATATATGGTACTGTATTGGCGAGGGATAAGAACGACTACAGATGCGTCTATTTATTCAAGCGTGGAAGGGATGAACCCCCAGGTCATTACTAGGAAGCCATGCAGCACAGATACGGATACGCGTATCGGTATCGGGCCAATACGGATACGTCCTTTTTTTAAAAAAAATCGATACGTGGATATGTTTTATATTTTTTAAAATAAAATAAACAATGTGCACGTTGAAAAGTCATATATTCATATGTATATTTATGAGAAAATAGAAATTACAGGAACTAAAATGTGAGAGAATAGAAGTTTTAGGGACTAGAATGTGAGAAAATAAAAGCTAGAGAGACTAGACTGTGAGAAAATAGAAATTCCATGGACTAAAATACATCACAACTTTAGTTATTCATATGTTCTTTACTTATTAAAAAAGATGCAAAACGCAAAAGAGCCCATCCTTATCTGTTAGACGAACGGCTACCGCTAGTCTCCTGTTCCTCTACCGATCGTCTTCTTCCCCAAATGCATGCGACCTCTCTCTCCGCCGGTCCCCGCGACCATCGTTCTCTCCACTCTCCAGCTTGTTGAGGCTCCCATGGCCGTCGAGGTTGACGCAGATGAAGAGCTCCCTAAGCTAGCGCCTGCCGCTCGGGGCAGGGGCTAGGACCGGCGCAGCGGTGGCGAGGTCCTTTCCGCCCGTCGCTGCCGCAACGGGTGGCGCTGTGCGCTCGCGCTGCCTTCTCGGACTCGATCTTTAGGCCGGGGGATGGCGGCGCTAGCTCTGCAAGCCGACTGCAGACCGCCGCTCTGGCCGTATCGGGATGCCAGATACGTCTGACGGTGTATCCGATTTTTTTCTTTTTTATTTTTTCTCGGATACTTCGTGGATACGTATCGACGGTGTATCCGTGGCGTATCCGTATCGGATACATATCCGATACGGGATACGCCACTACCTTGCTGTATCGGGGTATTGGAGCTAGGAAGGTCTGTATTCATTTAATTCTCTATTGCTAGTGTCGGGTGCCACAATTAGGGAATTGTGGTACTAAAACCACTTTCAAAAACACAAACATATGTTAAGGCAACTGGGCCCATGAAGACCCACGGCCTATTTCTCCCTCAGAGGAAAGGAAAGGACTCAAAGAAGTCCAGCATGTGGCCCAGCCACATCCCCCTCGGGCAGGTGGCCAATCTCCGCCTCGCTCGAGGGCCCCTCTCAGGCCCACCAAACAAACTCCGCCCCGCTCGAGGGTAGCGGATCTACCCTCAGGCGGGTCACTCATCTCCGCCTCGCTCGAGGGCTCCCCTTGGGACCCTCGACCGCGCAATCGCATTTCCGCCTCGCTCGAGGGCAGCGGACCTGCCCTCGAGCGAGTGGCCAATCTCCGCCTCGCTCGAGGGCAGCGGACCTGCCCTCGAGTGGGTGGCCAATCTCCGCCTCGCTCGAGGCCATCTCTCGGCACAAGAGACAAATGGCCCCACCGCCCAACCGACCGCCGTACGAAGGCATTAAAAGCCAGCCACTCCACCACGGCTCAAAGCGCAGGCGGCGTCAGACTGCCACTCCCGCAGTGGATGTGACCGGCGTCCCGTCCACCGACCCCGGTCACCGCTCTGCCACCCCAGTTGCTGTAGCAGTACTGTGGGCATTCAATGCGGCACGAGGCAAGTTGGCGCCGCCCCCGTTACTGTTCTGCCGACATCCATCGCCGGACCCATCTCCCGCTGGGGAAGGGGTCCGACGATGTCACGTGTCCTGCCAAGGGGGGCACTCAGCACGCACGGGCGCGACCCCGGACCTCCCCCTCGTGGGGTCCGGGACTTCTACGCGCTCCCGGACCTTCTAATATGCACACCCGCACTCCGGCCAGGGGGTCCGGGACCGTCCCACGCCATTACTACCACTGGTACACTACAGGACGGCCGCCGCCATCTCCACGGGACCAAGGACGAAAATCCAGGACGACAGCGACACGCGCCGCCTTCCCACAGTACACTTTCTACAGTGTTCGACCACTGTACCCCGCGATTCAAGGGAGAACGACGACTTCCGCGCCCCTACACTCATGTACACCGCCTCTCCTTACAACTATAAAAGGAGAGGATGGGCTTCCTTTTGTAAAAGAAGGGGGACGGATCTCTCCAATCGAAGGGTGGAAGCAAGCTCCCTGAACTTCCCCTTTCAGAACTTTCAGCACGATTGAGTACTCATCTCAACTAACTCCACTTCTAGCAGAGACTTGGGAGCTTTCCTCCCACTCTCGCCCCGCTTGTATCCCCTACTGCAAGCACCCCGGGTGCAAGATAATACAGTGCCCTCGCACACCCCCTCTGCTGGACGTACGGCCCCACGGCCGGAACCAGGATAAACTATGCGTTATTGTGATTGCCTCTTGCACCATCATCTGGGACGAGGAAACACGCAGCATTTACTAGTTGGGATCCAGGCCCCCGGGTCGGGACGCTGACAGTTGGCGCGCCAGGTAGGGGGGCTGCGTGACATTTTCTCTCTTTCTCCCATTTGATCTCCCGGAATGGCGAGCAGATCCAACCCATACCCTATGGGCGTTTCGGATCCGTTTCCAGCGGGACGCGCGGTCTCGTTCGGGAGTCTTGAGTTCAGAGCAACCGGCAACGGTTACCTCATGCAGCTCCTCTCCTCCGAACGCAACCTCATCGCTCCGACTCCGCCAGCCCGACGCAACAGGCGCTCGGGTCAGCGTTCACGACAAGCACGCACGGAGCGGCGTCGTGCGGCCCGCCACAGCTCCCCCACGTGGGTCGAGGCTGGCGTGTCGCAACTCAACATCGCGGCCAGTGGGGCAACCGTCTCATCATCGCGTGCCTCGGCGTCATCCGCGCCGGCACCATCACCTGCGGCAGCACTAGTGCCTCCCAGGGGGGACCCGACTTCGGTGTCTTCTTTCCCCTTCGGGATGCGCAACGCCGCCACCCGCGCCTTGTCAACCGTCGCTGACCTCATCGAGCATGAGGATACGCCGGGTCATCATCTTCTGCCGATCCGCAGCCTCAGCGCGTCGTCCCCTGACGAACCCTACCCCGAGACGGCTGCTCGATCGCCGACGACGTCGACTTCTTCATGAACAACTTCACGGCCGAGGAGGCCGAGGACTACTCCGGGGTCCGCGACCCCGACGCTCTCCGCGCGTTCCAGCTGGCGACGGCCTACTGCCTCACCTGCTCCGAAGACTCCAGCGAGGGGGATTTCGATCCTTCCAGGGAATGCTTCATGGCGGACCTCGCGAACGAGCAAGACGACAATACTCCAGCCAACGACGAGGACGGCGGGGCGGACGTACGGGCAAAGCAACCGGTGGTCCCGCCCGCAGCCCCTTCCTCGTCAAGTTCAGCGGCGCGTCAAGCCCAGCTGGCGCAGCTCAACGAGCTTCAAGCCAAGCTCGACGAGCAGCGTCGGCAAACCCAGGAGCTACGCGCCGCACTCGAGCAGCAGCGTACCGTGCCTGGTGCGCACGCCCGGACGGCGGGACGTGTGGCCCGGGAGCGCATCCTGGCTGACGACAACGTCGACAAATCTCCGGAACTGCAAACGGCCGGCGAGAAACTCGTCGCTGCGGCTTATCTACTTCAAGCTATGCCTGAGCCATCGACACCTTCGGGCCGCAACCTGCGCCGCGAGGCACAGGAACTCATCGAGCAAGCTGCCATGCAGCAGGCCCAGAGTTCTGCGTCTCGCATGCGCTCGAAGGCCCCGGAGCAGTGCGCTGGGACTGCACACCAGGACCGTGAGGTTTCTGTGCACACACCCCCCAGCAGGGAAGGGCAAGGCAGCCGTAGCATCCGGTGCGAGGGCACCCCCGGTACACGAGCGCATTGGAAGAGTTCCCGTAAGGGAGCGAATCCGCGACACTCGCGGGCACGCTAGCGACGGCGATGCCCGCAACGTCATCAACGGCAGGAGGTACACCCCTCGACGGGGTGGACGCTTCGACCCTGAGCACGACAGGGGTGAGTCACCGGAGCCTCCGGGCACCCGGGTGTTCAGTCGGGAGATCCGGACCGCGCCTTTTCCCCCGCGCTTCCGACAACCCAACACCCTCGTCAAATACTCGGGCGAGACTGATCCTGCAGTCTAGCTCAACGACTACCGCCTAGCGTGCCAGCTAGGCGGCGCGACGGAAGACGCGGTCATCATCCGCAACCTCCCCCTTCATCTTGCTGACGCCACACGAACGTGGCTCGAGCACTTGCCTGCGGATCAGATCTACAGCTGGGCCGACTTGGTCCATGTCTTCGTAGGCAATTTCCAGGGCACGTACGTGCGCCCTGGGAACTCCTGGGACCTCAAAGGGTGTCGCCAGAAGCCCCGCGAATCCCTGCGTGACTACGTGCGGCGCTTCTCCAAGCAGTGCACCGAGCTCCCCAGCGTCACCCACGTCGAGGTCATTAACGCTTTCCTCGAGGGTACGACGTGCAGGAATCTGGTGCATGAGCTCGCGAGAAGCCGACCCGTTAATACCAACGAGTTGTTCGACGCTGCCACCAACTTCGCCGCCGGCGAGGAGGCTGTTGGTGCCATCTTCGACGACAAATCAAGCAAGCGCAAGGACGATGCGCCCGCGGAGGGTAGCAATGTCAAGCCCAACGCCCCCGCCAAGAAACAAAAGCGGGGGAGGAAGGGAAGGAAGCCGGTCCCGCCGGACCAGCGCGGGACGGGGCAGGCAGAAGACTCCGAGGAGGCCTTCGCAGCCGCCCCGGACCGCAAAGGGCCTCGAGGCCCCCCTCGAGGCGGTGGTGGCCAGTTCGACGACATGCTTAAGAAACCGTGCCCTTACCACAAGGGCCCGGTCAACCATACTCTCGAGCAGTGCGAGATGCTCAAGAAATACTACAACCGCGTCGCGCATCGCGATGAGGACAAGAAGAAGGATGCTGGCGACAAAGGTGGAGATGACGAGTTCCCCCCAGTGGAGAACGCCTTCTTCATCTTTGGAGGAACGACGACGAATATGACTTCTCGGCAGCGCAAGCGTGAGCGCCGCGAAGTCTTTTCCGTCACCAAGGCCACGCCATCCTACCTCGACTGGTCGAAGGACACCATTGCCTTTGGCCGCGAGGACCACCCCGACTACGTCCCGCATCCGGGACGTTACCCGCTCGTTGTCGACCCCATCATTGGCAACACTCGCTTCTCCAAGGTGCTCATGGACGGAGGCAGCAGCCTCAACATCATGTACGCCCCCACCTTGGAGCTCATGGGGATCGGATTGGACAAGCTACGCCCCAGCAAGTCGCCATTCCACGGCGTCGCGCCGGGGAAGCGGGTCCAACCCCTCGGCCAGATCGATCTGCCGGTCTGCTTCGGCACGGCAGCCAACTTCCGCAAGGAGGTACTCACCTTTGAGGTGGTGGGGTTTCGAGGATCCTACCATGCCATCCTCGGTCGTCCTTGCTACGCCAAGTTCATGGCCGTCCCCAATTACACCTACCTCAAGCTCAAAATGCCGGGACCAAAGGGACGTCATCACCATCGGCTCTTCGTTCGAGCACGCCTACGAGTGCGACGTCGAGTGCGTTGAGCGCGCGGAAGCTCAAGCGGAAGACGAGGCCCTCGTAGCCACCCTCGACAAAATGGCAAGCGAGGCCTTGGATTCCACACACCGACATGCCGGGAGCTTCGAACCCACCGAGGGTATCAAGAAGGTGCCCCTCGACCCGAGCCACTCCGACAACAAGGCGTTGCAGATCAGCGCCACCCTCGACGACAAATAGGAAGTGGTGCTCGTCGATTTCCTCCGCGCTAACTCTGATATCTTTGCGTGGAGCCCCTCGGACATGCCTGGCATACCGAGGGAGGTCGCCGAGCACTCTCTTGATGTCCGACCCAACTCCAAGCCGGTGAAGCAACGCCTGCGACGCTTCGACGAGCTCAAGCGCCGGGCGATCGGCGAGGAGTTGCAGAAACTTCTGGCGGCCGGGTTCATCAAAGAGGTATTCCATCCCGAGTGGCTCGCCAATCCAGTATTAGTAAAGAAAAAGAGTGGAAATTGGAGGATGTGCGTAGATTACACTAGTCTAAATAAGGCATGTCCGAAGGTTCCCTTTCCTTTGCCACGAATCGATCAGATTGTAGATACTACTGCGGGATGTGAGCTCTTATCCTTTCTTGATGCTTACTCCGGTTACCATCAAATCAAGATGAAAGAGTCCGACCAGCTCGCGACTTCTTTTATCACACCTTTCGGCATGTACTGCTACGTTACGATGCCCTTTGGCCTTAGGAACGCCGGAGCCACCTATCAACGGTGTATGCTCCACGTTTTCGGAGACCAGCTCGGGCGGAGCGTAGAGGCATATGTCGACGACATCGTTGTCAAAACCAGGAAGGCGGACGACCTGGTTGCTGATCTCAGGATCGCATTCGATTGCCTACGAGCCAAAGGGGTAAAACTTAACCCCGAGAAGTGCGTGTTCGGGGTCCCTCGAGGCATGCTCTTGGGCTTCATTGTCTCCCAGCGGGGCATCGAACCCAACCCTGACAAAGTCTCGGCCATCACTCGGATGGGACCGATCCGAGACCTAAAGGGGGTACAGAGGGTCATGGGATGCCTAGCGTCCCTTAGCCGTTTTATCTCGCGTCTCGGCGAGAAAGGCTTGCCCCTGTATCAACTCTTGAGGAAAACCGAGCGCTTCACGTGGACCCCCGAAGCTCAAGAGGCCCTCGAAAGGATGAAGGCATCGCTCACCCGTGCTCCTATTCTTACACCACCTACGGACGGCGAGCCCCTCTATCTATACGTGGCCGCGACGACCCAAGTGGTCAGCGCGGTGATCGTTTTGGAAAGACAAGTGGAGGGTCAAGCTCTGCCCGTCCAGCGGCCGGTGTACTATATCAGCGAGGTGTTGTCTGAGACCAAGACGCGCTATCCTCAGATTCAGAAGCTGCTCTACGCAGTAGTGCTAGCTCGACGCAAGCTGCGCCACTACTTTGAGGCTCACCCCGTCACCGTGGTCTCGTCTTTCCCCTTGGGAGAGATAGCCCGCAACCGGGAAGCCGAGGGCAGAATCGCCAAATGGTCTGTGGAGCTAATGGGAGAGACACTCACTTACGCCCCCCGCAAGGCAATTAAGTCCCAAATCTTGGCTGACTTCGTGGCTGAATGGACGGACATTCAGCTACCCCCATCACAAATCCGGGGCGAATGCTGGACTATGTACTTCGACGGGTCGGTGATGAAAACTGGAGCCGGAGCCGGCCTCCTCTTCATCTCACCTCTCGGAGAACACATGCGGTATGTAATCCGCTTGCATTTCCCTGCTTCGAACAATATGGCGGAGTATGAGGCCCTCCTCGGTGGCCTCCGCATCGCCATCGAGCTCGGCGTCAAACGCCTCGATGCGCGCGGTGACTCTCAGCTCGTCGTCGACCAAGTAATGAAGGAGTCCAGCTGTCACGACCCGAAGATGGAGGCGTATTGCAACGCAGTACGCCGCCTCGAGGACAAATTCGACGGCCTCGATCTCAATCACGTCCCACGCAAGTACAATGAGGACGCGGACGAACTGGCCAAGATAGCTTCGGGGCGGACCACCGTCCCTCCGAACATCTTCGCTCACGACATCTCCAGGCCCACCGTCGAGTTCAAGCAACCGACGGAGGCAGGCCCCTCGTCCGCCGGACCCTCCGACGGGAACCCCCCGGCGGACGGGGTCGGGCCCATGGATACTAACTTCGGGACAACCTCCGCGGACGAGGCCGAAGCAATGGAAGTTGACGAGGCCCCCGCTTCGCGAGACTGGCGCGTTCAGTACCTCGAATGGATGGTTCGAGGGCTCCTACCCTCGGACCGCGCTCAGGCGCGACGCCTTGCCAGGCGGGCCAAGTCCTTCGTTCTAATCGACAACGGGCTATACAAGCGTAGCCCCTCGGGTGTCCTGCAACGCTGCATCCCCATCCCCGAGGGCAAGGAGCTGATTCCGCGACATCCATGCTGGCGTCTGCGGCCACCACGCCGCGCCACGCACCCTCGTGGGTAACGCGTTTCGGCAAGGCTTTTACTGGCCCACCGCGGTCGCCGACGCCACTGACGTCGTGCGGACTTGCGAGGGATGCCAGTTCTATGCCCGAAAAACACACCTCCCGGCCCATGCCCTGCAGACCATCCCCGTCACGTGGCCGTTCGCCGTGTGGGGACTGGACCTCGTCGGTCCATTGAAGAGGGCGCCCGGGGGCTTCACCCACTTGCTGGTGGCGGTCGACAAGTTCTCCAAATGGATCGAGGCTCGACCCATCGGCAAGATCAAATCCGAGCAAGCAGTCCAATTCTTCACCGACATCGTCTTTAGGTTCGGGGTCCCGAACTCGATTATCACCGACAACGGCACCCAGTTCACAGGCAAGAAGTTCTTGGCGTTCTGCGACAGCTTCCACATACGTGTGGACTGGTCAGCTGTGGCTCACACACAGACGAACGGGCAAGTGGAGCGTGCCAATGGCATGATCCTCCAAGGACTAAAGCCGAGGATCTTCAACAAGCTGAACAAGTTCGGCCGAAGGTGGCTCATAGAGCTACCCTCGGTCATCTGGAGTCTGAGGACGACCCCGAGCAGAGCTACGGGTTTCTCTCCGTTCTTCCTCGTCTATGGCGCCGAGGCCATCCTCCCCACCGACTTGGAATACGGATCGCCAAGGCTCATGGCATATCAAGAGCAACGAAACCAGCGAGCTCGCGAAGACTCGCTGGACCAAGTGGACGAGGCTCGAGACATGGCACTCCTGCATTCCGCGCGCTACCAACAGTCCCTACGAAGGTACCAAGCGCAGAAGGTCCGGCGCCGAGACCTCAACAAAGGGGACTTGGTGCTAAGGCTTCGGCAGGACAACAAGGGCCGCCACAAGCTCTCACCTCCATGGGAAGGACCGTACATAATCGCCGAGGTACTCAAGCCCGGCACGTACAAGCTGGCCAACGAAAAAGGCGAAGTCCTCACCAACGCTTGGAATATACAACAGCTACGTCGTTTCTATCCTTGAGCATTTCAAGCAATTTCTATATTGTTCGTAATCGCATTTTCGATTTCCCGAAATAATAAGGAAGCACCCTTCACTTATCGCTTTTTGGGAACCTTCCCGACCCTCGAGGGCTCGGGCGCACACGAACATAGAGGTACGCTCGGCTTTACCCTCGGCAAAGCCGAGCCTCCCTCGGGGGCTACTACGGGGGGAACCCCCGAACGTCCCCAAAAAGTCGCCAGTGTTTTTTCGAAATATTTCCGTCTCGATCCTGAGCTTCTCGTATCCTTGGAAAAAACGGACGTGAGGCGTAAGCAACCACGGTACGGGGCTGGCCGAGTCGTGGGGCCGCCTACGCCTCCGGGATACGGCACCCCCCTCACCACCCTACGCCTACGTTGCTTATGAACGCGAACTTCCTCGCAGATGTTTATCTAAGTCGCGTACGAAGAACACTGGAAATAAAGTAAAGGAACACAGGCTCGATCACACAAGGCCTCGACGGGCCACACATTCAAATTACGAAACAAAATCCTTTATATTCATAAAGTGCGATTACAAGGCATGACCATGATAAACACTAATCTATTTACATGGGCATCGAGGCCCAATTGTCCTACAGGCTACCATCCCCCCCTTGCGGGTCTTCAGGAGTATCGAATTCGGCGATGGGAGGGATGTCCGCCTCGAGCTTCTCGGCGAGGACGGTGGCGAACTCCTCTGCGGCTGCGTCGGCTTCATCCATGATGGCCGATGCGGCGTCCGCGTCAGCATCATCCGGGACGACGTACCCCGACGACACCCTCTGGAGATCCATGAGGTAATGCGTCGAGGCCACGGCGAGAGCCCGCAGGACACCGAGGCGGATGGTGCTCTTGGCATGTTCAGCAATCCGGCCGCCTAGCGCGCGCAGGCGGCTGATCACCGAACTGCCCGAGACGGCACCCTCCCCCTCGAGCTCTTGACACACGCTCATGGCGGTCTGCTCCAGCTCAGAAAACTCCATTTGTGCCGCCGTGAGCGCGGTATGGACCGCTTCCTTCGCCGTGGTCTCGTCCGCCACCTTCTGCCTAAGCTCTGAGCAAAGGAAATCAACGTCAGTTACGAAAAGTAACAAATCAACGGAAAATCAAAGGTACTCACCCGCTATGTTCTTCTGCGCCTCCTCCCTCTGGGTACGGGCGGCCTCTTCGAGCGAGGACAAGAAGGCTTCTTTTTCCTTAAGACTAGCCCCCATGTTCTGGAGGGCCACCTCCCTCTCTTCGAGGGCCACACCCTGTTCCTGGAGGGTCCCGGCGAGCACAACCATGGCCACCTCTTTGTGGAGGAGCTCGGCCTTCTGTTGCTCGAGCGTGGCACTGAGGCGCTGCAGCTCAGCGCTCTGCCCCTCCGCCTCACGAGCCCTATCCTCGAGCGCCGTCCGAAGGCGCTGCAGCTCGGCAGCTTGTGCCTCGGCCTCTTGGGCCTTCTCCTCCGCTGCCGCCCTCTGGACGTCCCGCTCACCAGCCACTCGAGCCAGCTCCTCCTCCAGCGCCCGCTGACGCGCTCCCAGATCGGCCATTTTTGTGTTGGCATCGATGTTTTTGAGCACCAGCTCGGCGTTGTGTTGCCCGAGCTGGCCTATCTGGGAGTACAGCCGGTTCATCTCGGCGCTCTTCTCACGCGAGAATTCCCTCAGCTGCTGCAAAGGGGGACGGCGTGGGTGAAGACGCGCGAAAATTTAAAACCAATCCGAAGCAATTTCCGAGGGAAATACTTACCTGGCTGACCTGGTAATCTGCATTCTGATGAAGCTGATAGGCGCGGTCGAGGGCCTGCTAGATCTCGCGCCCGACGCCCATCTGCTTGTTCCAGGCCTCCTCCTCCTCCTGCTCCTTGCGAAGGAACTCTGAGGGGACACCGGACGGGACGATCACCCCGAGGTGGCTCCCCTCAGACGCCCCCGCTTCGAACACGCCCGCACTGGCCGACGCGAACTCGACGATGTGGGCGGCGGCGCTCGCCGCAGCAGCGGGGTCGATATCCATTGAGTCCCCGTACTCCCCGCTGCTGTCCGGCAGCTCCACCACCGCCGTCGCGCCCTCCTGCGCCGTTGGCACGGGCACTATTGCGACGGTACCCTCGTCCCGGGCCTCGGTGGGCTCCGAGATGGGGGCTCCTTCTACCCCTGGCGCCTCTTGCGCCATGTCCTCCGTGAGGCCCTCGTCCTCGGCCCTCGAGGGCTCGAAGACGAGGGTCTCCTCGGCTGCTTGACCGGCAGGGCGCTCCTGCGCGCCCCCGCCAGTTTCTCCTTCTGTGGCCGGGCGGGCAGCGCTGTCCGCGTCGCCCTGACCGGCTTCAAGTCCAATAGCCGTTTGGGCGGCGCCACCGGCACCGCCCGGGCCTGTCTCCTTAGCGTCAGCCGCCGGAGCGGCCGCCCCGGCACCACGCTGGCCGGCGTCGCTCTGACCGGCGTTACCCTCCTCCTCCCGGGCTCGCTGAGCCGCCTGAGCCCCTCGGGCCACGGCCTCCCGTAGCCTAGCGGCCGCCGCCTCGAGATCCACGATGGGCGGGGGCTGCGGCGCCGTGTGTGGAGTACTGCGAGGCCCGGTCTTGAGAGCCTTGACCGGGGCAAGCCGCACTGCATCCTTGGGAACGGCCCCGGAGCTGGAAATCAAGAGACGCAAGTTAAGCAGGATCGAGAAGTCTACCAAATGCATAACAAAAAACAGAATCTAAAATGCTTACCCAGATCGAAGCACTCATACTCCGCTTCCTCGTGGCGGTCTTCCGGCCTCGGGGCATCGAGCTGTCCCTCGAAGGCTGCCCCGAAGCCGCCCCCCTCGTGTCAACCCGGTCCCTCGAGGCTGCCAGCGCGGACTGACTCCTCTCCCGCCGCAGCCTCGTGGCCATGGATTAGCACTTGGGGCGCAGGCGACTCCTCGCCGGCCGCCGGCAAGGATGACTCCCGCGCCACACCCTCGAGGGAGAGGTTCGCCAACGACCCCCCTGCGGCCCTCGGCTCCTCTGGCGCCACGGTCGCTTCCTCTTCTTCGTCCCACAGGTAGAACGGTGGGGGGCTCGCGCCCTCCCCGTCCCCCCTCGGAACGTGGTCCTCGGCGTCCGAGGCCTCCTCCTCATCCTCCTCCGAGGACTCGGGTGTGGCGGGCTGTGCCTTCCCCTCCGCGCGAGCAAGCTTGCACGCCTTGTCGTGCCCCGCCTTTCTCTTCCTTTTCCTTTCGACCTTCGCCTCTGCCGCGTCCTTCCGCCTCTTCATCTTCTCCGCGTGGAGGCGATTGATCAGGCGCTACTCTGGGACCGGGGGCCTCGAGGCGCCGCACCTCAAACCCTATAAAACACACCCGAAGAGGGGGTCAGGAAAAAGGGAACTACACGACGCACGACGAGTTCGAAGCCAAAACTTACCAAGGAAATATACCCCGGCTCGGGGCGCATCTTGATCCTCCAAAGATCCGCGGGATCTTGGGGAAACTCCGCCACCGCGTACTTAGCCCTCCGGGCGGCGTTGGTGTGGGAGAGAAGCTTGCTCGACGTCCTTGAGCCTTCGACCTTGCTCCCGGGGGCGAGCTCGTAAATCGGCAGGGCCCTCTCCACGAGGGATATCACCCTCTGCCGGTGAAAATTCGCGATGACGGCCGCCGCTGTCAGCCCCTTCCTCGCCAAGCGCGCCAGCGCGTCGGTAAGGACCTCGAGCCTGGCTTGTTGCGCTGGAGGCGACACCCCCAGTCCCACTTCGGCGGTCGCTCCCGGAGAACTTTGTTGGTGAACTCCGGAAGCGCGCTCTTGTGGTTCCAGAGGTAGAACCACCCTCGGCTCCACCCAGAGTTGTTCGTCGTCATCTTGCTTGTGATATAAAAGTTCCTCCGGGTCGGGCGGATGTGGAACGTCAGGCCGCCGGCGCGCGCGTACCGCCTCGGCTGGTTCCACGCGTTCTCGACGAAGAGCTCGCCGCGGAACAGATGAATCCAGAGGTCCCAGTGGACCTCGATGCCGAGGTACCCCTCGCAGACGGCGACGAAGACCGCCGCCTGCGAGATGGCATTCGGGCTGAAATTATGCAGCTCCACCTCGTAGTAGTTGCATAAGGCCCGCATGAACCTGCTGGCGGGAACGCCGAAGCCTCTCTCGTGGAGGCGCACGAAGCTCACGACATAGCCTTGCGGGGGCTTCGGCTCGGTCTCGTCCGGGCGCGGGGAAATCCACGCCGGCGCCCCCAAGTCCGAGTTCCGTGGCAACAGCCTGTCGGCGACCAGCTGCTCCAACACGGCCACGGTGGCGGAGGACTTCCCCCATGGCAAGGGCTCCTGGATGTCCGACATCTCCGAAAGTCAAGGGGGGATGGGAAAAGGAAGGCTCCGAAGTGGCTAAGTCTCTCTCTCCCTCTTTCTCCTTTCTCCTTCTCGCTCTTGGCTACGGGTTCAGGAAGCAACGGAGGCGGAAAAGGCGGAGGCGAAGGCGAAGCTGGATGGAGGCAAATGGACAGGTGAACCCAAAACGCCCCCTTTCTCTTCATATTTATTTACCACGGGGGGCGCACCCACCGCCACGGCCTAAATCTACCACATTCAGTGCGGTAGATTTTGCTATCACTGACGGGTGGGCCCCACGGCCGCGGAGTCTCCCACGCGCGCACGCAGCAATAAATGCGGCACGGTAACCGGCGGGTGCGGCGCGACTGTTGCGCTATCCCATCCGTCAGCCGCCGCCCACGCCGCTTCGTCTGCCCGAGGCTGTCGCCTGAAAGGGCGCGCCCACACCGTGCCGCACAAATTGGGCCACGCCGCCCGCTACCGGCGGAAAACCCGCGCACACGCGTGGCTCAGGACTCTGCGACGTTTTCAGATCACGACGGAATATTCCACCATGAGGTCTCTTTACCCTCGAAGGAATCACATTTCGAGGCCTTACTGATCAGGGGGTCGAAGCCTGGCCCTTCAGGGGGTTCGACAGGCACCCCAGATCACCAGAGTCAGGGACTGCTGGGATGTGCCGTACAAGCTACCCTCGAACGCGGAGTTCGAGACATCCTACACAGTGTTCAAGGCCAGTCGAGGGTGCCTAGAAGGGGGATCCCATCGAGGGAGAGCATCGAGCCCTCGAACCCTACCGAATGGGTTCGAGCCCCGCCTAGCGAACCTTCGCGAGCGCTTTATGAGACGTGTCTACGGACCACGAGCCGACCCCTATCGAACGGGGCACGGACGTCCGCTTGAACAACCCGCTAATAGCTCACTGAAGCAGCCATAGCTCGCGGCCCGGGCATGGGTAGCATGGTGCGCTTCACCCCTCCTCCCTGCGAAAGGGCGACGAGGGTCGTAATTAAAGTCGAGGGTTCCTCCGAACGCCTTCACACGGGCCCGGGCTCGGGGGGCTCCTCGCACACCATGGTCCAAAACCACACCCTCGAATAAATCGACAACCATCACTTATGAAGCTCCACGCGTAAACCGAACCCACCGCTATTAGCGTACGTCCCCCTAACAGCTAAAGCTGAACGCCAGATCGCCGTACCAGCACTAAGAGTGCCGGGGCCGGCTGAAAAAGTGCCGATGCCGGCTGAAAAAGACGCTGGACGGCCATCCCAGTAGAGCTACCCAGCGGGACAACGTTTATAGCCCTTGGACGAGCACAAACTCTCCTCCAAGGCCTCGGGGGCTACACCCGCGGGTGCGCTGACGCGCCCCCGCGAAGGTGACTTCACACATATTCGAGGGTCGTGACTCTCTATACACCCATATACCCTCGGTAATCCTCCCCGCATAGGAGAAAGGGAACTTTATTGTTCAAATGCAAGTAAAGATTACAAAGGGTCACCGGCGCGAAGCCATCGAAAGATACAAACACCTTGCCACCTATGTGGCAATTTTCCCTGTCTTGGGGAGGAGCGAGCGACGAAGAAAGGCACCAAGCCCCTAGTTGACGCAGCGGCGAGGCTGCTAGGGATGCGAGAAGCGGCCCCCAGACCTCACGGGTCCAGCGGGACGCTCTCCTCGCAAGCCTTCTTCTAGCGTCTCCTCCACCGAAGACCACGCGGGGGGTCAAGCTGGCGAACAGCGCCCTCCGCACCGTCTCCCCGAGAGCAACCTTGTCACCGGGGGGGACGATGCAAAAAACAGCCGCCGGACCTGGCGCCAGCGCCCCGGTCAGGCGTCTCCATCCCCCTTCAGGCTAGGGGACATTGCAGGAGCAGGACCCCACGGGCCCAATGCTCTTCCGCTGATCCCACTGAAGCTGAGGGATGGTGCGCACGCCCACTCCGGTCTTCCCCAACCGCTCGCAAGCATTCTTCTAGCACCAAAAGCCTAAAAAAGCCAGGCCACCCCATCTGGGGGGCGGTCACAAAAAGGCAAAGGAAACATTACAAGAATTGGGCAATGCTGGAAGAAAGGGCTGGGAGGTTGGAGAGGAAAGGGAACCCCACGATCCCTATTTATAGTTGCGCCGGGCGTAAAGCTTCAAGCCTGTCGAAGAGCGGTGGCTTGTATCGCCCGTGACGACACAGCGCACCACGAGCAAAAGATATCCTCGGTCCCTGCACCGAGACACGACCGAACGAAATAAAGCGGAGCTGAGCCCCCGGATGCTAAGCGGTGCAGCATCGGCCCTGGCCGGATGCCCTCGAACGGCGCGCCGTAAAGCAACCAGGAACGCTGGGGCCAAGGCCCTACGTACGGGACAGCACGACGGAAGCACCAGCTGCCAAGCAGCGGGTGCCACCGTCGCCCTGGCCCCCCTCAGTGCGTGGACACGTTTCGTCCTTCAAACAAACAAACAAAAGGGCACGCGCCTCGAGCACCCTGCCCGCAGGCGCACTACCCCGTCTGACGAGTTGTCACATCCGCGGGGCCGGCGCCCAGGCGCGCCTGGCGGGGGCACGGCAGTCTCCGATCACATCGAAGGAGAAATCGCCGAAATACCCTTTGGCCGAATCCCTTGACTCGACCAAAGCCTCGGGGGCTACTGTCGGGTGCCACAATTAGGGACACCCTAATTGTGGTACTAAAACCACTTTCAAAAACACAAACATATGTTAAGGCAACTGGGCCCATGAAGGCCCACGGCCTATTTCTCCCTCAGAGGAAAGGAAAGGACTCAAAGAAGTCCAGCATGTGGCCCAGCCACATCCCCCTCGGGCAGGTGGCCAATCTCCGCCTCGCTCGAGGGCCCCTCTCAGGCCCACCAAACAAACTCCGCCCCGCTCGAGGGTAGCGGATCTACCCTCAGGCGGGTCACTCATCTCCGCCTCGCTCGAGGGCTCCCCTTGGGACCCTCGACCGCGCAATCGCATTTCCGCCTCGCTCGAGGACAGCGGACCTGCCCTCGAGCGGGTGGCCAATCTCCGCCTCGCTCGAGGCCATCTCTCGGCACAAGAGACAAATGGCCCCGCCGCCCAACCGACCGCCGTACGAAGGCATTAAAAGCCAGCCACTCCACCACGGCTCAAAGCGCAGGCGGCGTCAGACTGCCACTCCCGCAGTGGATGTGACCGGCGTCCCGTCCACCGACCCCGGTCACCGCTCTGCCACCCCAGTCGCTGTAGCAGTACTGTGGGCATTCAATGCGGCACGAGGCAAGTTGGCGCCGCCCCCGTTACTGTTCTGCCTGACATCCATCGCCGGACCCATCTCCCGCTGGGGAAGGGGTCCGACGATGTCACGTGTCCTGCCAAGGGGGGCACTCAGCACGCACGGGCGCGACCCCGGACCTCCCCCTCGTGGGGTCCGGGACTTCTACGCGCTCCCGGACCTTCTAATATGCACACCCGCACTCCGGCCAGGGGGTCCGGGACCGTCCCACGCCATTACTACCACTGGTACACTACAGGACGGCCGCCGCCATCTCCACGGGACCAAGGACGAAAATCCAGGACGACAGCGACACGCGCCGCCTTCCCACAGTACACTTTCTACAGTGTTCGACCACTGTACCCCGCGATTCAAGGGAGAACGACGACTTCCGCGCCCCTACACTCATGTACACCGCCTCTCCTTACAACTATAAAAGGAGAGGATGGGCTTCCTTTTGTAAAAGAAGGGGGACGGATCTCTCCAATCGAAGGGTGGAAGCAAGCTCCCTAAACTTCCCCTTTCAGAACTTTCAACACGATTGAGTACTCATCTCAACTAACTCCACTTCTAGCAGAGACTTGGGAGCTTTCCTCCCACTCTCGCCCCGCTTGTATCCCCTACTGCAAGCACCCCGGGTGCAAGATAATACAGTGCCCTCGCACACCCCCTCTGCTGGACGTACGGCCCCACGGCCGGAACCAGGATAAACTATGCGTTATTGTGATTGCCTCTTGCACCATCATCTGGGACGAGGAAACACGCAGCATTTACTAGTTGGGATCCAGGCCCCCGGGTCGGGACGCCGACAGCTAGATTATAATTAAGATTGTCAGTATTAAGATCGTTATTGATACAAACATTTTGATCATTGTTACTAAGAGCATCTCCAAGAGTTCTCTATTTCTCTTCCCCATCCTTATTTTTTTGGAAAAAGACAAAAAAACACTCTCTAATAGTTCCCATCTCCTAACAATTGGTAAATTGGGTTCCCTTGTGCGTAAAAATACGCACCCCTCGCGGTTCCCAATCGCCCCTCCCCCACGACGTTTCTCGCGGAATTTTCCTTGTGGGGCCACAAACTTCTCATTTTTAGAAGTAAAAATAAGGAACTATCGGAGATGGACTTTTTTTTGCCTCCCCATACATTTTGGGAGTTGGCAAACAACATGATTTGGGGATTATTTTTTAGGAACTCTTGGAGATGAAGTTTGTCTAGTATCTGTTTCTAAAATCTGACTGCTTACGAAGTGAAATGCAATCAACTGCATAGTTCCACCGGGTGCATGAAAATGTGCTTCTCATTCGTCCACATTCCAATGTTACTTGAAATTGAAGTGCTGGAGATCAGATTAGGGTCTAAAGTCCTGTGGTATGTGTTGTGTTCACAGAAAATTCTACTGCCATATATTTAATGATGCTGGGAGCACCTTACCTGCCAAATTGTCTTTTGGTACAATCGTGTAATAGGTTTATGGATTATAGTTACGGTTTGCAAATGAGCTTTCCCGACACTTGTGAAATTGAATCGCTTCTTGTTTACGTTTTATTGCTTCATATTCACAGTACAACAATAGAATATATATTGGTGTCGTTTTCCATTTCAACATAGGAGTTACGCATGCCCTGTTTCTTGCAAGTCATAGGTTCACATAATTGCATGAAGAGCATCCCTAGCAGTTACTCAATAAACATCTCCCAATAAGATAGTATTGGGATGCCCCAATACTACTTTCATAGATTATTGGGAGATGTTTTTACAGTTCCTCAATAATTTTATCCCAATACAACTAACATATAGGAGAGCCAAAATTCTCCGTTTATTTGAGGGAAGTTGGGTGAAAATTAGGACAACCTAATAATTATCAGGGAAAGGAAGAAATTTTGGGGAACTGTTGGAGTATATCTTCTTTCTAATATTATTAGTTTATTGGGGAAAGAGAGATTGCTGGAGATGCTCTAATGGAAGAGATGTTGCCCTTATTTGAAATAAGAGCTGGGTCCAAAGATTCTAAAGCTTTAGGTATATATAGACCATCAATCAATACTAGCTTGGTTGTGTTAAGCAACCAACCAAAAAAAAAAACGGTCCTGAGACGTATAGGTGTTCTTATTACTCGCGATTCCTGATTAGTGAGACGAGACTGAAGTTGTCAAAGTAATCTGTGAAGTCTTGGATCTTCAGGGGGTATTTAAGTGAACCCTAATTTTTGTGTGCTCATCTTTGTAGTACTGGTGTATACTCCCTCCGTCTCGGAATGTAAGGCATTGTAGGGTTTAAAATTTGTCCTCAAATGTAAGGCATCCTAGATTCTTTGAACAGAAAACCATGCTAATTAATCTTCTTGGTTTTGGTGCTAGTTTTGTAAAGAAATCAATTGATGGTGGGCTAGGGGAGTAAAAAAGTATGCTAATCTCCTTGGTTTTGATGCATGCATGATAAAAAGGCATATTAATGAGGGGTGCATGTATTTTTTTCTCTACTTTCATAATCTGTTTTAAAAACCCAGGATGCCCTACATTTGAGTACAGAGGGAACCCAAATTTCTCATGGCATAGCATTTGTTATGGTCTGAATTTACATTTGCCTTTTTCATCTTATTAATTCCATTTTTGTGTAATTCTTACATGTTTCTTCCCCTAAATCCCTGTGCAGAACCGTATGCTAGCTTTGACAGGTCCATATCGAGCACTTGTTGGCACAATTGATTTGCAAGTTGAGTTTGATCTGAAGATTAAGGGTGAGGGGGCAGTTGACAAAGATTTCAGCAAAGGTTTATTAGTGCTCAATGCCTTTAGGAATAAGCCCGGTATACCCTACACATTTTCACTCAAAAGTTACCTAAGTAGTGTGGATATGGTGTGTGTGCCTGTTTCTCAAGCCTTGGAAGCTTCTATTGGAGTCAACTTTTTGAATGGAAAATCAACTTTCACTGGCAAAATATTTGCTTCGACTTCTGAAAGTCATACAAGTAAAATGGTTATGTATGACAGTCAAGTAGATGGCACCAGGACAGTATTTGGAAGTGATGGGTCTGTTTCATTAAGTCGTCATATATTATCTGTCAGAAGGGGTGATTACCTGCTCCTATATTTTTCTGTTCGTGATAGTTACAATAAGTCTAGACACCTTAAGTTTGTTATAGGGAATGATGTGGATGAACGTACATGCAACCTAGGCACTTACAGGCTGCACGTGAAAATCATTTGGAAGGGTGTCTTTAGACATGGCATTAAGTCGAAGATTATTGGTGACACTAAAGTGTTATGGTGACTGGGCATTGGAATTCTGTTGCGTAAAACAAGCTTAGTAAAGTGATGTCAGCAGGCTATAGAAGTTGTGACATCAGTTGGATTTGAGCAGCAGTGTGCTGCCATCTGCAATATGAAATCTTTTAAAGACTGAAACCTGGTCGCACTCGCGGCCAGGGACGACGTCCACGTCAGCTAAAAAAATAACGGCTGTCGGATCGCGATCCGACGGTCAGGAATAGGTATGGACGTAAATTTTGCAAAAAAATCCTGAACTTTGTTAAAATGAATATAGAGTCCACCAATTTAACGGAAAACCCCTCGGACTTTGTGGAACCTTACTTTACAAAAAAAACCTGAACTTTTAGTAATCGTGCCGTACTCCGTGAATTTTGTAAAAAAAACCCTAGACTTTGTTAAAATAATTATGAAGTCCATCAATTTTATGAAAAACCCCTTGAACTTTTCAGTAATCGACCGGTACTCCGTCGACGCCAAATTTACCAAATAACCGAATTTTGTTAAAATGAATACGGAGTCCACCAATTTAACGGAAAATCCCTCGGACTTTGTGGAACCTTACTTTACAAAAAAAAACCTTTTAGTAATCGTGCCGTACTCCGTGAATTTTGTAAAAAAACCCTGGACTTTGTTAAAATAATTATGAAGTCCATCAATTTTATGAAAAACCCCTTGAACTTTTCAGTAATCGACCGGTACTCCGTCGACGCCAAATTTACCAAATAACTCCCGCAGTCTACCAATTTTACGAAAACCCCCCTGAACTTTTTGTAGTTCAATTTCTTAAAATAAACCTGAACTAGAGGGCATATTTCTGCGCGGCAATGCCGCGCAATGTTCTAGTTTGAGGATGAAAGACGAAGTATTCGGTCTGCCGATGGGACGCTGCTGGCCCAAGCGGCGGCCTAGTTAGTAGTCACCGAAGGCCCATCCACGGTCAAGTCCGGCCCAGCAGCCTGGCTGGCTGGCCGTGGTCGCGTGGAGGCGTTGACACGACCGCGCGGTGCGCTCAGCGCTCGTGTACGCCGTCCAGCCATGCTTCCCTTTACACTGCCGAGTTTGCAGTGCCATTGCCCATTGCGGGGGCCGCTGGCGACACTCGCGCATCGCCAGGCTCTCCCAGCGAACACTGTTCTTCTTCCTCATTCTACCTTCTTTCTTCTTCTTTCAGATTTCTTCCTCCTACACCTTAACCCCATCCGCCCCGCCCCGACCCAGCCCCACCGTCGACCACCACTGCCACTCGTGGCCTGCGACTCGCCGCCGCGCCGCTCCGCTCGCCCCCCCGCCCCCCCGCCGACCTCCCACCACCCACGGCCGCCGGATCTCGCCGCCCCAGCCGCTGGCCACTAGCCCACCGGTTGTCCTGCCCCGGCACGGCGGCCGCGCTCCTGCGCCGCCGCGCCCTCCGCCGGGCCATACCGCCACCACCGCCTGGCCGCCGCCCGCCCCAACCTTCTCCTCTATGGCCGGCGGCCATGGAGCCGCCCCCACCCCGGCAACCCAGAAACCGCCGCCTCCCACCACCACTCCGGCCAACGACGACCTCGCCGGCGGCCGTTCCGCCCACCTCCCACCCTCCCTGGCTCGCCCGCTCCCCCCTCCTCCCCAGATCCTAGCTCGCGGCGGCGGCGCGAGGTTGAAGACGGCGATCCGTGCGCTACTATCGTTGGCAGCGCACTAGCGCCCAATAAGAAAACTGGCCCATTGCTCCTACACTGCTACTACTCTACCAAGCGACCTACTGGCGTTAGCAGTTCGTGAGCTCTCCAAGAAGATGGCAGCTAGCCACCGCCGCGCTTATGGGTGGGCAAAATACCCGAAACCCGAAGCCCGAACCCGAAAAACCCGAGACCGAACCCGAACAACCCGAACCTGAAAATCCCGAACCCTAATTCGGGTTCTAACCCACGGTACCCGAAATTATTACGGGTAGTTCGGGTATTGGGCCACGGTACCCGAACTACCCGAAATACAGCCCAGCCCATGCATGTTTACTCATTGCACATGCAGCCCAGCCCACGATACCCTTAACCCTAAGCTAGACTACCGCTGCCGGCCAGCCGCACAGGCTCACAGCCCACCCCACACCCCAGTCAGTCACGCCGCCACTACACCCGAGTCGCGACTCGCCCAGGCCACCAGCGCCCCTCGCCCGCCGACCGCCGCCGCGCCACCGCCCCTCGCCCGCGGGCCACCGTCACCGCGCCACCGCACGCGACCACGGCCTACTTCCTCCGACGGTGCTGCTCGAGGCGACCCCCTTGCTCGCGGCGACCCCCGGCGGCCGGATCCAGTGCCGCCCCCCCTCTCCTCTTCTCCGACCGGATCCATGGAGGCATCTGGCGCCTCCCGTTCCTTCCTCTCCCTCCCCGGCGAGCAGGCGAGCCGGCTCCGGATCTCGCCCTCGCCGCAGTGGCCGTCGGGGCGACCGCCTCACCGGCTCCCTCTGCGCCAGGCCGGCGGGCGAGGAGCTGCGGCCTCCTCACCTGCGCCGGGCCGAGGAGCTGCGCCGGCCGGTGTGGGCGTGGAGTGGGGCAAGCCTCCCCTGCTCCAAGGGGCGCGGGGCGAGCGGATCCCGGCCGCGGTGGCAGAGGCCCCCGTGGGCGCGTGGCGGCTGCGGTGGCGTGCAGAGGCCCCTGCGGCCTGGTCCCGCCCCGCCCCCGCCCCCGCCGGCCGCCCGCTGACGCCTCCGCCCCGCCCGTCTCCCGCGGCGCTTCCACCCCCGACGGTCCGCCGCCCCTGCCCCGCCGGTGCCGTCGCCCCCGCCACGCCACGGATACCCCACGGCCCGTCGACGCCCCCGCAGCCCCGCCCCCACCGCGCCGCCGACACCCAGCCCCCGGCCCCGCCACCGACGCCCCCGCGGCCCGCCCTCACCGCGCCGCCGACGCCCCGCCCTTTGTCGGCCCTCTTGATATCGGGTAGTTCGGGGATTACCCGAACCCGAACCCGAATTTTCGGGTACCCGAAATGTCAGGTTTTTGTTATTTCGGGCAAATTTCGGGTATCGATTTTCAAAATCCGAAATTTCAAATACCCGAAAAGCCCGACCCGAAATTTTCGGGTTACCCGAATGCCCAGCCATAGCCGCGCTTTGTCTTGCTGCTTTGCCTAGCGTCTGGATATCCAATTCGGACACCGACAAACATGTGTCTGATTTGTTAACCACTGTATCTGCCTTCTCTCGGGAAAAGTTGCTACTCAGGCGTGTTTAGTTCGTGAATTTTTTGAATTTAGCTACTGTAATATTTTTATTTTTATTTAGTAATTAGTGTTCAATTATAGATTAATTAAACTCAAAAGATTCATATCATCATTTACAACTAAACTATACAATTGATTATTTTTTAAACTATATTTAATGTTCCATACATGTGTCTAAAAATTTGATGTGACGAAGAATTTTGAAATTTTTTTGAAACTAAACATGGCTGTCTGAGGTACGTCTGAACTCTGTTCCTGAACGCATGGCACTTTATGAATAAAAATTAAAATCACACTGCAGGATTACAGTTACAGCTCAATTTGATGCGCTGCCGCTGGCATGGGCAGAGCATGCTAGCTTCATGTGTGTTGATGCTCAAATGCTGGCGACTAACGAGTGGTGAAATACTGAAAATTTTCTGTCATATACTTGAAAAGCTTCCGCGGTTCTGATGCGGTCTCTACAGTAAGGAAAGTTTGACAGGTGGTGCGAGGAGTATCGTGGAGCGACGCCGACACGCACAGCACACGATCGATCCCCGGCTTCAAGGAACCCTCTCAGACCACCGTCTGTTGTTCCTGCACAAGCTTTTGCTTGCTCAGTTGCTCTTGCTCTGATCGAGTACACGTCCTTTCCCTCTCTCTCGCCTCTCGCAGGGCGCGCTATGGGCAGAGCTCTGCTGCTGCCGCCGTCTGTGCTCCAGCACGTCTTCTCCCATCAATCCTGGGGAGTCAATTCAAATTCTGTTCCATCTGTTTCTGCCGTAGGTGAGTGTTAGTGGTGTGAGTGTGACGCGCATTTATACGGACTATTTGTTTGACAGGCCTCCGGCTCCTCTAAAAATAGATTCAGCTCCGACTTTTCCGATAGAGCGGTTTTTCTGGTGGAACTAGAGTTGTTTTAGAAAATATTTAATAAAACAACTTCATATATTAGATTAAGGTTATAAAAAGTCCAAATTGCCCCTTTTTTCTTCTTCTTCTTTTCTTTTTTTTTTCTTTCCCTTTTCTTTTTCCTCCTCTCCTCTTTTTCGGTCGCCATCTCCTTCCTCGCGACTCTCGTCGCCCAGCCCTGCCGCCGCCTCCTCCGCTTGGCCTCCTCCACTCACCGACGGTGGCCCCCCGCGCCTGTTCCACTCGCCGGCGGTGGCCTGCGCCCCCTCCTCCTCTGAACACGGCAGCCCGCGCCTCCTCCTCCTCCACCCATCGCGGCGCCCCGCGCCTCTTCCTCCTCCCAAAACAGCGGCGGCCGGCACCTCCTCCTCCACACGTCCGCCGCCAGCCACATCCTCCCGACCCGAAGGCCGCGCGCCTAGGCTCGTCGCCGGCCACCTCGTCCCGGCCTCGCCCGGTGGCTCGCCGCCGGCCACCTCGTCCCCGACTCCGCAGGCCCTCGCCGCCAGCCATCTCGTCCTCGCGGGCCACGCTCCAGCGGACCCCACCTGGGGGCAGGTATGGCAAAGGGTCGTCGGAGCCGTGCGGAGCCACCAATTCCTGACTCCTCGCGTGTGGAAGCCGCGAGGGGCTCCAGGCAGCTCCTCGCACGGAGCTGGTGCACAACACACCGTTTGGCAGGGCTCTTGCTGCGTTTGTAACTCTGCCAAACAGGGCCTCTGACCATTCGCCTTCCCAGTTCTTCCACACGGTTCCGCCACAAGAAAGCTCGCCGCCCTCGCGATGGCGACGGCGGTCGCCAGCCCCGGCCCCACCACGCTGAGGATGAAGCTCCTCGTCGACACGAGGGCCCAGCGCTTGCTGTTCGCGGAGGCGAGCAAGGACGCCGTCGACTTCCTCTTCTCCCTCCTCGCGCTGCCGGTCGGCACGGTGGTCATGCTGCTCGGCCAGGACGCCGTGCCCGGCAGCGTCGGCGGCCTCTACGGCAGCGTCGAGAACCTCGAGCGTTCCTACGCCCGCCCCGGCGTCGACATGGACGCGCTCCTCCGCCCCGTCGTGCCCCCGCCGGCGGCCGGCTCCGTCGGCCCCATCCTCGGCCTTGTCGACGTGAGCGCTCGCCCCAGGTGCCCGTCCTGCGGCGGCAGACCACCGCGGGAGGCGTCGCAGGTGACTTATGCGACTGGCGGCAGCCACGGAACTCTTACCATCTTGATCCCGACGGTGGATCCCAGCGAGGTGTTCGGCTTCGGCCGGAACGCTGCGGCAGGAGGGTTCGTGCAGGGCAACACGACGTACACGGTGATGGACGACCTCGCCGTCGCGCCCATGTCCACCATCTCCAGTATCTCCATCTTCAACGCCATGGCGATGAGGGATCTCGGCGCGGTGCAGGAGAGGACCGTGCACATCGGCCACGCGGAGGTGAGTGAGACCTTGCCCCCGTTCTCGCATGCGCGCAAAGCATTTGCAGGCTCTTCCTGCCAACACATGTTCGGTTCCAAACATTTGCAGGCTCTGATGATCCTCAAGGCCTCGCTCGAGTCCAAGACCATGCTCACGGATGTCTTCCTCCGCGGCAGGGCTCCTGCCCCAGCCATGCTAGCCCGTCGAGGCTGCTGGTGTGGTGTGTACACTGCTGGCTGCTGCACGGAGTCGATCGGCGCGCCAGCTTAAGATCGATCCTTCCTTGCCTCGTGCTGCTGCTGTGTTTAGTTCTGAACTGAACTGAATGTTAGGTATCACTGTTCGGTTGGCTTCGTCGTGTGAATGTGTGATGCTGCCGGTGGATTAGGAGTCAAATCATCTTTTGGTACTCGAATCATGTCTTTTGGAGTTTAGTGTCACTCTTTTGTAGCACTTTTGTTGGGTGCTGATGGATGTACCATTATGACTGGGAATTTGCTGTTCTGTGCTCGCCTGCTTTCACTATAATCTGTACGCACCTTGCGGCATTGTGTCGCCGCTCATCAGATTCATGTGTTTCAGCCTTTCAGGGTGGACGAGGCGTAGAGATTTGCGTTCCTACCTGATCTTTTTGGTCTCTGCCTCGATGATTCCCGACGTCTATCAGTTGCGATGCTCTGTTCGAAATCCGCAGTGAACTAGGACAGTAGGCGAATCGGCTACTTATGTGCAGAACTGAACCGTTGGCATCGTTTATCATGAAATAATCCAATGGTAGGGTTTGTAAGACATATTAAAGATGTTTATCATGAATAAGAAGCATTCAGGTTGAAATAATACAAGACATATTAAAGCTGTCATGCATGAACAAGTTTTTCCTATCAATCTATTCTTTTGCCCTCTCTAATATTTTTTCTCGACACTTTTTTATTAAGATTGTTCTAATATTTTTTGGAAAAGTTTTGCTTCTTTTTCGTGCGCAAACTCCGTGGGTGTTTGGATCCAAAGAGTGTCACATCCATACCAATTAGGAGTACTAAATATAAGCTAATTGTAATATTAAATTGCAGAAACCTAGAGCCAATTCGTAAGACGAATCTACACACTAAATCTAATTAATTCATAATTAATGTATATTTCACTACTGTACTATTACATGGCTAATTATAGATTAACTAGCCTATCAATTCGTGCTCCCGCACATGCTAATTAGAAATAATATAAAAATAAAAGTTATAGCTAATAATTATAATTATCTATCTCACACCCTCTTTTATCTATTAAATATTCTAACACATAATCTAAAATACATGTTTACTATTATTTAGTTGTAATAGATTTTATTTTGAATCACACCTCCATATGTATTTAGTATACATTTAATTGAACCATTCATTTGTAAATTGTTATTCTTATCTCTTTCATCATACTTAATGCATGGTGACACTGGATAGTATCTTTATATAATAGAGTAAATTTCACCAGCGGTCCCTGAACTTGTCCCGAGTTCTCATCCCGGTCCCGGTACTCTCAAAATGCATGTCTAGGTCCCTGAACTTGTCCCGAGTTCTCATCCCGGTCCCGATACTCTCAAAATGCACGTCTAGGTCCCTGAACTTGTCCCGAGTTCTCATCCCGGTCCATGAACTTGCTAATCTGTTTCATATAGGTCCAAATCTCCATAACATGCGCTCCAAACAGTACGATTAAGTGAACTGATAGGTGGGGCCCATATGGCAGTCACACCTCTCCCTTCTCCCTCCTCCCTCTGTATGGGCGCCGCCGGACCCCACCCCTAGCGTCTGTCGCCACCCGTGCGCCTGAGCTGCCACGATGGACCTCAGCTCCGCGCCGCCCCGGTCCTCATTCATGCCCCAACCGCCGCTTGGCCACGCCGACGGCAGACCCCGCATCCCCGCCGCCCTTCCACCGGCCCCATGCCCTCCCTACCCAGCCACGCTGACATCAAGGCCGTCGTCCCACGCGACCCTCGGCTACCCCGCTCCCTGTGGATGTCGTGCCACCCCGAGGGCGGCGCCCTCCATGGCCACCACCGCCGGCGCGCCCTGGCGGGAGAGCCCCGCTCTGGTCCTGGTCCCGGTCCAGCGCCCGCGGGCCCGCACAGCGCCGACCCGGCCGGCGAGCCGGCGACCCCCTCGCCCGAGCCTGCCCCCTTCCCCATTCTCAAGGTTGAAGATGGCCATGGCCATGGGCGGCGACGTTGGGAGCAAGAGAGGAGGGAGAAGGGAGAGGTGTGACTGCCATATGGCCCCCCACCTATCAGTTCACTTAATCGTACTGTTTGGAGTGCATGTTATGGAGGTTTTGAACTATATGAAACAGATTAGCAAGTTCATGGACCGGGATGAGAATTCGGGACAAGTTTAGGGACCTAGACGTGCATTTTGAGAGTACCGGGACCGGGATGAGAACTCGGGACAAGTTCAGGGACCTAGACGTGCATTTTGAGAGTACCGGGACCGGGATGAGAACTCGGGACAAGTTCAGGGACCGCTGGTGAAATTTACTCTAAGTAATAACATAAATAATATATTAATAATGATAGAGACAATAACATAAATATTATATTAGTAATGATAGAATAGTAATTTAGAATTTCCTATTGGTGCACTTCAGTATTTTGTTATAATTATATAATTTAGATTCGGATTCAGGGGTTACTTTAACTTTAATAATGATATAATTGGATAACTTATATACAAATCTACGAGGTTATTTGCATTATTTTTATAATGACATAGGGGTAATTTACACGAAGATTAGGGTGTTACTTTATATTTTATTTTATAATGGCGGAGGTGAGATACATGTTTAGGTGGTACTTTAGTCTATTTTCATAATGGCAGAGGTGGGTAATTTATTAGATAAGGTAACAGATCCGATAACTACTATGATTAGAGCAGATGCTTCTATTTTTGCGAGAATTTCTCTGTTTTTTAAGTATCCACCTAGAATTCTAGGTGGCTTCACGTGAGGCTTCAAAAGGAGCTTCCAATTATATTTTAGATTCAGATTTAGAGGTTACTTTAACTTTAACAATGATATAACTGGATAACTTATATACAAATTTAGAGAGTTATTTGTCGGTGTTTACCGCCAAGCCTGCTTAGAGATACCCTTAGCAGAAGGGTTTGTAGGTAGGGATCGACTGCTCTAGAACTCGATGGTACAAGGAACACAAAGATTTAGACAGGTTCGGGCCGTGAGTTTGTGTAATACGCTATGTCCTGTGTGGTTTGTATTGTCTTAGGTGTTGATGATTGTTTGGAGGGGGTCCCTGCCCGCCCTTATATATCCGGGGAGACAGGGTTACATGGAAAGTCCTAGCCGAGTACAGTTGGAGTCCTACTACAACACAATCGGGTAGCTTCCTTTGTACTGCAGCTAGTTCTATGCCTTTTCGGGTAGTTACAAAAGAGGTAAGGTACATCCATGAGCTATCTCTTACACTAGAACATTCTATGTCTATAAGCAGTCCCGCTGTCTCGGGTCTGACAAGCCCCCGAGCTCTTCGTAGCCGAGTCCTGCAGTCGTCGAGTACTTGGCTGGGCGTCTCCGAGTACTTCAAGTAGTCAGAACATCCTTCTGGTTGCTTCTGGCCCTTCCTTCAAATATGTCGAGTAGTCATTCAAGTACTTTCGTTTGCTTCAAGGCTGTGAGGTGCTCAAGCCCAGAAATCTTGATCATATATGGTGCGCGAAGTACTCGCGCTCCATATGGAGTAGCCCCCGAGCCTTAGGTTGAATCGCAGAATCAGGCTGAGGGTCACTTCAGTCTATTTTCCAAAAAAAATTGAAAAATAAATCTCTGATGCCTATATCCAGCAACCCCCCGAGCCTTAAATCAAAATCCCTTTTGCTGCGAGTAGCCCCCGAGCGTAGATTTGGAATTAAGGATTTAAGTCGTGGCATCAGATTTTATCCTTCAGATTATTTGCAGGATTCATCAGATCTGGAATCCAAAAAGACCTCTTTTTTCGGGTAAAATCCCAGAAAAATGATACAATTAGATCCGCCATACTGATTGCACCTGAAATAATTTCAGAAATAAAACCATGGATGTACGGCTCTTTATTCAGTGCTCACATGAGACGTTACTGTTTGGAGAATCTGCATTATTGTAGTTTTGACTGCGTCCGTGAATGCTGTCATGAATGCATCCGTGAAACGTGCACTGTTAATTCACGGGTTCTCCTTCAGTAAGTCTCCTTGTGGCTATAAAAGGCAGGATAGAGGCCTTTGCCAGAAGCACCAAAGTGTAGCGACCATGACTTTTCCTTGGTGTTCTTGCTCTCGCCCTCATGAGATTTGTGTAGTTCCTTCCAAAAAAAGATGCTAGAAGAGAACTTGCGAGTGACAAGAGAAGTCTCCGCTGCCTCCTCCTGCGTTCCTAATGCGTTCGTTGGATCCATGCTGGACATCATGTCGTTGCATCTTCCAATAAGACAGTTTTGGAGACGCTGGGTTGAGTCTCGTTGTGTCACATCCTTGGGGTTGCCTGTTTCTAGGTGCCCAAGAACTGACATCTCTAGCGGGGAAGCTTGATCTTGCCACAAAGTGTTTAGGGAGAAAGAGAAATTTCTCTGCAAGATGCTACAAGAGGACTTGCGAGGTGATTACTGTAATCTGCTTCCATACTCTTGTAGCTTATCTCCCTAAATACGAATATCTTTATTCCCGAAATGGGAATAATAAGTTTGTACTTTGTCACGGCCTCGGGCCGATCTAGCTGCAGCATGCTTTTCAGGAAGCCAAGAAGTGTGCGTGTAGACCCGAGTCGTTTTGTAAAGTGTCGAGTAGTTGTACTATGTCGAGTACTTATCCTTGTTTTGGAATGTAATCCTAGTTAAGGAAGAGGATGTCGAGTAGTCGACTAGGGATGTGAGTGTTTTCTTTTCCAGAATGTAATCTCAGAAAAAGGAATGTCTCTTTTAAATCCCATTATTTCTGCGATTTGCAACAGAGTGTTGGCCTGTTGGGTGTTTTTACCATGTTGCCACCGCCATTATAAAATGAAGCGGTAACTTAAGTTTTACCCCACCGGCCGCCACTTGTTTTTACTGCTTCAGATCTGTCTTTTCATTCTCGAGCTTCCAGATCCAAAGTTCTTGTTTCCCTTTGCTCTCCACTATCGCCCTAGGAATTCCGCCAGTGTATGCGCGGGAAGCGATCCGTAGATTTCCGAATGGCCCCCAAGAAAGCGACCAAGGGGAAGGGTGTGGTTGCAGAGCCAACTCGTGATGAGGGTTGGAACACAAGTAAGTGTTCTCAATCTGACTTAGATTCTTTGGTGTCGCAGGGTCTTTTAGTTCCCAGATCTGTTATCCAATGGTGTCCTGCCTTGGGGAAAGATCATCCGTATGAAAATACGGGGGAAATCATTGCTTTCACCTCATACTTGGAACGCGGATTGGAGTTTCCTTGCTCTTCTTTCTTTTATGGACTCCTGCGCTACTACAAGATCCAATTGCATCATCTGACCCCAAATTCCTTTGTCCATATTTCCATCTTTGTGCATTTATGCGAAGCTTTTTTGGGCATCAAGCCCCATTTTGAGCTCTTTCGCTTTCTTTTTCACTTGAAACCGCAGCCCAACAGATTCATCTTAGATGTAGTAGGGGGCGTAGGTCTCCAACTTAGGCAAAGAAAGGATAGAGTGTATATCCCTTATGACCTTAGTAATAAAGTAATCGAATGGAAACCCAAGTGGTTCTATGTCGAGAACCAGTCAAGAAGTTTTCCATCCATTATTCCCAGCGCTCCTATTCAGTGGCCTGAATGGAATAAAAAACCAGTCGACGAGAGTCAGATTTCCCAACTTCTCGAGCGAATTGCCGTTCTGAGGCAAAATATGTTGACTGTGGAAGCAGTCATATTTGACTAGATGAAGCGAAGAATTCAGCCATTGCAGGCTCGGGAATCGATTGGATTCCAGTATCAAGGAACAACTGATTCATCAAGATACTCGAAGGAAGAGATCTCGGATGATGTAGTGTTTAGTCGAATACAATGACTTCTGAAGAGTGTAAATAGAATCCCAGTTGTTCCTGGTACATTTTCTGCTACGAATCCGCCGAAGCAGGTATTGATAAGAGTAGTCGATTCATAGAAATCGAGTACTTTACCATAGCGTAAATCTGATAGGATTTACTTTCTGTAGGAGGACGTGGATCGCTTTAAAAGTAGTCCTTCACTACTAGGCATTTATTCGCCCTTTTGTTATTCTAATTTCCTCGATCTGTAAATCAAATCTTAGCATGTCATATGAGGTTTCATATAAACAGTACTGATATCCCATATTGGCTGTGCAGATGAGGCAGCTTCTGGGGAAAGGAGTGATGAGGAACACAGCCCCACTCCAAGTGCTGATGCCCAAACCGAGCGCCCAAGAAGTACTCGGTCAACGGCAAGCAAGCGTAGCAGCTCCTCCCATACCACTAGCGACAGGTAAGTAGCTAGTTATTTTGCAATCGAGTACTTTCTAGTTGTCAATTTGCAAGTTTTGATTTGTGTTTTTGCTTTTCTAAGTCCAGCGGCAAAGGTGCCACGGGCCTCAGTATGAGGATGATACTGGGGTGGGACAAACTGTCCCCTCCACCACAGTGGACCCATCAAGTGGGATCGGAGCTACTCATTCAGCGAGTAGTTCTGCTGTAAATAAGATCGTTGATGCGGGTAAGCTGGCCATGATCACAAAGCCTGCCCGCAAATTTGGCATCAAGGAATTTGCCCTAATAAGAGCTTCTGCGTAAGTTCTTTAGAACTTGTATGTGTAGGGTCTATTTTGAATCTAGTAGTTTATAACTACTTTGTTTTTGCAGAGATGCAGTCCTGGGTGAGGACGCGAGGGCTGAGAGCCACTCGGATTCTCAGCCGGGGCTGGAGAAGCCCCCGAGTACTCCTGAGATGAGTACTCGTGATGCGGAGGCGATGGCCAACGCTATGCTTCTGGATTCTCCATTGCCGAACTTGGAGAGGGCCAATGAGAAAATCCCAGAGGATGAAGGAAGCGACAGGCTTCCAAGAGAAAGAGAAGGCGATAAGCTTCCTGAGGGAGGCGATGATAAACAGCCTGCGGAGACCCCTGCATGTAAGCTTGTAGTGCCTTGTAGAAATGTATCCTTTTGTTTGCTCTTAATGTAATTAAGTAGCATGTTTTTCCTTTAGATTCCCAAAACATGGGGGATACTATAGGAAAAATCGAAGAAGTGCCCAAGAAGGCTGTTGTTGTGGCGAGTACTTCCCAAGTTATATCGGGAAGTGACTTGTCGCGAGAGAAGGTAGAGCATGCTTTAAGCTGCTGGAGGTAAGTAGTCGAATGCTTCGAGTACTTTTTATAGTAGATCGAGTAGTATGCTGATCTTTTTGTTTTGCAGGAGGCACTGGGACGAAAGGGTGTCCAGACGCTAGATGAGACAGAGCTAAATGCTCTCAAGGAGAGGGTTAAGACGCTCTCATCTGAGAAGACTGCTCTTGAAGGAAAGCTGAAGAAGCTTTCCCAATCAAAGAAAGGTTAGTATTTAGCATTTGATATGCACTCGACTAGTAGATCCGCTTGGTGTTTATAAGATTTTCTTTTTAATCGAGTACACAGCTTGTGCCAAATCTTTAGAGATTCAGGAAAGCTTGGTACTGGATTTAAAGATTCTTATGTACTGAAACACAGATGAGATAGAGAAGCTTAAGAAGATTAAAGAAGACTCTGACCGTGAGGCAGCATCGATGCTGCAACAACTCAAGACTTTGTCAGAGTCTCGAGACTCGATGCAGCGTGAGCTCATGGAGCTGAAAGAAGTCAGAGATGCCGCCCTGGAGGTAGCCGAGGCCATGGATATCCCAGTTAGAGATGGAGATGAACCACTCACGCTGGCCAGGAGGCTTCGCAGGGTGCCTGGGGCCTTCGAGAGGTTTGTTTCCCACATTACCTGCCAGTACGTAGGTCACGTACTTGGGCTGGTGAAATTGTCTGGATGCTCTTGGTCAAGGAGCCAAGGCTGATTGTACTGATGATCGGTTCCGTCAGTACTTGGCGGAAACTTCCGGGGTGGCTGATCATATTGTAGAAGCCTTGAGCAGAGCAGAGTCTCCTTAAGTTTTCTTGTATTTGAGTTGGCATGTGAGCCAGAAGTACTTTAAACAAATGCTGGATGTTTGTGTAAAGTCAAGTACTTGTTAGGATTGTGGAATCCCTTAATGTGTCGAGTAGTTGTACTTGTGGGTTCTGAGTGTAGGCAGCATCGGGCTCACTCAGTCATAATAGTAGATACGATGCATTGTATCCGTGGGTGCCTTAGGAGGCAACATATTCTCGAATCAAATCGAGTTTGTATGTTTCTGAATTGTAACAATAGTGCTGACCGGTTAGGATTGAATCCCGCGGGATTAACCAAGTGGGAATAGCACTTAAAGGTATGAGAAGCCATAGCTTAGTATCAATTTCCTTCTTGGAGGAAAAATTTTCAATTAGCACGCGGCTAATATGAACTTTGTTGTTCAAATGGGGGAAGAACTCTTATTGAGTATTTAGGAGTTTTAAGAAGTTTCTCGATAGATATGGAGACGGAAAGCTCTCGACAAATACTTAGATTATTAAAGGAAAACATGAGTTCTTTTTGTATCTCAAGCAAGCAAGTAGTACCCGTCAAGTACTCGAGGCTAAAAGATTCTATAACGGAGATTCCCATAGTAAACTAAGCAAGCGGGAAACTTGTGTCAACTTATTTTAGAGTATCAAGAACTTATCTGTACTCCTTGAGGGGTTTTCGCAGTTGACCATTTAGGATAGACCTTGTCTGGTTACCCAGATAGTATGCAACTGTTTGCGAGAATGGCCCAAACTACTCGATCGTATCGAGTAGTATGTCCTATTAATGGACTGGATTGATTTCTAGAATAGAACTGTTAGGATTGAACTCCGTCGAGTTAACCAAGACGTGAATATTCTAGAAACATCCCAAACTTACTCGAGCAGAGCGAGTAAGGTGTCCTACCTAAGGACTGGAGTAACTCTAAGGCAAGTCTGTTTGGTACTAACCCCGTTGAGTTGTCCAAGATGAAGGTGCCGAAAGAGTATCCAAGACCTACTCGAGCCAGCGAGTAGGGTGTCCTTTTAACTAAGGACTAGAGTAATCCGTAAGACAGAACTGTTAGGTACGAACCCCGTCGGGTTACCCAAGACGTAAATGTCGAAGGGATATCCAAAACTTACTCGAGCGAGGCGAGTAAGGTGTCCTTTTAACCAAGGACTGGAGTAATCCTTAAGACAGAACTGTTAGGTACGAACCCCGTCGGATTGCCCAAGACGTAAATGTCAAAAAGATATCCAAAACTTACTCGAGCGAGGCGAGTAAGGTGTCCTTTTAACCAAGGACTGGAGTAACTCTTATGGCAAGTCTGTTAGGTACTAACCCCGTCGGCTTGCCCAAGATGAAGGTGCCGAAAGAGTATCCAAGACCTACTCGAGCGGGGCGAGTAGGGTGTCCAACCGGAGGACAAGAGTGTCTTTTAGGACAGAACTGTTAGGTAACCCCGTCGGGTTGCCCAAGACGTAAATGTCAAAAAAGCACTCGAGTGAGAACCGTAAAAACTACTCGATAGTTGCTCTAATGCTGAGCAAGACTTTCGAGGTGGGGTATTGGTCGTGTGAGCGAGAGCCAAGTAGTTGATATAGGAGAAATCAACTTTATTTGGATTTGTCGAAATTACAATAACTATAAAGTGACAGACTCTGACTCTTAAGACCACCCCCTTGCTCGTTGGACATGAGCAATGATTTACATGACTGAATAAGGCTTATTCGAAAAAGGAACTTAGTCGATATGATGATCGACTAGTACCACTAGTCGACGCAGAGGTCGACTAGATTTATTGGTGGTGTCTCCTTTAGGAGAGGTGCCCTAAGGGCCTTGCGGATTGAGTCACACTGAAAGATCGTGTGAGAGCTCTTTGGGTGGATAAAGCACTTGCGTAGTAGTACTTTGTTGATCCTGTTTCCACTCTGAGATGATTCAGCTTGATGCTGGGTGCGTGGTTTACCCTGAGGACGGGTACTGGTGATTGCCGGCTTGTACTTCTTGAAAGATGCAGAAGCCTTTGGCGGGATGCGGTAGTTGGAAGAAGGGCTGTATGCCTCAACTTCCTCACGTTCCTTTCGTCTTGAGATGATAACGTTGCGCGCATCATGCCCAGCGTTGATCACACTGCGGAGGTCGCAGTTGGAGTAGTCGTAGTTGTCGCCTTGCTGTTCCTGAAGGCTGTTAGCAAGGCACTGACGCCTGAACGCCCTCTTCTGGTTGAGGTGGCGACGACGTTCGTAGAAATCTTCTGCTGGATGCTACTCGTCCAGTTGGACGGTGACGGTCACCGCTAGAGGAGGAGGAGGAGGAGCAGGTAGATGTTCCTTGGTAGTAACTTGGGCTTCTGTAATTGTAGGAGGAGTAGTTTTCATGTTGTCGGAAAGGTACTCATTGAAATCATCAGAATTGTAGTCGTCGAGGTTGAGACGCTCCATGGGATCATCCTCAGGTTCTTCGGCTATACGAACCATGAGGATTTCACGGCAGAGGTCTTAAATTTCTTGGTCTTGTTTGCTTGAGGACGGGTCTAAAGGAGTGCTCTGTTCGTAGGGCAGATCCTCTAGCTGTGAGGCAGAAGCGTTGGGATCTTGTGCCTTCCTGAGGTGCACTATCCGTCCTTGCGGCGTTGCATATATAATCAGGTTATGGAGGGAGTCCTGATCGGACTTGAGGTTCTTTGCCAAGTTGGACTTGACTTGTTTACTATACTAGATTAGGTCATCCAGTTGTTCCTCCGGGTCGGAGGAGTACTCGGATTCGGAGTCGGTTAGCCCACCGATTTTTGAGTATGTATGATTTGGGTGAGCGAGAAGCGGTATGCACATCTCTACACGGACGGCGTTCTCGTTCATCTAGTGTAGCCATGATTGAGTAGGAGTTAGCCCTTCAGGCTCCTTAATCCAGGGTTTGTCATAAATTGAGTCGCTGGATTGTTCTGGGGCCTTGACTTTTCCTTTTTTAAGCTTGGCCGGTTCCCAAAGAGCGTCGGCATGCTCGGTTGGTTTGGCCATGGCGTCCATGAACAGCTTGACATTGTCTGACCACTCTTCAAGATCATCAAATGGTTCAAAGTTCTCGAGACTGTTCATGAAGCGGTCAAAGTCCTGATCGAACTTGGACTCGACTGGTTTCGGAGTCCGAGTGTGAGCAGGTTCCGGTGAAGGGCTCTGAGGTATTATGGAGATAGACGGTCCCATCCGAACAACTCGGGGGTTTGTCTCACCAGCTCCCCCACAGATTCCTCCTCCCGATTTCTGCTCTTTGTTTTGCAGGGTGCTTTCAGCCACCTTGATGCAGTTAGCAAGCTTTGAATTTACCCGATCGATCCCTGAGTGCATGTCGCCCGACCTCTTCTGCGGTGGGTTTAGTGCTTTCGAGTTCTACTGTAGCGCAGATGGGCTGAGAGCGGTTTTTGCAAGTTTGATGCAGCCCTCTATCGATCGTGAAACTTGATCCACTCCGGCGAGTAGTTCTTAGCTCTTGATCTTAGGGCATTTGATTGTCTTCAAATGAGCCAAGTATTTTCCAAGAGTTTTGGAAAAGTAAGGCTCTTAGGAATCAGAATTTGTGTCGAACTCGACCAAACCAAGAGTTCGATTTTGAGTTGTCACGTTGTAGGAACATGGGGTAGCAAAAATAAAAATTTTCTACCACATAAACCAGGATTACTACAGTTATAGATCACGGGATTACCACTAGACGCGCGGTTGCAGATAGAAGTCGGCAGTGCAGTCGCGTGAACCTCCTCACGAACGGCTCGTCCTTGTGCAGCAAGTGCAGCACCTCCACGAAGTCCACACGTACGGGAAGAAGCTTCGCACTCTGGATTGCTAGATCTACGAGAACGAACTTGGGCTAGATGCACGAGAAAGCGTAGCAGGGAGGAGGGGGCGGCTAGGGTTACTGTAGCTCCTTTGTATTTATAGCTCCTTTGGGCGCCCCTTAGGTGGGCTTCCATGGACCCCACCTTAGGCATCCCCTAATGGGCCAACTGAAGCCCATTAGTGCATCTAAGCCCAGTCTAATTTAGATCTCATCCTCATTAGACTTCTGGCCCTTAAGTGTGTGACCCTATGGGCTCACGCGTGAATAGACATGGCCCAGTACTCCTACTGGCCAATAGTTGATAGCGGTCTCTAGCAAGACGTGTCAACACCTAAGCACGCGCGAATCATATCTGTCGAGCCGTCACAATCTTATACATGCTGTTCCCTTTGCCTCACGATATTTGGTCTTGCTTGAAGCCGGCCACTCTTTCTCGATCCTGTGATTCCGAATACTTGGTTAACTCTTAACCCCAGCATGGCCATGCATTTCCTGATCCGAATCACTCGAGGGGCCCAGAGATATCTCTCTTGTAGAGAGGGGCAAATGCCATCTTGACCGACTATGTCTCACGTCATGCTTCTCGACAGACCCGAAAGCCACCTTTATGACTACCCTGTTACGGAGCGTTTGATGGCTCCTAAGTAAGTCGGTTCACATCTTGAGTACATACGACGATCTCAGGTCTTAGGACACAGCGTACATATTGTGTAATGAGAAGTTATCATCTCGTGTTGGGTCAATTCAGTCTCATATCTCATATGAGCCCACATTATTAGTTTGACATCCCCATGTTTATGACTTGTGAAACGTAGTCAATCAACTAATACATGTGCTAGTCTAATATTCATGTGTGTCCTCACATGAACTCCGACTAGGAACATTTTAGAATATTCATACAAGTATAGAGTTTCACAAATACTTCGCATAAGCATTAATCAATACAAGTTGTCATCCATGAATATTCAAGGTACACTTTATTAACCATGAATACAAGGAAATATGATTGTCTCTAGGGCATATTTCCAACAGTCTCCCACTTGCACTAGAGTCAATCCAGAATGTATCTAATACCCATTGCTCTTGTGTGCCTCTCATGCTTGGGCTGTGGATTTTTGAACCATATGAGAAATGGATTTTTGAAGCTTGCATATCTTTCCAGCATTGGTCGGATCAACAAAACCCTCGGGCTGCATCATATACACGTCCTCGGTCAGATTTCCATTAAGGAAAACTGTTTTGACATCCATCTGCCATGTTTCATAATCGAAATATGCAGCAATAGCAATAATAATCCGAACAGATTTAAGCATTGCCACGGGCGAGAAAGTCTCATCGTAGTCAACTCCTTGAACTTGTCGAAAACCTTTTGCGACAAGTTGAGCTTTATAGATGTGAACATTTCCATCTATATCTTTTTCCTTCTTATAGATCCATTTGCACTCGATGGTTCTCACACCATCAGGCGGGTCTATCAAGTTCCAAACTTGATTTTCCTTCATGGATTCTATTTCGGATTTCGTGGCATCTTGCCATTTCTCAGAGTCAGGGTCTGCCATCGCCTCTGCATATGTTGCAGGCTCATCATTGTCTAACAATAATAATTCCCGCGCTGCGCGGAGCCTTGCTGACCTTCGTGGTTGCGGAGGTGCTTCTGTTGCCATAGGCATCTCAACTTGTTTAGCTAAATTAGCGTCACTTGTAGAGTCTTGTCCTATTGGCTCATCTCGAACTTCTTCGAGTTGCACCATTCTTCCACTTTTCTCTCCTTTGAGAAACTCTTTCTCTAGGAAAATTCCGTTCCGAGCGACAAACACTTTGCCCTCAGATCGATTGTAGAAGTAATACCCTAAGGTCTCATTTGGGTATCCCATGAATATGCACTTATCCGATTTGGGTGCAAGCTTGTCAGACTGGAGTCGTTTGACAAATGCTTCACAATCCCAAATCTTTAGAAAAGACAAACTGAGAGTCTTGCCAGTCCATTTCTCATATGGTGTCTTATCTACGGATTTTGATGGCACCCTATTTAATGTGAAAGCTGTTGTTTCTAGAGCGTAACCCCAAAACGATAGCGGTAGGTCCGACTGGCTCATCATTGATTGAACCATGTCCAACAGAGTTCGATTACATCGCTCAGACACACCGTTTCTCTGAGGTGTTCCAGGCGGGGTAAGTTGTGGAACAATTCCGCAACTCTTTAGATGATTGCTAAACTCGTGGCTCAGATATTCACCTCCACAATCAGATCGTAAAGCTTTAATTTTCTTGCCACACTGATTTTCAACTTCACTATGAAATTCTTTGAACTTTTCAAAAGTTTCAGACTTATGCTTCATCAAGTAGACATAGCCATATCTACTCAAGTCATCAGTGAAAGTTATAAAGTATTGGAATCCACCTCTAGCAATCGAGCTCATTGGTCCACATACATCAGTATGTATGAGTTCCAGTAAGTCCGATGCTCTCTCTAGAAAACTTGTGAATGGCGCCTTGGTCATCTTGCCTAGCAAACAAGCTTCGCATGTCTCGTATGACTCAAAATCAAACGAAGTTAGAAGTCCATCCGAATGGAGCTTCTTCATGCGTTTCTCGCTTATATGACCGAGACGACAATGCCACATGTAGGTAGGATTCAAATCAGCAAGCTGGGGCCTTTTAGCATTAATATTACAGATAGGTGAATCATCAAGATTTAAAACAAATAGCCCATTCACAATGGATGCAAAAGCCACAAACATATTATTCTTAGAGATAGCACAACCATTGTTTTCACTCGCAAAAGAATAACCATCCTTCATCAAACATGAAGGAGACAGAATGTTTCGACTCAAACTAGGAACAAAATAACAATTACTAAGCTCCAAGACAAATCCTGACGGTAGGTGAAGTTGCATCGTCCCGATGGCCACAACAGCAACTCTTGCATTATTGCCGACGCGGAAGTCAACTTCTCCTCTTCCAACGCTTCTACTCTTTGTTAGTCCCTACATCGAATTGCATATGTGAGCAACCGATCCGGTATCAAATACCCAAGAATTAACATAAGAATCAGCGGGGAATATTTCTGTAATATGAATAACAAGCGTACCTGAGGTGGAAGAACGGTTCTTCAACGAGGCGAGGTACAGCTTGCAATTCCTCTTCCAGTGTCCCTTCTCTTGACAATGAAAGCACTCATTATCTGCAGCTGGTCCAGGTTTAGCCTTGGGTGCAGGGTTTGGCTTAGGGTTCGCAATCTTAGCCTTGTCCTTCTTCTTCCAAGAAGAACCTTTCTACTTGAAAGCAGGCTTATTCTGGACAGCCATCACATGACTGCCGCTTGTGCTCTTCTTGATGTCACTCTCTGCTGTCTTGAGAATGCCACACAGTTCAGTCAGGCCCATTTCAGCCCCATGCATATGGTAGTTCGAAATGAAGTTCCCATAGCTTAGCGGTAAAGAGGTGAGAATGAAATCAATGGCCAATTCTTGGCCAAGTGGGAAGCCCAGCTTCTCCAACCTCTCTGTGTAACCAACCATCTTGATTACATGCGGACCCACTGCAGCGCCTTCTGCCAGCTTGCTCTCAACAAAGGCCTTGGACACATTGAACCTTTTAGTTCTGACCTGAGTTTGAAACATGTCCTGAAGCGCCACGATCATATCGTGTCATGGTTTGTCTCGAACTGCATTTGTATGTCAGGTTCCATGCAAGCGAGCATAAGGCAGCTTATTTCAGGGTTGTTGTCACAAGCCTTTCTGTAAGCAGTCTTTTCCTCAGCAGGTGCATCATTAGCAGGCTCTTCTGGTAATGGGGTATCCAGAACATCTTTCTTTTTCTCTGCCCTAAGAACAATTCTCAGGTTGCGGATCCAATCCGCATAGTTAGTCCCATTCAGTTTGTCCTTCTCAAGGACCGAACGCAATGAAAAGGATTGGGTGTTATTGCGGACCATGATCTACAACAAAATAATAATACAAAATACTAAGACAAACGTATTCATGATGGAGTAAACGACTTTAAGCAATTAACAAAATTTACTCCCACTAAAATCAATATCCCTCTATTGATTCTTAGCGATTCAAGACCCACAACTATCAAGTCGACTAGTGAGCTTCAGCATCACCGCTAGAAGACTAGATAGATCGGTAAGCAACTCTTTAATAATCATATCACATATGACTATGTCCTTAAGTGTGTGACCCTATGGGCTCACGCGTGAATAGACATGGCCCAGTATTCCTACTGGCCAATAGTTGATAGCGGTCTCTAGCAAGACGTGTCAACTCCTAAGCACGCGCGAATCATATCTGTCGAGCCGTCACAATCTTATACATGATGTTCCCTTTGCCTCACGATATTTGGTCTTACTTGAAGCCGACCACTCTTTCTCGATTCTGTGATTCGGAATACTTGGTTAACTCTTAACCCCAGCATGGCCATGCATTTCCTGATCCGAATCACTCGAGGGGCTCAGAGATATCTCTCTCTTGTAGAGAGGGGCAAATCCCATCTTGACCACTATGTCTCACGTCATGCTTCTTGACAGACCCGAAAGCCATATTTATGACTACCGTGTTACGGCGCAGCGTTTGATGGCTCCTAAGTAAGTCGGTTCACATCTTGAGTACATACGACGATCTCAGGTCTTAGGACACAGCGTACATATTGTGTAATGAGAAGTCATCATCTCGTGTTGGGTCAGTTCAGTCTCATGTCTCACATGAGCCCACATTATTAGTTTGACATCCCCATGTCCATGACTTGTGAAACGTAGTCAATCAACTAATATATGTGCTAGTCTAATATTCATGTGTGTCCTCACATGAACTCCGACTAGGAATATTTTAGAATATTCATACAAGTATAGAGTTTCACAAATACTTCACATAAGCATTAATCAATACAAGTTATCATCTATGAATATTCAAGGTACACTTTATTAACCATGAATACAAAGAAATATGATTGCCTCTAGGGCATATTTCCAACACACGTTTTCTGGGTTGTCCGAGTCGAGTTCGGGTGGAACTCTTTTCTCATCGAGATCCACGGACTCGCGGATGCCGGCGAGTTGGGAGCGGGTTTTCGATTTAGGCGAGTTAGGCGTGACAAGGTGGCTGGAAAAGCCTCCCGTTCCATCAGTCGTGCAAGCCCAGGAACCGAAAACGAAAGTCGTGACTTCTGGCACACTGTTGGCGTTGCTTGATCCGGCCATCGAATTCGTTGGTGAACTTGCCGAATCCCCTACCTGGCGCGCCAGCTGTCAGTGTTTACCGCCAAACCTGTTCAGGGATACCCTTAGCAGTAAGGTTTGTAGGTAGGGATCGACTGTTCTAGACTTCGATGGTACAAGGAACATAAAGATTTAGACAGGTTCGGGCCGCGAGTTTGCGTAATACCCTACGTCCTGTGTGGTTTGTATTGCATTAGGTGTTGATGATTGTTTGGAGGGGGTCCCTGCCCGTCCTTATATATCCGGGGGGATAGGGTTACATGGAAAGTCCTAGCCGAGTACAGTTGGTGTCCTACTACAACACAATCGGGTAGTTTTCTTTGTACTGCAGCTAGTTCTATGCCTATTCGGGTAGAGTTAAAAAAGAGATAAGGTACATTCATGAGCTATCCCTTACTCTAGAACATTCTATGTCTATTAGCAGTCCCGTTGTCCCGGGTCTGACATTATTTACATTATTTTTATAATGACATAAGTGGATGATTTACACAAAATTAGGGAGTTATTTTAGATTTTGTTTTATAGTGATGGAGGTGAGTAATTTAAATACATATTTAGAGGGTTATAATGTCAGATTGATGACTAGATGTTTCTGAGCAAGCTCGATCTGCCGCCCTCAAAGTTTCATACCGTATCAGTGGAAGTCAAGATTCTAGATACAGCATGGTTCTCACGTTGCTGGTTTTGACGACCCGGCTCAAAAGTTCACCCATGCTTTGGCCATGCCAAGTTGGCAACAGGTCTTCTCCCACATCCGCAACTCGGAAATGGCACGGTAGAAATCGCCGGTCAGGTTTACGCCGTTACGCGGTTCTGCCGTGGTATCTACAGTAAGGAACAGGATGGAAAGTTTTGACAGGTCGGCATCGTGGAGCGACGCCGAGCGCACATCACACGATCGATCACATTCACCGGCTTCTCACTTTCTCAGACCCGCACCGTCTGCTGTTCCTGCGCAATCTTTTGCTTGCTCCAGTTGCTCTTGCTCTGATCGAGTACACGTCCTGTCATCCTCTCTCTCCCTCCCTCTCGCCTCTGGCAGGGCGTGGCCGACGTGTGGAGGCGCGCGAGCGACCAGTGACCACACGGGTGCTTGCGCGGTGCGCTCGTGTCACCGTCTTGAGGTCCATGTTTCTCTTGAGGCCCGTGCAGTGCAGCTATGCCATCATCGACCGTCGTCCCACACGAAGAAGCACGCTACTAGTAGCAGTCCGCGTGAGCTCGCTCCCCAACAAAGATGGCAACCACGCTGAGCCTGAAGCTCCTCATCGACAGGAAGGCGCAGCGGGTGCTGTTCGCGGAGGTGAGCAAGATCACCGACTTCCTCCTCTCCCTCCTTGCCCTGCCCGTCGCCACGGCCGTCAAGCTCCTGGGGAAGGACGCCATGGTCGGGTGCGCCGGGAACCTGTACGCGAGCGTCGAGAAGCTCGACTCCACCTACATCCAGACCGGCGCACAGTGACAAAAGTTCCCAGATCGATGGATAACGTGGAACGCGATACGTGATATATTGTTTAAAAGTGATTTTCAAAAATATGCCCGCGATCCCGGTACGGGAACGACGATCCTGGTACGGGCGTTCCCTGTGACTGTGGACCGGCGCGCCCAAGCAGGCGCTCCTCGCCCACACCGTGCTCTCGTTCGGCAACTCCCTTCTCTGCCTATCGGAGAACACCATCTACAGGTGCACCGGCACTAGCTACAGCAACTGCCGCACCTACGTCACTTGCGTGTACGGCAGGGCGTGCCCGACCTGCGGAAACACGATGGCCCCGTTTGGAGGGCTTCACCGCGGCTTCACGAGCGGCTCCAGGTGAAGTCCTCCCAAACATTTGTTTTAGGACCGGCTTCACGTGTGAAGCCAGTTCTGAAGCCGTCGGTGGCTTACACAGGCAAGGTAAAGCTATGAAATCGTGGCTTCACGTGGCTTTCACATCAATCTAACAAGTGAAGCTGTTTTGCCAAACATTTTCTTAAACGGCTCCAACTCCACCAGAAAAGCCGCTCCATCTGAAGAGCCAGAGCCGGAGCTGTTTTTGGAAGAGCCGAAGCCCTACCAAACGGGCCCGATGTCGGCGGCGGCTCAGCTTCTGTCGTCGTCGGCCGTGTCGGAGAGCGCGGTTAAAGGGTTCGAGCAGGGCATGATGAGGTACATGGTGCTAGACAACCTCACCGTCACCCCCATTTCCACCGTTTCCACTTTCCAGCATCACTATGTTGACAGCCATTCTAGCAGTTTATAGGCTAACCGGTCAGATCGGTCTGTCCAGTTCTAATCCGAGTAGGCTTCGTTTTCTTTTGGAAATTCTTGTATAAACCGATTTGGAGAGGGGTACGACTTCCCCGGCCTATAAATATAAAGTCTAAGGCCGATTGAGGTATTTCCAATCAAATCAATCAAAATATCGCATTACTTTTTATCTCTCAAACTCTAGTCTTTTCTAACCCTAGATTGCTTTCTTCTTTTGTCTCGACGACGTTTGAAGACGTTCTGAGTGGCCTGCCGACCTCAGAGCAACCCTAGCCGCGCAAGCTCCGACGGGGTCCCTGCGGAGCTCGCGTTTCTAGGTCTTCGCAGTTCTCTGCTCCACACCGGTCAGACCGGTCTGCGGAACCGGTCAGACCGGTCCGCCAGGGCATCGCTGGTTCAGATCGTTTTGATGATCTTCTGCGCATTCTAGTGCATTCGAGTGTGTTGGCGCGATTCTGTGTTACCCTGGAAACGAATTCGGCGGCATACCATAGAGTGGTTCAGGTGTGAACTCAGGGTCCAAACCGGAATTGGGCCGGACCGGTTTGACCGGTCAAACCGGTTTGGTGAACCCTGGTCCCACATGGGTCTCACGCCCCCACGTGACTACTCCCATTCTCCTTTTTCTAGCGGCTGCATCCCCTTCCGGTCTTTCTTCCCCTTCCTTTCTCTCTTTTCTTTTGCTCTGGATCTGGATCTGACGTGCAGGTGCAGCCCGGCGGTGCAGTAGGTGTTCGCCTCCCTGACGGCGCGGAGCTCCTCGGCGGTGATGTGGCCGTTGCCGTCGGCGTCGAACACCCAGAATGCCTCCATGAGGTCGTCCTCCCCGCTGGAGGCGGGCGGCTACGCGGCAATGGCGGCCACGACGTCCAGCTCGTCGTCGGAGGGCTCACCGTGGCTGAGGCGCCGTGGAGGACTGCGCCAGCGCGTCGGAGGAGAGGCGGCAAGCACCCGGTAGCCCCTGTTTTTTTCTTTTTCTTTTTTCTTTTTTATTTTTTGATGCAAAAATGTTCACAAAATTTTTCCCCAATTTTTTTAATTCTGGATACAAATTTTTTTCCTCCATTTTTTTTTCAATTCTTCTCTTCTAAATTTTTCTCCTTGAAATATTTTTATTTTCTCTCGAATTTTTTTCTTTTGAAAAAGTTTTTCCGAAAATATTTTGTCACAAAACGACAAAACAATGCCAAAAAGGAAAAAATTGATGATTTTCTCCTTGAAATATTTTTTATTTATCTCTAATATTTTTTTTGAAAAGTTTCCCTGAAAACTTTTTATCACAAAACGACAAAAGAATGCCAAAAAAAAATGAAGCATCCCTCCGGTCGCTCGTAAATTGGAATTGCCCGGAGTTGTTTGGAGTTGGCTGTTTGGGCTAGCTGGGCAACGTTTAGTTCCCAAAAGGATTTGCATAGTATCTATTACATTGAATTTTCCACAACATGCGCAGAGTATAAATATAATTGAAAAAATAATTAATTATATAATTTAACTGATTAGAATGGGACGAGACGCTTTCCGGACGAGAGCGCACGGTGGCGCGGCGCAGGCTTGCCCGCTTGCTGTACCGCATCGCACATCATCATCTTATCTTTCTCAAGACCTCCCTCAGAAACAAAAGGATCTAAATTATCAGCAGAATTTTTTTAAAAAAATTGAACATTTCGATGAGAAGGATGCATGCCATCTTCCTCCTCTTGATTGTTCAATCTTTTTAAAATCTACCATGATTGTTAATATGTTTTCCCTATCACTCAATCCTTTTGCTCTCTCTGCTTTTCTCGGCTCTTTTTTTTAATTAAGGTTGTTTTAGAAGTTTTATAGGAAAGTTTCGAATTTTTTGCTTGTGCAAGCTCTATGCAATAATTTGAAAATTCATCGCTGAAATGTTATTTAGCAAATTTTCTCAAAATGCTTTATGCAAAACGTTTGCGCTCATTTTTATAAAAAATCGTATTTTTTTGAAAAGGTTTTCTAAAATGCCATTTGGAAAAAGAAAACTTTACCCTAAAGTGTTTATTCAAATGATCTCAAATTATTTAATGAAAAGTCCAGTGAAAATTAAACACTTCTTCAAAATAGGCGAGTTAAAGAATCTAGATCATCTAGCTAGGGCTAGGCCCTCGGTCCTCCATGATGGCGCTGCAATCTATGTCGTAATTGCATCTGAGCTGAATTGTTCCATCACATGGGCACCGGCAATGGGATGAAAAAGTAGTAAGTAAGCAATAAATGAACTCTATTACCCGATAGCAAGCATCGTGAAAGCAGGCAATAACTAAAGGGAGGCCGCAACGGCCCATAACGAGCTCACGATAAGGATCCACGTCATGTTTTAGGCTGTTTAGATTCAAAAAATCAAAATACAAAATTTTTGTAAATCACTTACATGGTGTACTAAATATTATTGAAAAATAAATCGCATTACACAAATGGACTGTAAATCGAGAGACGAATCTAATAAGCCTAATTAGGGCGTGATTAGACACTAAATTACTACAGTAAATCTACAGTACATATGCTGTAATGATGGATTAGGTAGGCTCATTAGATTCGTCTCGTAGTTTACAGACGAAATCTATAATTAGTTTTGTAATTAGTCTACATTTAATATTTTAAATGTGCAATATTTCCTTCTAAAAATCCAAAAATCCAAAGTGAACTAAACAAGACCTTAGCTTACATGGAGGTGAGAGAATCAAAGAAAGAGAAAACGACGTGGCTGCTGTCTATTTGATACATACAGATAGCTAAACAGACAACTTGTACAATTGATCGTCTATTTAGCTGTCTGGAAGATATTTAATATATCTTTTGACACATAAATTATGATGATCTCTTACATAATTGGATCTTTGTAGCATTGTGTAGGCATGGATCAGTTCACATAGTACACATGTTACCACAGTATACTTCGGTTCACACAATTAAAACATTAAATTTGAAATGGCCAGCACTTCGATTGACACTTGACATGAAATCAGTCCACACTTGATAGGAAATCAGTTCACACAGAATAATACTTGACGCGTCAACTATTTATACACGCATACAAGCAGAAACAACATCTTGCAGGCGCCAGCTCTGGCACCTCTCATTAGGAACATAAACAGCTTGCCCCCCGCCCCCGCCCCCCCCCCCCCCCCCCCCCCCCGCGCTGGCTCTAACTGAAAACTACGGAAACAGGTTCATAAACAACGGCTACAGGTTATATATATGCAGACTGAAAACTTTCAGGTTCCAATAGACGGAAAACTTTCAGGTTCCAAAATGCTAGTGCAACAGGTCATATATATGCAGTTCCAATAGCATACATGCAGCCATCAGGTTACCATCAGATTAACTAAAGATGTCATTTCAAAACTGAAACTGAAATAGAAGCTGCCATGGTTGCCATGTCATTTCAAAACTGCAATATGAAACAAACGGTTAACTGACAGCATTTAACTGAAAATTGCATCCTTGCTTCAATTATTTTTGGAATAGCTTGCATGTCCCAACTCGAGTTGCTTCAATTTTCAATTATTTATGGTTGGCGTAGGACATCGTCGGGGACAACGGCACTCGCAAGGTGGGCTGTTTGTCGGCTTTTTCTTGGGTGGTGGTGCGGAGTGGTGGTTTTGTATGGAGTCGACTTGAGTTGCGCAACCGTGTTAATGTCCCAGTTCAACCGGTTGTTGTTTGAGTTGAGTTTGAGAGGAGTTGTTCGGTTGTCTTGGCCGGTGGTGGCGTCGTTGTGTTTGTTGTGGTGCCCAGTCTAGACGTTGTTCCTCTTTTAATATAATTGGCAGCTCTCCTGCCTAGTTTGTTTTAAAAAAAATTACAGTTTATACACATGAATGGATTCTACGCAATCACAGTTCAAGAATTGGCAGCTCACCTCGAGTATTTCGTGGAGGAGGCACATGTTGAGCCGCCACGGTCTTCGTCCAGGGCCGTCGCGGTCTTCTGCTCGCGCTCGACTCTTTTTTTTTGATAAAACAGTACCTGTATTATACCAACATCATACGTGTACAAGACCAGGACCATACAGGCACCTACTAGAACCATAGAGAGGAAACAGCTGTCCACATACATTTGCACAAAAGACCTTGACAAAAGAGAAAATTACAACTAGGTCCAGCAGATCTTTTGCACACGCTGTGGCCACCAGACGTCGCCGTCGCCGCCGCCTTCCTCCGCCGTGCCCATGGTCAGGGCCAAAAGAAGACGACGTGAACACCGAGGTCAAAAGGAACTCCATCGCTGCAAAGCTTTGAATCGAGCCGCAATAGAAGAGAACGAAGAAAGCGCATCGGCCGGGGACGCACCCCAAACTCCTTTGACCGTGGATCCGCCCTCCTCGCCGACGAACAGCAAAGAATAAGTCCAGATCCACCCACCACGTAATCAACAAACCAGCAGCCATCCCCCTCCAGAGCTTCGTAGACGTACCTTGCTGGAACCTCTGGAAGCCAACTCTTACCTTGGAGTCAAGAAGGACCAGAAGAAACCTCACGTCAACGAGGCACCCCGCACCATGGGACCCCACCCTCACTAACCCCTCGCCGATGCCGGAGTAAGCATCACCGAGACGATGAAGGAGCTGGAGGGACTTATTCCAGCGCGCCGCCGTCGTCATCGCCTCACCGACGCCGCCTGGACACCTATCCGGGGAGATCAATGGCCTCGCCGGCGGGGGCACGGGCGGCCTCCTTTTCGCCTCTCCCAACTGTAGCAGAGGAAAGGAGCGAGTTCGATGGGATTTCGGCGGCGATGGATGGCGCTTTGTTGCCTTGCTCGCGCTCGACTCGGGAAGAGGTGGAGATGGATTTGGCGCGCAAAAATCCTCCGCGCGCCCAAATCAGCTGCTGTTCGCGCAGGATCTGAGCGTGCGGTCGACTCTCGGCGACTCGCTGTACAACGGTGTTGCGGCGTCTATTCCCGCGCTCGGAGCACGAGATGCGGTCGTCGCCTCGACGACGCGTCCGTCGCCTAGCTGAGAGAAGGGCCTGTTTGGTTTGAAGTAGCACAAGTTGCACAAAAATTTTGGTCAATAATTAGGGGAACTAAATAAATTCAATTTACAAAACTAACTCCATAACCCTGCGCTATTTCGCGAGACGAAGCTAATGAGGCCTTTGACCGCATGATTAAAGGATGGTTACTGTAGCATCACTGTAACCAATCATCGATTAATTACTATCATTAGATTCGTCGTGAAAAGGTTTTGCAAATAAACTTTGTTTATTACTCCATGCATGTGAAATTCTTTTCTCGGGAATCGTGTGCAATAGGTATGATAGGGAAACCAAACAAGACCAAAGTCCTTTCTGCAAAAATGTCGGCTCGCAGACAGCTCGCAGACGCCCGTTGTAGCTGGTAACCTGTTTCTAAATGTTCTTGAGGTACGAGGAAGTATTATGATGAGTGACTAGCTGGCTAATGTCTATGTGGAGGAGAGAGAAATGAAGAGAGAAGAGCACGGGCGTTTCATCGCGCTGGCAGCTGCTGGCGAAGAGACGCTGCTGAGGCTGCCATTGGCGGAAAAGAGATCCCTGCATTAAATGGTGGCGGGTCCCACCGTTGTCGCGGGCGCTGCCGCTCGCAGGCGGCGAGTAGAGGGCTAAACCATTAAACCTGCTCTACTGGGGTGGTCTCGACACGTGCTTCAATAATTTGGTGTTAAAAACCGATCCTGCAGAAGTAATGAAATAAAAAGTAAAGTGATTTTCATTGCTTCCGGAGAATCGGTTTTCAACACTAAATTATTGAAGAACGTGTAAAGACCACCCCAGTACCTCAAGAACATCTAGAAACAGTTTGTTAAACCATGCCCTCATTTAAATGCACCCTGTAAATTTGTTGAAAGAGAATCTTTTTAATTTGAAATATTAAATATAAACTAATCACAATATTAAAGTCAGTCTCAGTGGGAGTGTCATCGACACAGTTATCAAGACTAGAAACTAGATAATCGTGCCAGAGAAGTGTTATGGTGATGACACTCCTCTCATATTTCATGACACTCTTCATCCTCTCTCTTCAAAAAAACTTTGCCATATCAGCAAATTTAATGCTCATGACACTCCTATGACACTCCTACTGAGACTGGCCTTAATTGTAGATTGCGTCCGCAAATCATGAGACAAATCTAATGATTCTAGTTAATTCGTCACCAACATATGTTTACTGTAGCAATTACTGTAGTAATTTAATGTCTAATCATGATCTAATTAGGCTCATTAGATTCGTCTCATAATTTACAAGCAAGCTATATAATTAGTTTTTTATTTTATCTAGATTTAATATTTCATGCATATAAAATTCTCATTCGATTTGATAGATTTGAAATTTTGAATTTTGCATCTAAACAAGGGTCAAGTTAGATCGAGCCCGGCTATATATATATATCCTTTCAATTGTATTAATTTTATTACATCATTGCAAATATTGGCATGGCATTATGGCACTATGCTTAATCAGAATGAAATTCTCTAATTGGAACTATGATCCAGATTTACTCCAGACTCGAGCAGTTGGGAGATCGGCGATAAAGGCCCCGTTTAGTTCCCAAAATTTTTTCTACAGTATCCGTCATATCAAATCTTTTACATACATGCATGAAGTATTAAATATAGTTGAAAAAAATAACTAATTACACAGTCTAACTGATTAGCATGAGATGAATCTTTTAAACCTAATTAGTTCATGATTATTTGTCAAGTAACAACGAAACAAAACATGCCATAGTAACTTTTCACCCTACTTTTCACAATCTAAACGCGGCCAAAGTCTAGTGATGTCGAACGCATCGGGTGAAGGTGAAGCACATCGAGAGCTGTGCGCAAACCGATTCGACCTCCGGCCGGGCGGCTACCTGTATTTCTGCATTGGGACTGCATGCCAAGCATCGGTTCTTGAGCGGCGATGCACGCCTTCCCTCATTTCCTGCATCGGGACTCCGTGAAAATAAATTGCCTTGAATTCTTCTTTTTTTGGAGAAATAACTGTCTTGAATTCTTGATCATTGAATGTTTACTATATAAGGTCACCCCTCATGTAGCTGTAGCAGCACACTCTGTAGTTCAAAAAACAAGAGACAGTAGTGACACCACCAGTTCACGCGCCATGGCCCCAACGACGACCTCCGATGCCAGAGCTTCCACGTTCAGCATGAAGCTGCTAGTGGACACCAAGGCCGGGCGCGTGCTGTACGCGGAGTCCGGCAAGGACGTCGTCGACTTCCTCTTCTCCCTCCTCGCCCTGCCCGTCGCCACCGCTGTCAAGCTTCTGGGGAAGGACGCCATGGTCGGGTGCGCCGGGAACCTGTACGCGAGCGTCGAGAAGCTCGACTCCACCTACATCCAGGACGGCGCGTCCAAGGAGGCGCTCCTCTCCCCCACCGTGCTCTCGCTCTCGTCCAACAACTCCCTTCTCCGCCTGCCGGAGAAGACCTTCTACAGGTGCCCCAACACTCGTATGAGCAGCTGCTGCAGCACCTACGTTACGTGCGTGCACCACAGTGCGTGCCCGACCTGTGGCCGCATCTGCACGATGTTGGCGACGGCCGGGTTCGTGCAGGGCATCGTGAACGTGAAGTACATGGTGCTGGACGACCTGACGGTGACGCCCATGTCGACCATCTCCGGCATCACCCTTCTCAACACCTTGGCGGGGAGGGACGTCGGCGATCTCCAGGAGAAGAACGTGCAGCTCGGCTACAACGAGGTAATCTTTCGCCTGGTCGCGATTTTTGTTCGATTTAAACATTATATTGTGCATTAACATGCTGCATGCGATGCGTTCGACATGTGGTCTTACCGTAGGGTTTGGCGATTCTGAAGGCGTCGCTGCAGTCCAAGACCGTGACCGTCCTCACTGACGTCTTCCTCGGCAACAACAAGACCCAGCGGGCGGTCCTGCTTGAATGGACGTGCGGGTGAAGGCCTGATGTGTGATTTTGTTTTGTGATGCTTCAGCCTGTTGTGATGCGATCTGTTCTGTTCTACTCCGTTTTGTGACGGCACGGGAGTAGCCTTTTGGTTCTGGGTTGTTGTACTGAAGTCATCTGCACGTAGCTGCCGTTGGCGCTGCTTGCCTCTCTTACTACTGGCAGCGACCGGGTGCAATCAGCCCATCTGTGCAATCGTGCAAGCGGCTATCGTGGTGCGTCAGATGGTCATCCAACGGTGATACGTCTTTTTTACACATAAACCCTCCCACCGCACCATTTGAGAGGTAAAACAAATATACGAAACCCCCCCGGAAGATCAATCCCTAATCCCATCTGTTTCTTCGTCTTCTCGGTCTCCGGCCACCGCCGCTTCCATTCGTTGGTCACCGACGCCGGCCTCCACTCGAGCTGCGCTGCCGCTCGACGGAACTCTTGCCGGCCGCTCTCCACCATTCGGACGCCCCCGCTCTCCACCACTCGGCTGCCGCGCACCACCGCGTACTCCTCGTTGGCCACCACCACGACGCTACAGGCCGGCGCCCGCCCGCCATTTGCGCCGGAGCACCGCCGCCGCAAGCCAGCAAGGCTGGGGGCGCCGCCACCGCGCCTGCTAAGGATGCAGTCGGCGGCCTTGGCAAGGTCGTCGCCCAAGTCGCTGCCCTTACTACTAGCTAGTACTTCAGTGATAGCTTGTGATGAGAGCATCCTCATGCCTTCATGGGTATCTGCCTGCAATGGTGCCGCCGATAAGAATCTGCCATGAACGAAGGCAGTAGGACCATCTGTGCACGGCGTAGCTATTTCTTTTGCGTGATCACTGAACTTTGTACAAACGGCCCTGCTGTTTAATATCCTCGGCCTGTTTTCTGTCGGAATGTGTGTGGCATGTGTCATACGGCATTAGGAGTAGTATGCCTCCTTGGTTAGCCTTGAGTGCGTGTTTAGTTCGCGAAATTTTTTGAATTTGACTATTGTAGTATTTTTATTTGGTAATTAGTGTCCAATCATGGACTCATTATGCTCAAAAGATTCACCTCATCATTTACAGCTAAACTGTGCAATTGGTTACTTTTTTAAACTATATTTAATGCTCCATGCATGTGTCTAAAAATTCAATGTGACGGAGAATTTTGAAATTTTTTGTGAACTAAACATGGCCTCAGTTAATTTGTTGGTGACACATTGGGCCTGTTCGGCTGGGCTGCGGCTGCCGCTGAACCAGCCAACTCAACCAGACAGATAGCTTCCAGCCAAGGCAGATAAGTCCAGCCGTGGATGGGAGGGTGCAGATAAGTTAGAGCAGAGATTGAGGATAAAGGAGACCGACGTCACAGGTTCAGACTTCAGACCAGCTGTTAGGCTGGACTGGAGCTGCCGAACGGCTAGGCTTATAAGCCTAGCCAGACCAGCCCAACCTGCCTATTTCCACAGTGGCGGAGCTACATGTCGGCAAAAGAGGGCTATGGCCACCTTGTCCAAATGAATTTACATAGGTATATGCAAAATTGAAACATTGAAGGTCCATCTTGTGTGCATCAAATTATCCAGGCTGGCAGCCACGCAAGAAGTTGCAGACAACACGTAGCATCGGAGTGACGACCGCATCGTCGCTTACGCCTCATCGCCTCATCGGCCCCTACCGCCCCCTCCCCCTAGTCTGCAGTCTCCATCATCTGCTGCTCGCCCGCCTCCGTAGCGCGGCCGTGAGATGAATCGGACTCCGGTTGTCGCAATCCACCAATTCCAATCAATTTGTGGTTCGTCCAATCACTAGAGCCACCTACCAAGGGCAGGTTTCTTCCTCCTCGGTTCTTAGTCAGGGAAAAATAGCCCCCCTACCGTTCATATCCAGCTCCGCCACTGGATTTCCAGCAAGCCGAACGGGGTGAATGAACGATGGCTTCGACTGACGGGCCTTGGCGCCCTCCGCCGCCGCCGGCTCCCTCCGCTTTCCGGACGCGAGTGCGCGGAGCAGGCGTGCACGCGTGCTGTACCGCATCTCATATCATCATCTTATGTTTCTTTTTTTTTTCGACGAACCAATGGGGGCAAGGTGACCACCTGAAATTGTATTTGAACAAGGCTGTCGTGACAGCCAAGAGTTTACAAGCGGTCACCTGTGTTCAGAGCAAGCACCAGGCTCTATGATAAAGAGGTAAAAAAAAGGTGGGGATGGGGGGAGGGGGGTGGTTTGAGTCAGGGAAGGTCACATTACACAAGGAAATCCAAAATCAAAACCTATTTCACGTTTTAGGTAGCACTACAGTACATGAGTCACCCACCCAAAATCCCCTTTCTCCAACAGAGGATGCATTTCTTCTCTTCTTCCCCCGCCGCCCACTCCTCGCTGCAACTGCTCCCCGCCTCCTGCCACCGACTCCCCACCACGCCGTTTCGCCACGGGCCCCCGGCCGCCGCCCACCGCTCCCTGCCGCGCAGCATACGCAGAGGTCTTGCTTTCCCTCTTCGCCCCGCTCCCCGCCGGCTGCGCCCCGCTCCCCGCCGGCGAGCCGCCTGGCTGCGCCTCACCGCGCCCCGAGGCGGACCTCGCCGCGCCAGTGGCTCCCCGTCGAGGTCCCGCTGGCCGTGCCCCGCCTCTCTGCATGCGCTACCCGCACCTCTCCCCGCCGACGAGCTTGCCGAAGAAGAAGGAGCCGCCGCGACCGAGCTCGCCGGGGAAGACGGTGTGGGGCAGATCTGGCCCGATCGAGCGCGTGGGGGAGCGCTGGCACCGCCGCCAAGCAAGCGAGCGCCGGCTAGCTTGCCGGGGAAGAAGACCCGAGCTCGTCGGGCCTACCTCCTTCCTAGTCGAGTCGTCGTCGTAGTTCGGCCCTTGGGCGGAGGCCAGGAGCAGCACGCGCGCCTCCTCGACAGCCTCGGCAGCGGGCGTCCTCAGCACCACCGGCGGGGGCGTCGCGAGGTGGACGAGGGGGTGCTGGGCCCGGTGATTTTTTTAGCTTTGCTGGGCCCGGTGATTTGCGTCGGTGGAGAGAGGCGATAGGCATCGCCTGGTACGCAAAATAGAGCCCGCGTTTGCGTCTTCCGTTGGACGTCGGTTTTCCAACCCAAAAGAACTGTGCGCGACGTATTTTGCCTATGGGTCGCGTTTTGCGTCTCCTCTTGGAGACAGTAGCTACACCAGAGTAGGATGGGGGTGGTTTCAACACGAGGAGGGGCGCGATGAACCCAGAGCCGGAGATGTGAATGCATTGCCGCAATGATGTCTTCAGTGCCTAGAGCAATGTCGTCGAAGATCATGCGGTTCCTATCCTTCCAAACACAAGGATGAGGAGCATCGCATTGTGGGTGGAGGCTTCATCAAGGCCTGAGGTTGAAGCAAGCGAGGAAAGCATGGAGGACAGACCGGTTGGAGCCTGGGGGCCGGGGAGGATCCGTTCCCAGAGCCCCAGAAGGCGGGGGCACGTCACGAAGAGGTGCTCAGCATCTTCAATCGCCAGGCAGAATGAGCAGATGTTGGTGTCGAGGCAGCCATGGCGGTGCAGACGCTCCCGCGTTCTGGTTCTTCCAAGACGTAGTAGCCGGAACGCAATCTGGACTTTAACCGGCGCAAAGTTGTTCCAATTAGCTTCAGTGAAAGGCGGAGGAGTAGACACCGGCGTGGCATGGATGGTCTCGTAGATGAGGCTGACGTGGAACGTCGAGGACGGGGAGGTCGTGATTAAGCGCAGGTCATGTCCCGGGGAGAGGGGCACCGCGGCGAGCGCGGCATCCAGCAGGGCGAGCTCGTGCTCAGCCACCGTGGAGAGCCAAGGCGGCCAGGCCCACCGCAGCCTTGACAGTAAGCGTGGTGTCCAGGCAGTGGGAGTAGAGCGCTGGCAGAGTGTCCTTGAGCGCGCCCGCCGATGATCAGGTGTCAAACCAGAAGGAAGTGGACTCAGAGCATGGCCAATAAGAGCGACAAACAGCTTGACTCTTCTACTGTTTATGCGCGGGTGAACAGTAAATGAACAGTGCTCTGCGCGGCACAGCTACGAACGTGGAAGCGTTGGGAGCGGTGGCCAACTGACAAAACAGTGCAGCAGCTCGGCGACGGCAGCGGCGACAAGCTGCTTTCTCTCTCTTCCCCTCTCTCTTCCATGTCAACCAGCTGTGCTGAGCTGTCCGGCGATATTGCTCTCACCGGCGGCGAGGATGACGGACGTCATGCTTCTGTAGAGGGGGAGGAGTGACTTCATGGCACACTAGCAGGGGGTGTCGCCCGAGGCATGTCCACCCCAGTACTAGTAGTGCACCCAGGCAGCACAGGGGGGGTTGTTGCCGGAGAACAGTTTGTGCAGGTTCTTGAGGAGGCATTTGTTTTGAATAGCCAAGTCTTTGACGCCGAGGCCGCCTTCATCCTTGGGGAGGCAGACCGTTTCCCAGGCCACCAAGCAGTCACCGCCCGCGGCTTTGGCCGTGCCCTTCCACATCATCCCTTTGCGAGGTTTGTTGATGAGGTCGAGCATGGAGGCAGGCAGCAGCAAAACATCCATGGCGTAGGCGGGTTTGGCAGTCAGGACGGAGTTCATGAGAGTGAGACAGCCAGCAGTAGAGAGGAAATTGGTGCGGCAGCTGGGGATGCAGCGTTCAACTTTGATAGCAAGGGAGCTGAGCTCGACCGTCGAGAGTAGGATAGCCGAGCTCTGCAGCGAGCAGCTCGGTGGTGGCATCATCAACATGGATGGGAACAAAAGTGCTTTTGTGGTAATTGATGTGGAGGCCAGTGGCCGCGGAGAAGCGTGCAAGGATGGTTTTGAGGCACTGAATTTGTGGGAGCTCGACGCGGAGGTGTCATCGGCATATTGGATGACTGGACAGGGGAGATTGTCAGTGAGGGGGTGGAGCAGAGGATCGGTACACTCGGTGTCGACGATGAGCTTATGGAGCAAGTCGGCGACGAGGAGAAAGAGGTCACCTTGGCGCACCCCCTGCTTGCAAGAGATCCAGGGACCAAGGACACCATTGAGGAGGATGGCGCTCTTACCAGTGGACAGTAGGACCGGACCCAGGAGCGTAAGCGATCAGCGAAGCCGCGGCCGTGGAGCACGTGGTCGAGGGCATCCCAGCTCACAGAGTCGAAAGCCTTGCGGAAGTCGAGCTTGAGGGCAATGGTGGTGGGGGCGCGGCGCTGGCGGCAGCACTGGACCAGCTTGGTGGCAAGCAGAAAGCTGTCAGCGATGTTGCGCCCCTTAATGAAGCCAGACTATAGGTCAGAGATGAGCTCCACGATCCGTGGTTGGAGCTTCTAGCTTATGTTTCTCAAGACCACATAAACAAAAGGATCTAAATTATCAGCAGATTTTTTTTTAGAAATTGAACATTTCGATGAGAAGGATGCATGCCATCTTCCTCCTCTCAATTGTTCAGTCTTTTTAGAATCTACCAATATTGTGAATAGGTTTCCCTTTCCTATCACTCTATCATTTTGCTCTCTCTGCTTTTCTCGGCACTTTTTTTATTAAGGTTGTTTTAGAAGTTTTATGGGAAAGCTTTGAATTTTTTTGCTTGTGCAAGCTCTGCAATAATTTGAAAATTCATTGCTGAAATGTTATTTAGCAAATTTTCTCAAAATGCTTTTTGCAAGATGTATTAAAAATCGTAATTTTTTGAAAAGGTTTTCTCAAATGCCATTTGGAAAAAACTTTACCCTAAAGTGCTTATTCAAATGATCACTAATTTGTTTAATGAAAAGTCTAGTGAAAATTAAACACTTCTAAAAAATAGTCTTACGAATTAAAGAATCTCGCACAAGTAAAATATTGCAGGAAATCGTAAGTAACGGTTAAGGGAAAAATATGCAGTCTTTTATTTTTCAATCCTTTCCAAATAATTTTTTTTGGAAATGTCACCTGACTAGAACTCTGAATTTACCGACCCAATGGAGAGTTACTGAAGTAGTTTGGAGTAAAAAAAAATACACTACTAGTACCTTGGGTCATCCAGATTGTCTGGCCTTGTTTGTTTCCACCGTTATACTACATTCTACAAAAGAATCTCGCATGCATGGTGTACTAAATAAAGTCTATTGGCAAAACTTTTTTAAACATAGGTGTAATTTTTCGCGATGAATCTAATGACGGTAACTAATCGATGATTTGCTACAGTGATGCTACAGTAGACATCCTTTAATCGCGCGGTCAAAGATCTCATTAGATTTTTCAGGTCACTAGCGCGGGGTTCTGAAGTTGGTTTTGTAAACGGTGGCTGCTTGGGCTCAGAAGTTGAAGGGTTAAACTCTAGATTATGCAATATCAAAAGAAAATCTTATTATTTATTATTATAAATAAAATCTAAGCACAAAACTAATTGCAGAATTCCATATTAAATTGAGAGATGAATTTAATAAGATATATCAATTTAGTTCATTAGATTCGTCTCGCGAATTATCACCCATCTGTGCAAAAAATTTTATAAATATATATTTTTTAATATTTTTAAATGGTAAGCTTCTTTTTGATGTGATAGAAGCTAAAAAGAAATTACTAGAAACAAAATGGATTTGAAGCACCAATATATAGGAGTACTTCCTCCGTACTAAAATAATTGCGCATCTAGAATTTGATATTTGTCCCATAAAATAGTTATTTTGACCCAACTACCATTTAAGACAAAAGTTTCCGTAGTCTTCTTACAAAAGGATAATACAGTATTCGGATCATTTTCACAAAAAATAAAAAATATTTTGGTAATTTCATACAATACACTATTTTGTGTGTCCAATTTTAAAATTGTATTTATGAAAGAGAGGAGCTAGATATCTAGCTAGAGCTAGGCCCTCGCCCCTCCATGATGACGCTGCAATCCTTTGCTTGTGCAGCCGGAGCCGCCAGGTCGTAATTGCATCTGAGCTGAATTGTTCCATCACATTGCCCAGCTAGCTTTCGTGCTCCACAACTCCCCGTCCGCGTCCTGCACTGGAGTACGGACTGTTTGATTGGAGCATCGTGGACTGGAGACGAAGGGTCGCGCACACAGGACTCACTGGGCGTGGGCGTGTCACGTGTGGAGCCTGGAGAGGAGGCGCACGGTCCACGATCAGCCACACGAGTGCGCCCGTGAGAAGGACCGGCAGCGTGCTTCTCTTTATATAGCAGTTCCGTCGCGGCGCCGCGCGTGCCAACGCCCCCCACCCAGTCTCTAGCGCTGCTCCTGCGACGCCAGGAAAGCTCTCGAGCGAGCTCCACGAGATGGCAGCAGCCACGACCGCCGCCGCGGCGCTGAGCATGAAGCTCCTCATCGACCGGAAGGCGCAGCGGGTGCTGTTCGCGGAGGCGAGCAAGGAGGTCGTCGACTTCCTCTTCTCCCTCCTCGCCCTGCCCGTCGCCACGGCCGTCAAGCTTGTCGGGAAGGACGCCATGGTCGGGTGCGTCGGCAACCTCTACGCCAGCGTCGAGAAGCTCGACGGCACCTACGTCCAGGCCGGCGCCGCCAAGGACGCGCTCCTCTCCCCCACCGTGGTCTCGCCGGCGGCAAGCGCCAACAGCTCCCTCCTCCGTCTGCCGGAGCCGTCGTCTGTGAAGCCGAAGACCTTCTACAGATGCATCAGCACTAGCTACGGCAACTGCCGCGCCTACATCACGGACGACTGCGGTAAGTCGTGCCCGACCTGCCGCTGCTCCATGACGACGGCAGCGCAGTACCTCCCGTCGGCGGGGGCCGATGGCTCCGGTGGCGGCCAGGTGGTGCCCAAGGGCGGGGAAGGGTTCGTGCAGGGCATCGTGACGTACATCAGTCGTTAAAAGTACTAGATTCCTGTCATACCGTTAGTCGGTATCGGTATAAGTGTGCGTTAGACCGTCTGTCGGTATTGCGCGATGTACCGACTGCATATCTGTTGGTATATAAATTTAGATATTTCATTGAACTGTTAGTGGGGATATCCTAACAATTGCATCCAACCATCCGTCGGCACATGTGAACTGGGCCTCCTACGCTCATCCAACCTAGTATCGCAGGCAAATTTTGGCCCGAGCCCCACCGGTCAGCAAATATTGAGCTCCCTCTCTCGAGAAAACCTAGCCGCCACTCCCTCTCCCTCTCGTTCTCAATTCTCGCCACCGTGCGCCATGGATTTTCCTCCGCGCGCATGCTGAGCTCTCCAAAAATTGGCAGCGTGCATTCTGGAGCCCTCCAAATCATCAGCGCAAGACCCTTCTATTTGCCTCAACCACTCCAAATTGGCCCGCAACCCCCAGCCCCCTGGCGCCCGCAGCCCCTCACCCAGCTCCCTACGCTGCGTCGCCGCCGCCGCCGCGAGTCCCCTACCCCCACCCGACGCCGACCGCGAGCCCCCCACCTCCACCCGACGCCGATGCCCAGACCCGACGCTAGTGCTGTGCCCTACCCAGACGCGGGAGCCCCCACCAGACGCCGCCGCCGCCGCCCCTCACCCACACCGGACGCCAGCGCCGCAGGCCCCCACCCCGGCGCCCGCACCCACCCACCTCGATCTACTGCGCAGCAGAGGCAACCACCACTACCGCTGCCTTCTATTTTGTTCAGGTGAGGTCCGTAAACAAAATTAGCAGGCTGAGGTCAAGATCTATTTGGTAATCACAGCAAGCACTGGTTTCTATTTTGATCTTGCAATCATGAGTCTGGTAATTTTGTTCAGTCCTTGTACAGAGCTTCCTAGTACCCTCTTCATATGCTCAGTTGCTAGCAATCTTGTTTAGTATTTCTATCCAAGATTTGGAAAGCACTAAGCTCTGTTAGTAGTAGTCTGTAAAGCTAGTAATATGACATGGATGAATATTAACTAAAATCTAGTGGGCAATTAATTATTTCTTATTTGACTTGCTGCAGTTAATTTCAAAAGTTTTCTAGTTAAACTCTGTTGCATATGCTCTAATATTACATATTCTTTGTTGAAAAGCTCAGTAGCTTGCATGCTAAATTTGAGTTGACTATCTGACTTTGTATCTCTGCACAGCCACCTCCTTGGAGCTTCCTTCACTGATTTGGTTACTGAGACACTGCTGGCTCACCGCAGGTTCATATTGCAAGACAAGGTAAAGAAAATTTCAGATATGAAGCAAAAATTCTTGGGTACCATATGTAATGGTGGATCCTTTTTGAATTTATGCCTGATGCATATTACATTTGTTCGAGCAGACCAGTAGCCGAAAGCAATTGACATTTTCTCGACATCTACAATATTTGGAGCAGCTGACCTCCTATCAAGAAGTATTTGGGTGAAGGAACTTGTGTAACGGTATGATTATGCTTCTCCGATTCCAATGCATTACTGTCATTGCCTTGTTTTAAGCTTCTGATATGTTTTGTGGTTGCACTCTATGCGAAAAGATATAATCTGAAATCCGATTGATCTCATCATGGATAAGTCATGGATCAACAATGATGCTAGGTACAAGCTGGTTATTTCACAAATATTAAAATTGCTGTGTAGTTAATCATGGATAATTAGTTGATGAATAATCTCATAGACATGTAAGCTCATATTAGTAGCAAACAGTAATTTTTACAAGCTCATAGCTCCTATTTGCACTACCACTTATTTATCTCATCTTTATAGAGCCCAAGGTCTGAAGAACATGTTGATGAGGCATGTCATAATGCTCAAAATCAAGAAGATGGAGCTTCTGATCACTCTAGTGAGGATGATTGCTTAACTGTGAGAAGGCGTGTTGTAGCCCCAGCAACAACCCATCATGATCAAATGAGCCCTGGAGGTGCAGCCCCAACAGTGCAGCCGCGTCGGCGCATCCCTATAGCCCCATCTTCACATGATGAACTTGTAATCTTCTCATCCATGCTATAATATTTTTTACTTTCATTTATTTGTGCCTCTATCTCATGAATGCATCATTTTCTTTAGGTTGGAAAGGATGTTATATTATATGCCTTGCTGCGATTTGATGTAGTAGTGGCTAAGGGAACAATTATTTCAACTGATCCAAAGAGCACGCTAGGAGATGTGGCTCTTGGAAATCAGTATTGTGAAGTGGTTGTGAATGTTGTGCTGAAAAGGGATACAGTTCTGCCTCGTCCTTATGGTTATGTGGAGACCATGGCTGATGCACATAGGATGTCAATTGCATGGCCATATAAAAGAGTACTATACTTATCGTTGCTATATTTTTTTCATGTGTGATGAGAGTGGCTGCAGCCACTAATTAATTGTTTATATTTCTGACAGTTGAAGGTAACCAAAGGATCACAATATACCCAAGGTACAACATGTATTTTCTGAATTTTTGCTTTCAGCAAACAGCCCACTCTTCTACTAGTACTATTTGATCTCATTTTAGTTCCAGCTTTGGGCATGTTAGAATTTGTGGTAGTCCATACAGAAAGTACACTTAGTTGTATGAATTGGAAACTAATTAGTCAATTTTCCTAAGAGTAGGCAAGTCAGCTAGCTGTAGCAACATCCAATAGTTTTGTAGATTAATTTTCACTCTTCCTTTTGTTCCTATAGTTAACTTTCAGCATACTTTTAACTTGTTCAGGTGGGTGGTCTTAGAGGTGGCATGATGGTTGATCATGTAAGCAACAAGTGGATCAACGCTCATGGATACTTATTTTGGGCAGTGCTTATGGGCACTTTTGTTTTGGGTAGTGCTTATTTGGAATATCTGGGCTGGCTTCTAGCTTCTCTTATTTTGTAAATGTGGGCATGTGGCTGCTGCTTGTATTGTGGTCTGTGACAAACCTAATATATGATCTAGCTAGCTTGACTTGAGCACTGTGACATCACAAATGATGTCTATGATGAAGCTTTGCCAACCAATTATGTATTGTTTCATATATGCTGGGTTCATATGAAAACTATGAGCTCTTTTAGTCAATACTATGTTTGATATCTGTTGGATTCAAATGAACAATATGATCTATATATCTTTAGCCAAGTGTGCTTGATGTGTATTGTTTCAAAAGATTATTGGTGTTGTATGGTCAATGAGGGATTAATTATATTATTTTTTTATGGATGTATAGCGTTGGATTGTTGGTTGGTAAAGAAATTTAGCGACTCACTATCAGTCGGCATAAACATGGTAACAGACCATCTGTCGGGAATATATGTCAGTCGGTATATCTTTGTATGGCAACAAACTATCTGTCGGTATATCTATGTCAGTCGGTATAAGTTATACCGACGCCACTTACAATGACAGAAATGTGGTGTTGGCATACATCTATACCAACTGATGGTCTGTCGGTACAACGGCTTTTACCAACTGACGATCAGTCGGTGTATTGGGGCTGTGGTATAGTGCATGTAGTATATCCTTGTGTGCCTGTGCGTTAGCCTTCAGTTAATTTGTTGGTGACACAATATTGATGCTTGAACCATGAACACGCTGGCTTAAGACTGACAACTTAGTTCGTGTAGGCAACGACCTGCATGCTGCTAGCTTTCACTTTTCCATCAGACCGATTTTGGTATACTCCCTCTCTGATCGTTTATATACATCGTCAGTTAGCTCAAAATTGAGCTAATCAACATCACATATAAACAAATCGGAGGGAGATGGAGTATGAGGACCAATGGTGGTCACCCTTATTGATTGCGCTATGTATATATGGGTGTTGAGTTATTCTTTAGCCACCGGCTCAGCCCCCTTCTGTTTTTCCGGACGTATAGACGGCTAAACGTGCAGCCCGCCCCGGCATTGCACTAACATGTTTAGGTATGACACTATTTGGCACTAAGCCTTAGAGTGTCTGCACTCGTCGTACTCTAAATCCATCATCTAAAAAATATATTCTGTTCTAGTCATCAAAATTCTCTACTCTACACTCAATTTCACTGCATCCATTCGTACTCCATATCCATCCTCTATATCAACTACCACACGGTCAGGATTTTTTTTCAATCTTCTCTCTCCCATCCCCTGCTCGAGCTCACCTCTCTCTCCTCATTTTCTTCTCCTCCCGACCTCCCCTGCTCACCTCGGATGCCCCGGCCATCCCCGCCGCCGGCCGCCCTCCTACCCCCTCCCATGCACGCGCGTCCGCCCTCCTTCCGCCACCCCTGCACACGCAGCGGCTGCGGCCCCTCTCCGCCGGCTCTTCTGACGGGGCCATGGCGGTGGAGGCCGCTCGGGGCCGTGCCCGTGCCGTGGCAGTTCGCGGCGGCCATGGCGCTCGGGTGCACGACGGGATGGCCACGGCGGCGCAGCGTCCTCTCCCCCTCACCGGCCCCCTCCCACTGATTCGCTCGCTCGCCGCCTGCTCACCAGATCCGGTGGCCTCGAGTTTCTCGCGGAGGTGGCGGAGGGTCGTCGCGGCTGCTCGAGGGCGGCCGGAGCACGCGGCCGGATCCACCGCCCCTCACGAGCTCGGTGCCCCCTCCATCCTCCCGTGGCGCTCGAGCTCGGCTCTCCCTGGCGCGGTCAGCGGCGCTCGAGCTCGGCTCTCCCGGTGCGGTCGGCGGGGCTCCTCGGTGGATTAGGCGCGGACAACGGCAGACCGGGGCCGGACGACGATGAACGGGCTCGAGTACTGGGGAGAGAGGAGCTCCCCTCCCCTCCCTCCTCGAGTACCGGGGCCAGACGGCGGCGAACTGGCTTTTCCCCGCGCGCGACACCTCGCCCCCCGATGCCGCGGCCCCGCCCGCGCACGCGCACGCCGTCATCATTGTCTTCCGCTTCGAGCTCGCGGCGATGTGCGTCCATGGCATGCGGCCGGCGGCGTGCGCGGCCATTCTCCCTCCTCATTCCCTAGCCGTGGCGCTCCGAGCTCCGAGCTCCATGGCGCCGGCGGCCAAGTTCCACCGTGGGGGACGACCGCCGGCCCGGATGCGCGACGAGCGGAGCGGCAGCGGTTGGGGAGCGGTGCGGGAACGACAAAAGGGGCCCACACACGGCAGCTAGCGTTTCATCCGTACCATGCTATATTGTCAGTGCGAACCTCCATCTGGAATAATAGCGTACCTGTTTGCAGTACCCGGTGCAGCAATTTTTTCGCTACACCGGTACTGGGGTTGTGTTTAGATTCGTAAAATGGTGGTAAAAAAGGTCACATCGGACACTGTAGTATACTGTAGCACTTTTTGTTTGTTTGTGGTAATTGTTGTCCTATCATGACCTAACTAGGCTCAAAAGATTCGTCTCGTCGTGTACATCAAAACTATTCAATTAGTTTTTTTATTTACCTACATTTAATGCTGCATACATGAGGTAAAAGATTTGATGTGATAGGTGAATAGTAAAGTTTGGAGAGAGAAATTTTGGAACTAAACACAGCCTGGATGGTGGCGTACCGGGTGCTTTAGCGCACCCAGTGCGGACAACCTTAGTCTTGTATGCCGGCTCCTTGATTCAGACACAACACTGAATAGGTTTAGACGTGCCCTGTCGGCCGCTGCTTGACGACCTCCACTGCCGCCGCGGCAACGAGTGCGAGAATACTGCAGCCCAATGGCCAAGGCATGGGGCTAGAGAGGCACGATGGTCGGGGGAAGGCCGTGGCTGCGGCGGTGGGATAGGATGGCGAGAGACGGCGGCGACGGAACGACGATGGGACGAGGAAGGGTGGGGAAGGCCCGGGTGTCGGTGTCCCGACCCGAGGGCCCGGATTCCAACTAGTAAATGCTGCGTGTTTCCTCGTCCCAGATGATGATGCAAGAGGCAACACAGTAACGCACGGTTTATCCTGGTTTCGGCCGCGGGGCCGTACGTCCAGCAAAGGGGGTGTGCGAGGGCACTGTATTATCTTGCACCCGGAGTGCTTGTTGTAGGGGATACAAGTGTGGCGAGAGAGGGAGGAAGGCTCCCAGGTCTCTGCTAGAAGAGGGGTTGAACGTGACGAATAGGATACTGTAGTAAGTACACTGTGGGGCATGGCGCCCGGCGAGGCGGTTGTCATGGATATTGTTCTTGGTCTTGTGAAGATCGCGCCGGTCGTCCTGCCAACCCCTGCAGGTGGCGTGGTTGTCGCTGGCGTATGGTCGTCTATATACGGCGCGGTGGCGTTCAGTGGGCCCTGCGGACTAGAGTCCTGCATGCACCAGCGGTAGCGGTAGCGGGATGCGCGGCAGCCCCGGACCCCCTGGTCGGAGTGCGGGTGTGCACACTAGGAGGTTCGGGGGACATGTGGAGGTCCGGACTCCTCAAGGGGGGAGGTCCGGGGCTCCATCCATGCGTGCTGAGCGCCCCTCTCGGAAGGACACGTGACATCGCCGGACCCCTTCCCAAGCGAGGGATGGGTCCGGTTGGTCGGTGTAGGCAGAAAAGTAACGGGAGCAGTGCCGAGCCTGTCTTGTCCCGCGTCGCAGATCCCACAGTGCTGCTACAGCATCCGGGATGGCGGAGCGGTGACCGAAGTCAGCGGATGGGACCCCGATCACATCCACTGTGGGAATGGCGGCCTGACGCCGCCTGTCCTGGGTGCCGTGGCAGAGTGGCTGGCCTTTAATGCTTTCGTACGGCGAGCGGATGGGCGGCGGGGCCGTTCGTCCTTTGTGCCGAGGGGTGGCCTCGAGCAAAGCGGAGATGAGTTACTCCCTCGAGGGTAGGTTCGCTACCCTCGAGCGAGGTGGAGATGTGTTGCGCGATCGAGGGTCCCGAGGGGAGCCCTCGAGCGAGGCGGAGATGAGTCACCCGCTCGAGGGTAGATCCGCTACCCTCGAGCGAGGCGGAGATTGTCCAGTGGGCCCGAGTGGGACCCTCGAGCGAGGCGGAGATCGTCCCGCGGGTTCGAGGGGGTAAGCGAATGGGCCGCACGCTGGGCTTCTTTGAGTCCTTTCCTTTCTTTCAGATTGGAAGGAGGCCGTGGGCCTTCGTGGGCCCGGTAGCCTTAACATGTGTTTGCATTTTAAAGCGATCTTAGTACCCCGATTAGGGTGTCCTTAATCGTGGTACCCGACAGTAGCCCCCGAGGCTTTGGTCGAGTCAGGGGATTCGGCCAAATGGTGATTCGGCGATTTTCCACTTTGTCGCGATCAGTCAATGCCGCGCACTCGCTAGACGCGCCTGAGCGCCAGCCCGGCTGATGTGACAACACGCCGGTCAGGGTAGTGCGCCCGTGGGGGGAGGACTTCGAGGCGCATGCCTCTTTGTTTGTTTGTTTCAAGGACAAGACGTGTCTGCGCGCTGAGGTGGGCCAGGGTGACGACGGCGCCTGCTGCTCGGCAGCTGGCGCTTTCGTCGCACTGTCCCGCACTCAGGGCCTTGGCCCTGCCTTCCCTGGTTGCCTTGTGGCGCGCCGTTCGAGGATTACAATCGCGAGGATTACAATCCACACACACACACACACACACTATGATATTAAAAACAAAGAGAAAATCATCTGAGTCTTGCGCCATGTGGTAACTCCTGCGGGTGACCTAAATCCACAGGCAAGGCTGGGTGCAGGACGGTACCCCTACTCAACGTCGTCGTGTACAAAGTCTGGATCTTCCTCTGTAAAAAAAAGAATGGGGTGAGTACAAACGTACTCAGCAAGTCCAACCACACCCACGAAGGGGGTATAAACAGAGTATAATGCATAGGGTAAATCAAGGATAAGGCCAGGGTTTAATTTGCGGAAAGCAATATTTTATGCAAGGGTTCATTTGAAAGAAAACATTTTTCCAAAACCAGTTTTCTTGTTTTGAGTGACACAAAGGGTTGATCCGCACAGGATCCAAGTTTTAAGCTGCTACCGGACTCCTCATCCGCAGTAGTACACGGCACAACTGCCGGACACATTTCCAAAACAACTCACGCCAACCCAACCTGAAGTAAACACTAGTTGTGAGACCACTCCGTAACTCACCCAGTACCGTGGGCACGGACTATTCGAATAGATTTCAACTCTGCAGAGGTGTGCAACTTTACCCACAAGTGGGGTACCACAACACGATCACCTTAGTGTCGGTGCAGATCCCAGCAAAGCCATTACCCACCTTAGCTAGACCTGACTAGCCATCGCGGGATGCACCAAGGGGTCATCGACCTTTCACTTAGGTTTAACCGGGGCATAAGTCACACGGGACTTATCCCTTTTCCTTAGTCACCCGTTGCTCTCAGCTCTCCTGATGGCTATCAGACTAACTAGTGGGGTTTATGCTAAGCCGTTGCCCATACAACGGTCGAGTGGTTTGCACGATAGTGGAGTTAGGTGAGATGTAACACCAACTCAGTCCTTAGGGGTGACAAGATGGATATCTCCCTTCCTTGCTCTGCCACTCTGGCACGAGCACACCAAACGGCAAATCACACTAAAATGCCATCCATCCCGTCTAGACTCATCTTTCGAAAATCCACTTTTATCCCTTCCCACACACACACCTTTTCTTTATAAAACAAGTTGTATAAAGTAGCAGGTCCTAAGCGTTCTAGTATCGATTAACGTCCAAGCAAAATCAGACATTAATCTAGGTGGTCAAGGAATGGTTATCACAAATCAAGGGGTGGCTATCCAACCGTGTTTTCATGCAAGCAAAACATATGCAATTTTGTAAAACAAGCCAATAGGTTGTGTTTATAAAAACTAGGACAAAAGCATGCGTCAAAGGATGGGATTGAACTTGCCGTCTTCGTAGCCTTCGGGGAGGTCCTGTCCTTCGGGCTCGGGGTCGCGGAACTAGTTCTCGTTCGCTTGCTCGCAGAACTGCTCGTCGACGGGCTCTCCTTCATTCACACCGTGGTCTACGACGCATACGAACAAACACACAATCAAGAAAAAGAAATAAAAGATTTTTCGTTGAGCTCGAATCGGAGACACATAAAATATGGAGTAAAGTTTTCGAGTGGATTCCTAATGGCATGGCCGAAACTGAGTTAAGAGATACTTGGTAAAGTTTTGGGTTGATCAGAGATCATTTGATACATGAAATAATAGGTCGTGTAAAGCTTCGGGGGTCAGATAAGGGGTCAGGGGCCTAGTTGTAATTTTTGGAAATATCTGGGTTGTCCTGGAAAGGTCTAGGATATATTTAGAATTTTGTTTACATGTAAAAAGGGTTTATTTTGAAATAGAATAAAGGGCAGGGTTTCTTTCGTAAGATGGCAAAAAGGGTGGGAGGTTTCTTTACTAAAATGGGAGGAGAGGGGGGGCCTAAATGCAAAATAGCCACTCATCCCCTTCCTCCCGACGCCGAACAGAGGAGGCGGCCCAGGGGTGTCGGCGGCGGTCAATCCGGCCGTTCTGGCCTCGGGGGCGGCTGGGGACCGGGGGAAGAGGGAGAGGGGGTTGTGGGGAACCGATCCCCTGCCTCACCTCGAGCTAGGGTGGCGCAGAGGCGGCTTGACGGGAGCGGGCGGCGGCGGTTGGGGGAAGTTGTGGCGGCGGCGCTAGGGAAGCAAGGGAGGGCGCTGGTGGTGGCGGCCGGAGTTGTGAGGCGATGGCGACGCCGAGGACCTCCTTATATAGCCGAGGAATGGCGGTGGCGAGGCGGTGGAGGGAGGACGCGTCGGTGGCGGTCCGACGGGTTTGGCGGGGCTTTAATGGCGCTCGACCGGCTCCTGGTGTCGCGACGCGGCGTGCGGCGGTGGCGAGGGCGTTGAGGCCGTCGTCGGGCACGTGGAGGTGGGGCGCGAGCTGTGCTTGCCGCGTGCGCGGGCAGCCAGGCGGCGTCGTTGTGCCGTGCGGCGCGGCGAGGCACGTGGCCCACGTGCACGTGCGTGGACGTGTAGAGGAGCAGCGCGCACGTACGGTCTGTGGTGATGGCGGTGCTGCACACGCGGCGGCGAACGTCGCGGCGGGCGGTGCGGCAGTCGGAGCACGCGCGTGCGCCTGCGCGTGCGACAGCGCTCGTGCTGTGGCAGGGGCGCAGGCATGGCGGATGCGTGGCCAGGGTGGAGCACGGCGCGCGGGGCGAGCGGACAGGGGCCGGGCGTGCGCGTGTGGAAGCGGCTGGTGGCGACCGAGCAACGTCGCGGGGCGGCGTGCGCGTGTGCGCGCGCACGGGCGGCCGGGGCAGCGCGCGGGCTTGGGCAGGTGGGATGAGCGTGCGCGCGCGAGAGCAGGGTGGCTGCGAGCGGTGTTCGGGGTTGGGCGTGCTCGGTGAGCTGGGGAGGAGGGGTTCGGGAGCGGGGTGGCGTACGGTGGGCACAGGGCGTCGGGGTGAGCGCGTGCGGGAGAGGCAGGCCGGGTGCGCTCGGGCTGGGCGACGCTCGGGCGTGCGGGCGTGCGGGAGAGGAAGGAGAGAGGGAGAGAAAAAGGAAAAGGAAAAGGAAAAGAGAAAAGAAATGGAAAAAGGGGAAAAGAAATAGAGAAAAAGAGGAGAGAAAAAAAGAAGGAGGGAAAAGGAAGGAGGGGGGAAAGCGGGTACGCGCCGGCGGCGATCGCGGGGTGCGCGGGCCAACGGGCGGCGTGTGCGGTCGGGTGCACGGCCGGAAGCGGTGGTGCGCGAGCGGGGCAGGCGGGCCGGAGACAGAGGAAAAAGAGAGGGAGAGATTCGCGGCGGTCGGACGCGACACGTCGCGCTGGATGAGAAATGGATGGGACGTGCTTTGAAATCAGGTGTCGGGTTGTTTAGGAGAAATTCTGGGGACTAGGGTTTAAGGGGGGGTCGAGCTCAACGACAAAGAAAATTGTTTTAGCGCACGATTTAATTTAGTGAATTTTCGGGATGCTACAAACCTACCCCACTTAAAATGAATCTCGTCCTCGAGATTCGGCTGGCTCCTAAACAGGTGGGGAAACTCTTTCTTTAGAGCGTCTTCGCGTTCCCAGGTAGCTTCTTCCACTCCGTGTCTGCTCCACTGAACTCTGCATATCCGTACTTCGGAGTTTCTGGTTCTCCTAGTGACAGTGTCTAGAATCTTGACCGGTACTTCTTGATATCGTAGGTCTGGCTGTAGATCTATCATTTCTACTGGCACATGTTCCGCTTCGGGCACCCTCAAACATCTTCTTAGCTGCGAGACGTGGAATACTGGGTGTATATCTGACATTTCTTCTGGTAGCTCCAAACGGTATGCTACTACTCCAACTTTCTTCAGAACTCGGTATGGTCCAATGTACCGAGGGGCCAATTTTCCTTGTACCTGAAATCTTCGGATTCCTCGAATGGGTGATACCTTGAGATACACAAAATCTCCTGGGTTGAAACTTATTTCGCGTCTTTTCTTGTCGGCGTAGCTCTTTTGTCGGGACTGGGCTGCTTTCAGCTTTTCTCTAATCTCGGCAACTCTTTCTTCTGCTTCCTTTATGAGTGCGGGCCCGACTAGGGCACGTTCTCCAACTTCTGACCACATCAGTGGTGTTCTGCACTTTTTTCCGTAGAGAGCTTCGAACGGTGACATGCCCAAGCTTGCTTGGTACCCGTTGTTGTATGAGAACTCGGCATAGGGTAGACTCTGCTCCCAATCTTTACCATAAGTGAGGACGCATGCTCTCAACATATCTTCCATAATCTGGTTTACTCTTTCTGTCTGGCCATCCGTCTGCGGATGGTAAGCGGAGCTGAAATCCAATTTTGTGCCCATGGCTCTATGGAAACTCTTCCAAAATCTAGAGGTGAACTGGGTTCCTCTATCTGAGACGATTCGACTGGGCACACCATGCAACTTTACTATATTATCCACAGAGAGCTTGGCTAGCTTCTCTCCGCCGTAGTTGGTTCGTACGGGTATGAAGTGAGCCGCTTTAGTGAGTTGGTCCACTATTACCCATATGGAGTCATGTCCTTTCTGGGTCCTGGGCAATCCCACCACAAAGTCCATTCCTATTTCATCCCATTTCCATACCGGGATGGATAGGGGTTGCAGCAATCCTGCTGGCTTTTGATGTTCAGCTTTGATCCTTTGACAAGTATTGCACCGGGTGACAAATCGTGCAATATCTGCCTTCATCCCGTTCCACCAATATTTTTGTTTTAAGTCCATATACATTTTGGTGGATCCTGGGTGAATGGAATATGCCGAGTTGTGAGCTTCATCCATGATCACTTGCCTGAAGTCTCTCTTCTGGGGCACACAAATCCTATCTTTATACCACAACGTTCCTCTATTATCCACTCTAAAGTCTGGGGCCTTATTCTCTCCGGTTTGCCTCCGGATTTCCATCAGTCCCTTGTCCGATCTTTGGGCTTTCCTGATTCTTTCTTCTAGAGTGGATTGGACGTTCAGTACTTGGCTGGAGCCTCGAGGGACAACGTGCACGTTTAATCGTGCCATTTTCTCTCGGAAACGGTCATTTTTGGGCCCGTAGGATTTCCGGCTAAGGGCATCGGCTACTACATTTGCTTTTACCAGGGTGATAATGGATTTCCAAGTTATAATCCTTAACTAATTCCAGCCATCTTCTTTGTCTCAAGTTCAAGTCTGGCTGGGTGAAGATATACTTCAGACTTTTATGGTCGGTAAAGATTTCGCACTTTTTCCAATCAAATAATGCCTCCAAATCTTAAGTGCGTGCACTACGGCTGCAAGTTCCAAATCATGGGTCGGGTAGTTTTGCTCATGAGTCCTGAGCTGACGGGAAGCATATGCAACGACTTTCCCATCTTGCATCAGTACACAACCCAATCCTTGTCGGGACGCATCACAATAGATGACAAAATCCCGATGAATATCCGGCAGGGTTAGTACTGGAGCTGTCGTCAATCTTCTCTTCAATTTCTGAAAACTCCTCTCACATGACTCCGTCCAGGTGAACTTCTTCTCCTTCTTGAGCAGTTCTGTCATGGGCCGGGCTATCTTCGAAAATCCCTCAATGAATCTTCGATAGTACCCAGCTAATCCGACGAAACTCCTGATCTCACTGACATTGGTTGGTTGCCGCCAGTTGGAGACTGCTTCGACCTTCTCGGGATCCACTGCTACTCCTTCCACGGTCAAAATATGACCAAGGAAAGCTACTTTCTCCAGCCAGAACTCACACTTGCTGAATTTGGCGTATAGCCTATGCATTCTCAACTTCTCCAAAACTACCCTCAGGTGCTGCTCGTGCTCCTGAATACTCTTCGAGTAAATAAGTATGTCGTCGATGAAGACTACGACAAACGTATCTAACTCGTCCATAAACACCTTGTTCATGAGATTCATGAAATAAGCAGGTGCATTTGTCAGCCCAAAAGACATCACTGTGAACTCAAACTGCCCGTATCGGGTGACAAAGGCTGTCTTCGGGATATCACTCTCCCTGATCTTAAGCTGAAAATATCCGGACCTCAGATCAATCTTGGAGAAGTACTTGGCTCCTTTTAGCTGATCAAAAAGATCATCAATCCTGGGAAGGGGGTACTTATTCTTGATAGTGACTTCGTTTAGTGCCCGGTAATCTACACTTAACCTCATACTTCCGTCCTTCTTCTTGACGAATAGAACCGGGGCTCCCCAAGGTGACGAACTTGGCCTGGTGAAGCCAATTCGTTGTAGTTCCTCTAGTTGTTTCTTTAATTCTGCCAACTCGGAGGCTGCCATCCTATAGGGTCTCTTGGCTATCGGGGCGGTTCTAGGGACAAGGTCAATAACAAACTCTACATCTCTATCTGGTGGCATTCCGGGAAGTTCTTCAGGGAAAACATCTGGGTACTCATTCACTACTGGGACTTCTTCCAAGGACTTGGCTTCCATACTAAATACCATTGGGTTTGACCCGCTTTCCCGGGTATGGCAGGTCACACGTACTCCTTCTGGGTTTGTTAGGTGTACCACTTTATCAGTACAGCCTATGAGACCATTGTGTCGGCTTAACCAATCCATTCCAAGGATCACATCTATCCCTTCTGACTTAAGTACTACTAGGTCTGCTAGAAACTCTACCCCACTTAAATTGATCCTTACCCGTAGACAACCCAGTTGACACCAGATGTCTCCTCCGGGCGTCCGGGTTAATAGGGGTGTTTTTAGTAGTACTGTAGGTATTTTATGTTTCTCCACAAAACTCGAGGATATGAATGAGTGTGATGCTCCAGAATCAAACAGTACTGTTGCAAGAGTTGATCTGACTAGGTAGTCACCGAGTACTACGCGCTGAGCTCCTTGAGCTTCCTGCGCGTCGATGTGGTTGACGCGGGCTCGTCCAAAAGACTGCTGGGATTGCCTCTGCGGGTTGTTGTTGTTGCTACTGTTGCCGCGGAGGGGCACTCGGCTGGCACCGATCAGCACTGGCTCGGGTCCGTTCACTGTGTTGGAGAAAGCTGAAGTAGCCGGCTTGTTCTTGGCATAGGGGCAGTCGGCGATGAAATGACCCATCTCACGACAGTTGAAGCAGGCCCTCACATTGCCGTTGTTGTTGGTGACCTGGCTTGCATTACCCTGGGAGGCCCTCATGGTGTTCTGGCTTCTGGGCTGTGTGTTAAGGGCCCGTGGTCCTGTTGCTTGAGACTGAGTTCTGTACTGCATTGGGGCTTGGGACCTTGGTGCATTGTAGCCGAAGCTTCTGGCCTTCTGGGAACGATCCTGCTGGCGGGCCTTGCTCTCCAGGAACTTGCACTTGTTATCTTTTCTTTCATCACTCTTGGCCTTCTCGGTGAGGATTGCGTTGTTCATCAAGGTGTTGAAATCAGGATAGATCTGAGGGGGTGAGTAGGGTCCTGAGTTCTGGGTTTAGTCCCTTCTTGAACATATCCTACTTCTTCTCGTCGTCGTTCACTTCCTCTGGTGCATAGCGAGCCAGCTCCATAAACTGGTGTGTATACTCTTCCACCGACATACTCCCTTGTTGAAGCGCGCGGAATTCATCCGCCTTGCGCTTCAAGGTGGCCGAGGGAATATGATATCGACGGAATTCCTTCTCGAACTCCTTCCATGTGATGGTGGAGGCATCCTCGACGGCGGCACAGTAGTTCTCCCACCAGGCTAAGGTAGTCCCGGTGAGTTGATGTGCTGCCAGAAGGACTTTATCTCGATCTTGGCACCCAAACGGTTCGAGCTTCCTCTGGATCACGCGGAGTCAATCATCTGCATCCAAGGGGTTGCTGGATCCGGCAAAAGTGGGTGGCTTGGCCCTCAGAAAACTGTCAGCTTGTCATTAAATGTCTGCTCTCGTGGCTGCCTGTTCACTAGAGCATTGGCCAGTGTCTCTAGTATGAGAGTCTGGTTATGGATTATTTGTACCAGGTCCGTGAAGGGTGGTGGTGGTGGTGGTGGCAGCTATGCATCATGATTTTCTCCTCTGCCCTGACTCACTTCTTGTTCTTCCTAAGGATGGTTTTGCACGTTAGGACGTACTCCTGCATCAGCGGCTGCAGGGTCCCGGACGCGGGAGGCCCTCGTAACGCTTCGGGAAACCATCTGTAGAACAAGTGGGTTGGGACTAAGATTAGGTGATGTTTAAGTTGTTTAGTACGTGTAACAAGGCAGAATCAACCTTCTTCCGAAAGGCACACACCCAACAAGCACACAACAAGGCAAACAAGCAACTTTTACTAAAGCGAGGCAGAGTACAACACGGGGACACGACTAGAACGCGTACTACACGTCCGGGTACAAGTTCATACTAGCGACATAACTCAAACCGAAAGACTAGCAGGGTACAATAGTAGGGTAGCGTCGGACATCCTATTCGCGAGGCGAGACTTCTTCTGGGGCGGGACATGCTTCTGGGGGAACAGACGGCTCGCCGTCCTCTGGGTTCCCGTTTTGCAGGGGCTGTGTAATGGTTTCTCTTGCGGTGGCGGTGGTAGACCTTCCAGGGTTCTCGGGTGGGGCTCGAGGGCTTCCAATGAGCGTTCCCCATCCTATTACGGGTGTCCCGAGTAGAACATGGTCTTCTCCGATGGCCGGAACTGGGGTTCCACTCCTGGTCCATTCTTGCATGCGCCGGTCTCGGGCTTGTCTGAGGCTCTCCTATGCAACTGCTTCACTGCTGATCGCGGCTGCGGCTCTTGCCTCGCTTGGGCTGCTCGGACCTGTTGGAGCCTCACCGCGAGCTCAGCTTGCTCAGCACGATGGGTCTGCTCCCTCAGCAGGTGGGCTTGTTCATCGAAGAGCTGATCCAAAGCGGCTAGGTAGTTAGCCACTTGATACAGAGGGTCCACTTCATGGCGGCGCCGTTCCAGGCTTCTCATGCGAGCTTCCCAAACAGGGGTTCTGATGGCCGGCGGAAAGAACCTCATTGGTGTGGGTGCTAGGTGTTCTTCGAAAATCCGGCACAGGTAACTGAGTGTCTTTTTTAAGGCCAAGGGATAGGTGTCTTGGTGCCTAAATCCCGTAGCGGTTACTCGCCACGGCTGGATGTCGGGGTAGCGATCACTCCTGGCGATGACCAGGATCACCCTGCATCATAGATGTGCCGAGTGATCTAGAGAGTTGTTGCCTCACCCAGCAGCGGAGGGTACCATAGTGCTCATACTCTCTGTTGTAGTACCTTGGGCGTTCCGTAACGCCAAGGCTCTCCAGGGCGTTGATCAACAGGCTGGGGAAGCCAGGTGCAGCTTGGCAGTCGCCCTGGGTCCATCCTTCCTCAACCTTCTGGAACAGGGCAAGAACCAAAGGTAAGTATTTGTGTCAAGAAAGGGTTATGGATAGAAAAGTCCTAAGGTAAAGGGTCTGAAAACGGGTTTCGCTCCTAGGGTCACGTCCTACGGCCAACCTACGGCTCTGATACCACCTGAAACATCCCCTCATAAGAGAAGACTTAAATGTGTTACAAACATCAGTCCCAGGAGGCTGATGACACATTTATTACATCAGATGGTTCATTACCGTACAACTCTACGCGGTAGTGAGCAGAGAAGCGCCACTATCACGAGGATTACAATCCACACACACGCTACGATATTAAAAACAAAGAGAAAATCATCAGAGTCTTGCGCCATGCGGTAACTCCTGCGGGTGACCCAAATCCACAGGCAAGGCTGGGTGCAGGACGGTACCCCTACTCAACGTCGTCGGGTACAAAGTCTGGATCTTCCTCTGTAAAAAAAAGAATGGGGTGAGTACAAATGTACTCAGCAAGTCCAACCACACCCACGGAGGGGGTATAAATAGAGTATAATGCACAGGGTAAACCAAGGATAAGGCAAGGGTTTAATTTGCGGAAAGCAATATTTTATGCAAGGGTTCATTTGAAAGAAAGCATTTTTCCAAAACCAGTTTTCTTGTTTCGAGTGACACAAAGGGTTGATCCGCACAGGATCCAAGTTTTAAGCTGCTACCGGACTCCTCATCCGCAGTAGCACACGGCACAACTGCCGGACACATTTCCAAAACAACTCACGCCAACCCAACCCGAAGTAAACACTAGTTGTGAGACCACACCGTAACTCACCCAGTACCGTGGGCACAGACTATTCGAATAGATTTCAACTCTGCAGAGGTGTGCAACTTTACCCACAAGTGGGGTACCACAACACGATCACCTTAGTGTCGGTGCAGATCCCAGCAAAGCCATTACCCACCTTAGCTAGACCTGACTAGCCATCGCGGGATGCACCAAGGGGTCATCGACCTTTCACTTAGGTTTAACCGGGGCATAAGTCACACGGGACTTATCCCTTTTCCTTAGTCACCCGTTGCTCTCAGCTCTCCTGATGGCTATCAGACTAACTAGTGGGGTTTATGCTAAGCCGTTGCCCATACAACGGTCGAGTGGTTTGCACGATAGTGGAGTTAGGTGAGATGTAACACCAACTCGGTCCTTAGGGGTGACAAGATGGATATCTCCCTTCCTTGTTCTGCCACTCTGGCACGAGCACACCAAACGGCAAATCACACTGAAATGCCATCCATCCCGTCTAGACTCATCTTTCAAAAATCCACTTTTATCCCTTCCCACACACACACCTTTTCTTTATAAAACAAGTTGTATAAAGTAGCAGGTCCTAAGCGTTCTAGTATCGATTAACGTCCAAGCAAAATCAGACATTAATCTAGGTGGCCAAGGAATGGTTATCACAAATCAAGGGGTGGCTATCCAACCGTGTTTTCATGCAAGCAAAACATATGCAATTTTGTAAAACAAGCCAATAGGTTGTGTTTATAAAAACTAGGACAAAAGCATGCGTCAAAGGATGGGATTGAACTTGCCGTCTTCGTAGCCTTCGGGGAGGTCCTGTCCTTCGGGCTCGGGGTCGCGGAACTGGTTCTCATTCGCTTGCTCGCAGAACTGCTCGTCGATGGGCTCTCCTTCGTTCACACCGTGGTCTACGACGCATACGAACAAACACACAATCAAGAAAAAGAAATAAAAGATTTTTCGTTGAGCTCGAATCGGAGACACATAAAATATGGAGTAAAGTTTTCGAGTGGATTCCTAATGGCATGGCCGAAACAGAGTTAAGAGATACTTGGTAAAGTTTTGGGTTGATCAGAGATCGTTTGATACATGAAATAATAGGTCGTGTAAAGGTTCGGGGGTCGGATAAGGGGTCAGGAGCCTAGTTGAAATTTTTGGAAATATCTAGGTTGTCCTGGAAAGGTCTAGGATATATTTAGAATTTTGTTTACATGTAAAAAGGGTTTATTTTGAAATAGAATAAAGGGCAGGGTTTCTTTCGTAAGATGGCAAAAAGAGTGGGAGGTTTTTTTACTAAAATGGGAGGAGAGGGCGGGCCTAAATGCAAAATAGCCACTCATCCCCTTCCTCCCGACGCCGAACAGAGGAGGCGGCCTAGGGGTGTCGGCGGCGGTCAATCCGGCCGCTCTGGCCTCGGGGGCGGCCGGGGACCGGGGGAAGAGGGAGAGGGGGTTGTGGGGAACTGATCCCTTGCCTCACCTCGAGCAAGGGTGGCGCGCAGAGGCGGCTCGACGGGAGCGGGCGGCGGCGGTTGGGGAAAGTTGTGGCGGCGGCGCTAGGGAAGCAAGGGAGGGCGCTGGTGGTGGCGGCCGGAGTTGTGAGGCGATGGCGACGCCGAGGACCTCCTTATATAGCCGCGGAATGGCGGTGGCGAGGTGGTGGAGGGTAGGGCCGCGTCGGTGGCGGTCCGACAGATTTGGCGGGGCTTTAATGGCGCTCGACCGGCTCCTAGTGTCGCGACGCGGCGTGCGGCGGTGGCGAGGGCGTCGAGGCCGTCGTCGGGCACGTGGAGGTGGGGCGCGAGCTGTGCTCGCCGTGTGCGCGGGCAGCCAGGCAGCGTCGCTGTGCCGTGCGGCGCGGCAAGGTGCGTGGCCCACGTGCATGTGCGTGGACGTGTAGAGGAGCAGCGCGCGCGTACGGTCAGCGGTGATGGCGATGCTGCGCGCGTGGCCGCGTGCGCGCGAGGGTGAGCGGCGGGCTGCTGCGGCGGCGAATGTCGCGGCAGGCGGTGCGGCCGTCGGAGCACGCGCATGCGCCTGCGTGTGCGACAGTGCTCGTGTAGTGGCAGGGGCGCCAGGGTGGAGCACGGCGCGCAGGGCGAGCGGACAGGGGCTGTGTATTGGTTTCTCTTGTAGTGGTGGTGGTAGACCATCCAGGGTTCTCGAGTGGGGCTCGAGGTCTTCCAAAGAGCGTTCCCCATCCTATTACGGGTGTCCCGAGTAGAACATGGTCTTCTCCGATGGCCGGAACTGGGGTTCCACTCCTGGTCCATTCTTGCATGCGCCGGTCTCGGGCTTATCTGAGGCTCTCCTGTGCAACTGCTTCACTGCTGATCGCGGCTGCGGCTCTTGCCTCGCTTGGGCTGCTTGGACCTGTTGGAGCCTCACCGCGAGCTCAGCTTGCTCAGCACGATGGGTCTGCTCCCTCAGCAGGTGGGCTTGTTCATCGAAGAGCTGATCCAAAGCGGCTAGGTAGTTAGCCACTTGATACAGAGGGTCCTCTTCATGGCGGCGCCGTTCCAGGCTTCTCATGCGAGCTTCCCAAACAGGGGTTCTGATGGCCGGCGGAAAGAACCTCATTGGTGTGGGTGCTAGGTGTTCTTCGAAAATCCGGCACAGGTAATTGAGTGTCTTTTTTATGGCCAAGGGATAGGTGTCTTGGTGCCTAAATCCCATAGCGGTTACTCGCCACGGCTGGATGTCGGGGTAGCGATCACTCCTGGCGATGACCAGGATCACCGTGCATCATAGATGTGCCGAGTGATCTAGAGAGTTGTTGCCTCACCCAGCAGCGGAGGGTACCATGGTGCTCATACTCTCTGTTATAGTACCTTGGGCGTTCTGTAACGCCAAGGCTCTCCAGGGTGTTGGTCAACAGGCTGGGGAAGCCAGGTGCAGCTTGGCAGTCGCCCTGGGTCCATCCTTCCTCAACCTTCTGGAATAGGGCAAGAACCAAAGGTAAGTGTTTGTGTCAAGAACGGGCGGCCGGGGCGGCGCGCGGGCTTGGGCAGGTGGGATGAGCGTGCGCGCGTGAAAGTAGGGTGGCTGCGAGTGGCGTTCGGGGTCGGGCGTGCTAGGCGAGCAGGGGAGGCGGGGTTCGGGAGCGGGGTGGCGTACGGTGGGCACAGGGCGTCGGGGTGAGCGCGTGCGGGAGAGGCAGGCCGGGTGAGCTCGGGCTGGGCGACGCTCGGGCATGCGGGAGCGAGGCAGAGGAGGGAGAAGGAGAAAGGAAGGAGAGAGGGAGAGAAAAAGGAAAAGAAAACGGAAAAGAGAAAAGAAATGGAAAAAGGGAAAAAGAAATAGAGAAAAAGAGGAAAGAAAAAAAAGAAGGAGGGAAAAGGAAGGAGGGGGGAAAGCGGGTACGCGCCGGCGGCGATCGCGGGGTGCGCGGGCCAGCGGGCGGCGTGTGCGGTCGGGTGCTCGGCCGGAAGCGGTGGTGCGCGAGCGGGGCAGGCGGGCCGGAGAGAGAGGAAAAAGAGAGGGAGAGATTCACGGCGGTCGGATGCGACACGTCGCGCTGGATGGGAAATGGATGGGACGTGCTTTGAAATCAGGTGTCGGGTTGTTTAGGAGAAATTCTGGGGACTAGGGTTTAAGGGGGGGTCGAGCTCAACGACAAAGAAAATAGTTTTAGCGCACGATTTAATTTAGTGAATTTTCGGGATGCTACAAACCTACCCCACTTAAAATGAATCTCGTCCTCGAGATTCGGCTGGCTCCTAAACAGGTGGGGAAACTCCTTCTTTAGAGCGTCTTCGCATTCCCAGGTAGCTTCTTCCACTCCGTGTCTGCTCCACTGAACTCTGCATATCCGTACTTCGGAGTTTCTGGTTCTCCTAGTGACAGTGTCTAGAATCTTGACCGGTACTTCTTGATATCGTAGGTCTGGCTGTAGATCTATCATTTCTACTGGCACATGTTCCGCTTCGGGCACCCTCAAACATCTTCTTAGCTACGAGACGTGGAATACTGGGTGTATATCTGACATTTCTTCTGGTAGCTCCAAACGGTATGCTACTACTCCAACTTTCTTCAGAACTCGGTATGGTCCAATGTACAGTTTTAGCGCACGATTTAATTTAGTGAATTTTCGGGATGCTACAAAATGCCTGACCGTGGCGCTGGCGCCAGGTCTAGCGGCTGTTTTTCGCATCGTCCCCCCGGCGACAAGGTTGCTCTCGGGGAGACGGTGCGGAGGGCGCTGTCCACCAGCTCGACCCCCCGCGTGGTCTTTGGTGGAGGATACGCTAGGAGAAGGCTTGCGAGAAGAGCCTCCCGCTGGACCCGTGCGGCCTGGGGGCTGCTCCTCGCATCCCTAGCAGCCTCGCTGTTGCGTCAGCCAGGGGCTCGGTGCCTTTCTTCGTCGCTCGCTCCTCCCCAAGACAGGGAAAATTGCCATGTAGGTGGCAACGTGTTTGTATCTTTCGACGGCCTCGCGCCGGTGACCCTTTGTAATTTTTATTTGCATTGAGCAATAAAATCCCCCTTTCTTTTTTACGGGGAGCATGATCGAGGGTATAGGGGCATACAGAGGGTTACCGGCCTCGAATATGTGTGAAGTCTCATCCGCGGGGGCGCGTCAGCGCACCCGCGGGTGTAGCCCCCGAGGCCTTGGAGGAGAGTTTGTGCTCGTCCAAGGGCTATAAACGTTGTCCCACCGGGTAGCCTTACTGGGGTGGCCGTCCAGTGTCTTTTTCTGCCGGCATCGGCACTCTTTCAGCCGGCCTCGGCATTCTAAGTGCTGGAACGACGACCCGGCGTTCTGCACAACTGTCCGGAGAGCTCACATAAATAGCGGAGGATTTGGTTACACACGTGGAGCTTCGTAGTTGGGAGTCGTCGACTTATTCAAGGGTGCGATCGGAACCGTGGTGTGCGAGGAGCCCCCGAGCCTAGGCCCGCGTGAAGGCGTTCAGGGGAACCCTCGGCTTTGACTACGACCCTCGTCGCCCTTCTGCAGGGAGGAGGGGTGAAGCACACCATGCTACCCATGCCCGGGCCGCGAGCAATGGCTGCCGCGGACGTCCGTGCCCCATTCGATAGGGGTCGGCTCGTGGTCCATGGACACGTCTTATAGAGCGCTCGCGAGGGTTCGCTAGGCGGGACTCGGACCCATTCGATAGGGTCCGAGGGCTCGATGCTCTCCCTCGATGGGATCCCCTTTCTAGGCACCCTCGGCTGGCCTTGAACACTGCGCAGGATGTCTCGAACTCCGCGTTCGAGGGTAGCTTGTATGGCACATCCCTGCAGTCCCTGACTCTGGTGATCTGGGGCGCCTGTCGAACCTCCGAAAGGCCAGGCTTCGAACCCCTGATCAGTAAGGCCTCGAAATGCAATTCCTTCGAGGGTAAAGGGACCCCTGAAGGAATATTCCGTCTTGATTCGAAAATGACGCAGAGTCGTGAGTCACACGCGCGGGTCTCCCGCTGGTGGTGGGCGACGTGGCCCGATTCATGCGGTGCGGTGCGGGCGCACCTTTTCAGGCGACAGCCTCGGGTAGATGAAGCGGTGTGGGCGGCGGCTGGCGGATGGGATAGTGCGACAGTCGCGCCCGCCGGTTACCGTGACGCAGTTATTGCTGCGTGCGCACGTGGGAGACTCCATGGTCGTGGGGCCCAGCCGTTAGCGACAGCGAACTCTACCGCATTCAATGCGGTAGATTTGGGTCGTGGCGGAAGTCCGCTCGCTGTGGTGAATAAAAACAAAGAGAATGGGGTTGTTTGGGCTCACCTGGCTATTTGCCTCCATCTCACTTTGCCTTCTCCGCCTCCCCTGCATCCTAAGCCCGTAGCGAAGAGCGAAAGGAGGAAGAGGAAGGAGAGGGAGAGAAAGCGCACCTTAGCCATCCCAGGAGCCTTTGCCGTGGGGGAAGTCCTCCGCCACCATGGCGGTCCTGGAGAAGTTGGTCGCCGACCGGCTGCTGCCGCGGATCACCGACTCGGGGGCGCCGGCATGGCTTTCCCCGCATCTGGACAAGACCGAGCCGAAGCCCCCACAAGGCTACGTCCTGAGCTTCGTGCGCCTTCACGAGCGAGGCTTCGGCGTCCCCGGCAGCAGATTTATGCGGGCGTTGTGCGACTATTACGGAGCGGAGCTGCACAACTTCAGCCCCAATGCCATTTCGCAGGCGGCGGTCTTCGTCACAGTCTGCGAGGGGTACCTTGGGATAGAGGTGCACTGGGATCTCTGGATCCACTTGTTCCGTGGCGAACTCTTCGTCGAGAGAGGGCGGGGCCAACCGAGGCGGTTCGCGCGCGCCGGCAGCCTGACGTTCCACGTGCGTCACTCCCGGAGGAACCTCTACATCCACAGCAAGATGACGACAAACAACGCCGGGTGGAGCTGAGGGTGGTTCTACCTTCGGAACTACCGTGGCGCGCTCCCGGCGTTCACCAACAGGGTGCTCCGGGAGCGACCGGCGAAGTGGGATTGGGGGGTGTCGCCCCAAGCGCAACAGCACAAGCTTGGGGGCCTCACCGACGCGCTGGCGCACCTGGCGAGGAAGGGGTTGACGGCGGCGGCCGTCATCGCGAACTTCCACCGGCAGAGGGTGATCCCTCTCGTGGAGAGGGCCCTGCCGATTTTCCAGCTCACCCCCGGGAGCCAGGTGGAGGGCTCGAGGACATCGTTCAAGCTGCTCTCCCGCACCACCGCCGCCCGGAGGGCAAAGTATGCGGTGGCGGAGTTCCCCCAAAATCCCGAGGATCTTTGGAGGATCAAGATGCGCCCCGAGCGGGGTACATTTCTCTGGTAAGTTTTGACTTCGAATCCGGCGTGCATTGTGTAGCCCTCTTTTCCTGACTCCATCTCGGGCGTGCTTTGCAGGGGTTGAGGAGCGGCATCTCGAAGCCCCCGGTCCCGGAACAACGCCTGATCAATCGCCTCCACGCGGAGAAGATGAAAAGGCGGAAGGACGCGACGGAGGCAAAGGTCGAGAGGAAGAGGAAGGCGAAGCACGACAAGGCGTGCAAGCTTGCTCGCGCGGAGGGGAAGCTGTGGCCCTTCACGCCTGAGTCCTCGGAGGAGGATGAGGGGGTGGCCTCGGACGCCGAGGACCACGCTCCGAGGGGCAACGGGGAAGCTGCGGGCGCGAGCCCCCCACCGTTCTACCTGTGGGACGATGACGTGGGGGAGTCGGCGGCGCCGGAAGAGACAAGGGCCATGGCCTCGGCGCACCCATCCCTCGAGGGGGCTGAGCGGTAGTCGTCGCCTCTGGCAGCCGGTGAGGAGACGCCCGCACCCCAGGTGCCGATCCATGGCGACGAGGCTGCGGCGGGCACGGAGTCGTCCGCGCTGCCAGCCTCGGGTCACCTGGCCAACACGAGGGGGGCGCCCTTGGGGTAGTCTTCGAGGGGCGGCACGGTGCCTCGAGCTCGAAGAAGCGCCACGAGGAAGCGGAGCATGAGTGCTCGATCAGGGTAAGTAATTTGGATTTCGTTTTTGTTGCCTGTTTGCTGGATTTCTCGATCCTGTTGTCCTCAACTCGTGTTCCTTGATTTCTAGCCCCGGGGCCATCCCCAAGGATGCGGTGCAGCTCGCCACGGCTAAGGCCCTCAAGACTGGGGCGCGCAGCATGCCGCACACAGCGCCGCAGCCCCTGCCTGCTGTGGATCTCGAGGCGGCGGCCACGAAGCTACAGGAGGCCATGGCTCGAGGGGCCCATGCGGCGCAGCAAGCTCGGGAACAGGAGGAGGGGGGCGACGCCGGCCAGAGCGGTGCCGAAGCAGCCGCTCCGGCTGCCGACGCCGAGGAGACCGGCCAGGGCGGCGTGGACGGCGCCGCCCTAGTAGTCACTGAAGTTGAGGCCGGTCAGGGCAATGCGGCTAGCGCCGCCCGACCGGACACAAGAGGAGAGACTGGCGGGGGCGCGCAGGAGCACCCTGCCGATCATGCGGAAGAGGAGGCCCTCGTCCTCGAGCCCCTGAGGGCTGAGGCCGAGGGCGTCGCAGAAGAGACGGCGCAAGGGGCGCCAGTGGTGGAAGGAGCCCCCGTCTCGGAGCCCACCGAGGCCTGGGATGAGGGTACCGTCACGGTAGTGCCCGTGCCAACGGAGCAAGGGAGCGTGGCGGCGATGGTGGAGCTGCCGGATAGCAGCGAGGAGTACGGGGACTCGATGGACATCGACCCCGCTGCTGCGGCAAGCGCTGCCGCGCACATCGCCGAGTTCGCGTCGGCCAGCGCGGGCACGCTCGAGGCGGGGACGTCCGAGGGGGGCCATCTCGGGGCGATCGTCCCGTCCGGGGTCCTCTCGGAGTTCCTCCGCAAGGAGCAAGAGGAGGAGGAAGCCTGGAACGCGCAGATGAGCATTGGTCGTGAGATCTTGCAAGCCCTCGACCGCGCCTTCCAGCTCTATCAGAATGCGGATTACCAGGTCAGCCAGGAAATTACTTCCCCCCGAAAATTGCTCGGATTCGGTTTAACTTTAACGTGTCTTCACCCACAACCTCCCCTTTGCAGCAGCTGAGGGAAATCTCGCGCGAAAAGAGCGCCGAGATGACCCGGCTGTACTCCCAGATGAGCCAGCTCGGGCAGCACAACGCCGAGCTGGTGCTCAAGAACATCGAAGCCAATACGAAAATGGCAGATCTGGGAGCGCGTCAGCAGGCACTAGAGGAGGAGCTGGCGCTGGTTACCGGTGAGCGGGACGTCCAGAGGGCCGCGGCAGAGCAGAAGGCCCGGGAGGCCGAGGCGCAAACTGCCGAGCTGCAGCGCCTCCGGGCAGCACTCGAGGAGAAGGCTCGGGAAGCCGAGGCGCAGAGTGCCGAGCTGCAGCGCCTCGGGACATCGCTCGAGCAGCAGAAGGCTGAGCTCCTCCATAAGGAGGTGGCCGTGGTTGCGCTCACTGGGACCCTCCGGGAACAGGGCGAGGCCCTCGAGGAGAAGGAGGTGGCCCTCCAGAACGTGGGGACCGCCCTCAAAGAGAGGGAGGACTCCTTGTACTCGCTCACAGAGGCTGCCCGAGCCCAGAGGAAGGAAGCTCAGAGGAACATCACGGGTGAGTAACTTCGAGTTTTCATCAATTTGTTTCCTTTCATAGCTTACGTTGATTTTCTTTGCCCAGAGCAGAGGCAGAAGGTGGCGGACGAGTCCGCGGCGAAGGAAGCAGTCCACACGGCGCTCACGGTGGCGCAAATGGAGTTTGCTGAGCTAGAGCAAACCGCCATGACCGTGTGTCAAGAACTCGAGGGGGAGGGTGCTGTCTTGGGCAGTTCGGTGATCAGCCGCCTGCGCGCGCTGGGCGGCCGGGTTGCCGAACACGCCAAGAGCACCTTCCGTCTCGGTGTCTTGCGGGCCCTCACCGAGGCCTCGACACACTACCTCATGGATCTCCAGAGGGTGTCATCAGGGTACGTCGTTCCCGATGATGCTGATGCGGATGCCGCGTCGGCCATCATGGATGAAGCCGACGCGGCCGCGGAGGAGTTCGCCACCATCCTCGCCGAGAAGCTCAAAGCAGACATCCCTCCCATCGCCGAATTCGACGCCCCTGAGGGCCCGCAAGGGGGGGATGGTAGCCTGTAGGAAAACTGGGCCTCGAAGCCCATGTAATAGATTAGTGAATATATCATAGTCGTGCTTTGTAATCGGACCCTATGAATATAAGAGATTTATTTTTGTAATTTGAATGTGTGGCCCGTCGAGGCCTTGTGCGTTCGAGCCTATGTTTCTTTACTTTATTTCCGTGTTCTCGTATGCGACTTAGATAAACATCTGCGAGGAAGTTCGCGTTCATAAGCAACGTAGGCGTATCCCGGAGGCGTAGGCGGCCCCACAACTCGGCCGGCCCCGTACCGTAGTTGCTTACGCCTCGCGTCCGTTTTTTCCAAGGATATGAGAAGTTTAGGGTCGAGACGGAAATATTTCGAAAAAATATTGGCGATTTTTGGGGACGTTCGGGGGTTCCCCCCGTAGTAGCCCCAGAGGGAGGCTTGGCTTTGCCGAGGGCAAAGCCGAGCGTACCTCAGTGTTAGCGCGCATCCTAGCATTCGAGGGCCCGGATGGTTCCCAAAAATAAACAAATAAAGCGTACTTCTTTATTATTTCGGGAAAATTAAAGTGCAAGTACAAACAATGTACAAATAGCTTGGAATGCTAAGGATAGAAACGATGTAGCTGTTGTTTGTTCCAAGCGTTGGTGAAGACTTCACCGTTTTCGTTCGCCAGCTTGTACGTGCCGGGTTTGAGCACCTCGGTGATTATGTACGGTCCTTCCCATGGAGGAGAGAGCTTGTGGCGGCCCCTGTTGTCCAGTCGAAGCCTCAGCACCAAGTCCCCTTCGTTGAGGTCTCGGCGCCGGACCCTCTGCGCTTGATACCTTCGTAAGGACTGCTGGTAGCGCGCAGAGTGGAGGAGTGCCACGTCTCGAGCCTCATCCACTTGGTCCAGCAAGTCTTCGCGAGCTCGCTGGTTTTGTTGCTCTTGGTATGTCTTGAGCCTTGGCGAACCGTACTCCAGGTTAGTGGGGAGTATGGCCTCGGCGCCATAGACGAGGACGAACGGGGAAAAGCCCATGGCTCTGCTTGGGGTCGTCCTCAGGCTCCAGATGACCGAGGGTAGCTCAGTGAGCTATCTCCGACTGAATTTGTTCAGCTTGTTGAAGATTCGTGGCTTCAGTCCTTGGAGGATCATGCCGTTGGCACGCTCCACTTGCCCGTTCGTCTGTGGGTGCGCTACAGCCGACCAGTCCACATGTATGTGGAAGCTGTCGCAGAACACCAAGAACTTCTTGCCCATGAACTGGGTGCCGTTGTCGGTGATGATCGAGTTCGGGACCCCGAACCTGAAGACGATGTCGGTGAAGAATTGGACTGCTTGCTCGGATTTGATCTTGCCGATAGGTCGAGCCTCGATCCACTTGGAGAATTTGTCAACCGCCACTATCAAGTGTGTGAAGCCCTAGGACGCCTTCTGCAGCGAACCGACAAGGTCCAGTCCCCACACGGCAAACGACCACGTGATGGGGATGGTCTGCAGAGCATGGGCCGGGAGGTGTATCTTTCGAGCGTAGAACTGGCAACCCTCGCAAGTCCGCACGACGTCAGTAGCGTCGGCGACCGCGGTGGGCCAGTAAAAACCTTGCCGAAACGCGTTACCCACGAGGGTGCGCGGCGCAGCGTGATGGCCGCAGATGCCAGCGTGGATGTCACGAATCAGCTCCTTGCCCTCATGGACGGGGATGCATCGCTGCATGACGCCCGAGGGACTGCGCTTGTATAGCACGTCGTCGATTAGGATGAAGGACTTGGCCCTCCTGGCGAGGCGCTATGCTTGAGCACGGTTCGAGGGTAGGACCCCTCGAATCATCCAGTCAAGGTACTGGACGCGCCAGTCTTGCGAAGTGGGGGCCTCGTCAACTTCCATTGCCTCGGCCTCGTCCGCGGAGGTGGTCTCGAAGTCAATGTCCATGGCCTCGGCCTCATCTGCCGGGGGGTTCCCGCCGGGGGACCCAGTGGGCGAGGGGCCTGGCTCCGCCGGATTTTTAAATTTGGCGGAGGGCTTGGTAATGTCGCGAGTGAAGATGTTCGGGGGGGGCGGTTGTCCGCCCCGACACGATCTTGGCTAATTCGTCGGCGTCCTCGTTGTACTTGCGCGGGACATGATTGAGCTCTAGGCCGTCGAACTTGTTTTCGATGCGGCGCATTGCATTGCAGTACGCCTCCATCTTTGGGTCGTGACAGCTAGACTCCTTCATGACTTGATCGACGACGAGTTGAGAGTCCCCGCGCACGTCGAGGTGCTTGACGCCGAGCTCGATGGCGATGCGGAGGCCACTGAGGAGAGCCTCGTACTCCGCCATGTTGTTCGAAGTAGGGAAATGCAAGCGTATCACGTACCGCATGTGTTCTCCGAGGGGTGAGATGAAGAGGAGGCCGGCTCCGGCGCCGGTTTTCATCACCGACTCGTCGAAGTACATAGTCCAGCATTCGCTCTAGATTTGTGGCGAAGGTAGCTGAATGTCCGTCCATTCAGCCACAAAGTCGGCTAAGATTTGGGACTTGATCGCTTTGCGGGGGGCGTAAGTAAGAGTTTCTCCCATAAGCTCCACAGACCATTTGGCGATTCTACCCTCAGCTTCCCGGTTGCGGGCTATCTCTCCCAAAGGGAAAGATGAGACCACGGTGACGGGATGGGCCTCGAAGTAGTGGCGCAGCTTGCGCCGAGCCAAAACCACTGCGTAGAGCAGCTTCTGAATCTGTGGATAGCGTGTCTTAGTTTCAGACAACACCTCGCTGATGTAATACACCGGCCATTGGATGGGCAGAGCATGGCCCTCCTCTTGTCTTTCGACCACGATCAACGCGCTGACCACTTGGGTCGTTGCAGCTACGTACAGATAGAGGGGCTCGCCCTCCGTGGGTGGCGTGAGAATGGGGGCTTGAGTGAGCGACGCCTTCAGCCTTTCGAGGGCTTCTTGGGCTTCGGGGGTCCACGTGAAGCGCTCGGTTTTCCTCAAGAGTCGATACAGGGGTAAGCCCTTCTCGCCGAGGCGCGAGATGAGTCGGCTGAGAGACGCTAGGCATCCCATAACCCTCTGTACCCCCTTTAGGTCTCTGATCTGTCCCATCTGAGTGATGGCCAAGACTTTATCAGGGTTGGGTTCGATGCCCCGCTGGGAGACAATGAAACCCAAGAGCATGCCTCGAGGCACCCCGAAAACGCACTTCTCGGGGTTAAGTTTTACCCCTTTGGCCCGTAGGCAATCGAATGCGATCCTGAGATCGGCAACAAGGTCATCCGCCTTCCTGGATTTTACAACGATATCATCGACATATGCCTCTACGCTCCGCCCGAGATGGTCTCCGAAAACATGGAGCATACATCGCTGGTATGTCGCTCCGGCATTTTTAAGGCCAAAGGGCATCGTAACGTAGCAGTACATGCTGAAGGGCGTGATAAAAAAAGTCGCGAGCTGGTCGGACTCTTTCATCTTGAATTGGTGGTAACCGGAATAAGCATCAAGAAAGGATAGAAGTTCGCATCCCGCAGTAGAATCTACAATCTGATCAATTCGTGGCAAAGGAAAGGGAACCTTCGGACACGTTTTATTTAAACTAGTGTAATCTACACACATCCTCCAGTTTCCACTCTTTTTCTTCACTAATACTGGATTAGCTAGCCACTCGGGATGGAATACCTCCTTGATGAATCCGGCCGCCAGAAGTTTCTGCAACTCCTCGCCGATCGCCCGGCGCTTGAGCTCGTCGAAGCGTCGCAGGCGCTGCTTCACCGGCTTGGAGTTGGGTCGGACATCAAGGGAGTGCTCGGCGACCTCCCTCGGTATGCCAGGCATATCCGAGGGTCTCCACGCGAAGATGTTTGCGTTGGCGCGGAGAAAATCGACGAGCACCACTTCCTATTTGCCGTCGAGGGTGGCGCTGATCTGCAACGCATTGTCGTTGGGATGGCTCGGGTCAAGGGGCACCTTCTTGACAGCCTCGGCGGGTTCGAAGCTCCCGGCGTGTCGATGCGTGGAGTCCAAGGCCTCGCTTGCCATTTTGTCGAGGGTGGCTGCGAGGGCCTCGTCCTCCGCTTGAGCCTCCGCGCGCTCAACGCACTCGACGTCGCACTCGTAGGCGTGCTCGAATGAAGAGCCGATGGTGATGACGCCCTTTGGACCCGGCATCTTGAGCTTGAGGTAGGTGTAGTTGGGGACGGCCATGAACTTGGCGTAGCAAGGACGGCCAAGGATGGCATGGTAGGATCCTCGAAACCCCACCACCTCAAAAGTAAGCACCTCCTTGCGGAAAGTTAGCCGCCGTGCCAAAGCAGACAGGCAGATCAATCTGGCCGAGGGGTTGGACTCGCCTCCCCGGCCCAACGCCATGGAATGGCGACTTGCTGGGGCGAAGCTTGTCCAGTCCGATCCCCATGAGCTCCAAGGTGTGGGCATACATGATGTTGAGGCTGCTGCCTCCGTCCATGAGCACCTTGGAGAAGCGTGTGTTGCCGATGATGGGATCGGCAACAAGTGGATACCGTCCCGGATGCGGGACGTAGTCGGGGTGGTCCTCGCAGCCAAAGGAAATGGTGTCCTTCGACCAATCGAGGTAGGATGGCGCGGCCTTGGTGACGGAGAAAACTTCCCGGCACTCGCGCTTGCGCTGCCGAGAAGTCATGTTCGTCATTGCTCCTCCAAAGATGAAGAAGGCGTTCTCCACTGGGGGGGAACTCGTCATCTCCACCTTTGTCGCCCGCATCCTTCTTCTTGTATTCGTCGCGATGCGTGACGCGATTGTAATACTTCTTGAACATTTTGCACTGCTCGAGGGTATGATTGACCGGACCCTTGTGGTAAGGGCACGGCTTCTAAAGCATATCGTCGAATTGGCCACCACCGCCTCGAGGGGGGCCTCGAGGTCCTTTGCGATCCGGGACGGCAGCGAAGGCCTCCTCGGAGTCCTCTGCCTGCCCCGACCCGCGCTGGTTCAGTGGGACCGGCTTCTTTCCCTTCCTCCCCCGCTTCTGTTTCTTGGCGGGGGCGTTGGGCTTGGCGTTGCCGCCCTCCGCGGGCACATCATCTTTGCGCTTGCTCGACTTGTCATCGAAGATGGCACCAAAAGCCTCCTCGCCGGCGGCGTAGTTGGTGGCGGCGTCGAACAGCTCGTTGGTGTTGGTCGGACGGCTTCTCGCGAGCTCATGCACCAGGTTCCTGCACGTCGTACCCTCGAGGAAGGCGTTGATGACCTCGATGTGGGTGACGCTGGGGAGCTCGGTGCATCGCTTGGGGAAGCACCGCACGTAGTCAGGCAGGGACTCGTTGGGCTTCTGACGACACCCTTTGAGGTCCCAGGAGTTCCCAGGGCGCACGTATGAGCCCTGGAAATTGCCCACGAAGATCTGGACCAAGTCTGCCCAGTTGTGGTCTTATCTGCATGCAGATGCTCGAGCCACGTTCGTGTGGCATCAGCAAGGTGAAGAGAAAGGTTGCAGATGATGACCGCGTCCTCCGTCGCGCTGCCTAGCTGGCACGCTAGGAGGTAGTCGTTGAGCCAGAATGCAGGATCAGTCTCGCCCGAGTACTTGACGAGGGTGTTGGGTTGTCGAAAGCGCGAGGGAAAAGACGCAGTTCGAATCTCCCGGCTGAACACCCGGGTGCCCGGAGGATCGGGTGACTCACCCCTGTCGTGCTCGGGGTCGAAGCGTCCACCTTGTCGAGGGGTGTACCTCCTGCCATCGATGATGTAGCGAGCATCGCCGTCGTCGGCATGCCCGCGCGTGTCTCGGATTTGCTCCCTCACGGGAGGCCTTCCGATGCGGTCGTGCACCGAGGGTGCCTTCGCACCGGGCACTACGGCTGCCTTTCCCTTCCCTGCTGGTGGTGTGTGCACAGAAACCTCGCGGTCCTGGTGTGCAGTCCCATCAGCCCGCTCCGGGGCTTTCGAGCTCATACGAGACGCAGAACTCTCGGCATGCTGCACGGCAGCTTGCTCGATGAGCTCCTGTGCCTCGCGGCGCAGGTTGCGACCCGAAGGCGTCGATGGCTCGGGCATGGCTTGGAGTAGATAGGCCGCGGCGACGAGTTTTTCGCCGGCCGTCTTCAGTTCCGGAGATTTGTCGACGTTGTCGTCGGCCAGGATGCGCTCCCGGGCAACACGTCCCGCCGCCTGGGCATGTGCACCACGCACGGTACGCTGCTGCTCGAGTGCGGCGCGCAGCTCCTGGGTTTGTTGATGCTGCTCGTCGAGCTTGGCTTGAAGCTCATTGAGCTGTGCCAGCTGAGCTTGTCGCGCCGCCGAGCTTGACGAAGAAGAGGGGGCTGCAGGCGGGACCACTGGTTGGATCGCCTGCGCGTCCGCCCCGCCGTCCCCGTCGTTGCTTGGGGCGTTGTCGTTTTGCTCGTTCGCAAGGTCCGCCATGAAGCACTCCCGGGAAGGATCGAAATCCCCCTCGCTGGAGTCTTCGGAGCAGGTGAGGCAGTAAGCCGTCGCCAGCTGGAACGAGCGAAGAGCGTCGGGGTCTTAGACCCCGGAGTTGTCCTTGGCCTCGTCGGCCGCGAAGTTATTCATGAAGAAGTTGACATCGTCGGCGATCGAGCTCGCCGTCTCGGGGTAGGATTCGTCGGGAGACGATGCGATGAGGTTGCGGATCGATAGAAGATGATGACCCGGCAGATCCTCATACTCAGTGAAGTTAGTGCTGATCGAAGAGGCGTAGGTGCGAGCGGCAGTCTGGCGCATCCCGAAGGGGAAGGGCGAAGGCGAGGTCGGGCCCCCCCTGGGAGACACTGGTGCCGTGGCAGGTGATGGTGCCGGCGCAGATGACGCTGAGGAACGTGATGACGAAATGGTGGCCCCGTTGGCCGTGATGCTGAGTTGCGACATACCAGCCTCGACCCACGTGGGGGAGCTGTGGCGTGCCGCGTGACGCCGCTCCGCGCGTGCTTGTCGTGAACACTGACCCGAGCGCCTGTCGCGCCGGGCAGGTGAAGTCGGGGTGATGGGGTTGCGTCTGGGCGAGAGGAGCTGCATGAGGTAACCGTTGCCGGTCGCTCTGAACTCGAGACTCCCGAACCAGATCACAAATCCCGCTGGGGGCGGATCCGAAACACCCATAGGGTATGGGTTGGATCTGCTCGCCATCCCTGGAGATCAAATGGGAACAAGAGAGAAAAAATGTCACGCAGCTCGCCCTACCTGGCGCGCCAACTGTCAGTGTCCCGACCCAGGGGCCCGGATTCCAACTAGTAAATGCTGCGTGTTTCCTTGTCCCAGATGATGATGCAAGAGGCAACACAGTAACGCACGGTTTATCCTGGTTCCGGCTGTGGGGCCGTACGTCCAGCAAAGGGGGTGTGCGAGGGCACTGTATTATCTTGCACCCGGAGTGCTTGTTGTAGGGGATACAAGTGTGGCGAGAGAGGGAGGAAGGCTCCCAGGTCTCTGCTAGAAGAGGGGTTGAATGTGACGAATAGGAAAGCCGGAGTGTAAGTGATGATGGATCACGTCGGGAGGCCTTTAAGCGTAGCGTAGCGTCCCCTCGTCCCGTCCAAAGGAAGCCCGTCCTCCTTTTATAGTCACAAGGAGGGGCGGCGCACATGAGTGGGGGAGCGTGGAAGTCGTCGTTTCCCCCGAATCGCGGGGGTACAGTGATCGGATACTGTAGTAAGTACACTGTGGGGCATGGCGCCCGGCAAGGCGGTCGTCATGGATATCGTCCTTGGTCATGCGAAGATCGCGCCGGTCGTCCTACCAGCCCCTGCAGGTGGTGTGGTTGTCGCTGGAGTATGGTCGTCTATATACGGCGCGGTGGCGTTCAGTGGGCCCTGCGGACTAGGGTCCTGCATGCACCAGCGGTAGCGGTAGCGGTAGCGGGACGCGCGGCGGCCCCGGACCACCTGGTCGGAGTGCGGGTGTGCACACTAGGAGGTCCGGACTCCTCAAGGGGGGAGGTCCGGGGCTCCATCCGTGCATGCTGAGCGCCCCTCTCGGAAGGACACGTGATGTCGCCGGACCCCTTCCCCAGCGAGGGACGGGTCCGGTTGGTCGGTGTAGGCAGAAAAGTAACGGGAGCAGTGCCGAGCCTATCTTGTCCCGCGTCGCAGATCCCACAGTGCTGCTACAACATCCGGGATGGCGGAGCGGTGACCGAAGTCAGCGGATGGGACCCCGATCACATCCACTGTGGGAATGGCGGCCTGACGCCGCCTGTCCTGGGTGCCGTGGCAGAGTGGCTGGCGTTTAATGCTTTCGTACGGCGAGCGGTTGGGCGGCGGGGCCGTTCGTCCTTTGTGCCGAGGGGTGGCCTCGAGCGAAGCGGAGATGAGTTACTCCCTCGAGGGTAGGTTCGCTACCCTCGAGCGAGGTGGAGATGTGTTGCGCGATCGAGGGTCCCGAGGGGAGCCCTCGAGCGAGGAGGAGATGAGTCACCCGCTCGAGGGTAGATCTGCTACCCTCGAGCGAGGCGGAGATTGTCCAGCGGGCCCGAGTGGGACCCTCGAGCGAGGCGGTGATCGTCCCGCGGGTTCGAGGGGGAAGCGAATGAGCCGCACGCTTGGCTTCTTTGAGTCCTTTCCTTTCTTTCAGATTGGAAGGAGGCCGTGGGCATTCGTGGCCCCGGTTGCCTTAACATGTGTTTGCATTTTAAAGCGATCTTAGTACCCCGATTAGGGTGTCCTTAATCGTGGTACCCGACACCGGGCGACTGGGAGGCGGGACAATGACGACGCGCCACGATGACGGGGAGGCGGGACCTGACGGCGCGCGACTTGGGGAGGGAAGGACGGGCTGCGCCGCGTGCATGGTGGGTGAGGAGACGTGTTGCACGCAGGGTTTGCAAAACCGGTGGGAACCGATCCGGTTTGACCGATTACCGGTCAAACCGGTCCGGACCGGTTCCGGTTTGGGCCGGTACCAAACCGGCCCAAATTCAAATTTTGAATTTGAATTAAAAAAATAAAAAAAATCTCAAAAATTTTCTAAAAATACTTCAAGGTGCGACGAATCTAATGGTGTCAAATTTTCTCAAAAATTCGTTCATTTGGTATAGTTTGCGGAAATTTGAAGTTAAATCAAAAAAGAAAAAGAAAAAAACCGACGACCCATTAAGGCCCATCGCGCGACAGCGGGCAGTTTACCTCCCCTCCAGTATCCCTCAGCGCGACTCGCGCCCCCCCTCAGTCCGCTCCCCCCCCCCCCCCCTCAGACGCTCCTATCCGCCGCCAGAACACCCCGTCCGCCGCCCTACCCCGGTTAGCCGCCCGCGACGCTCGGCTAGCCGGTCAGCTGCACCGGTAAGCCGGGCCAGTAGCAGATCTACCGGTCCCGACCGGTTAGCCGCCTGAGGAGCTCGGTTTACCGGACTAGAGAGGCGGTAAATCGGCCACGAGCGGCGGTAAGCCGCGGCCAGGTAAGTTTTTTTTTATCTTATGATTTAGAGTATTAGATGATTTGTTTTAGGATTTATGTTTATGACTTAGGTGTATTTAGAATGTAGGTAAGATTTATTTGTATTAGATGATTTTTTGCACTATGTAGTAGGTTTTAGGTAGATTTGATTTAGGTGTATTAGATGATTTGTGAAACTATGAATTAGGAGTTAGAATATTAGATGATATGTTTTTGTTGTCCATGTATGCAGATAGACAATGGCAGGGAGAGATGTTGTATGGGAACACGGTGAAAATCTTTATCCCGGATGGCGATGCAACTATTGTCGTACGCAGAAAGGAGGATGTGGTGCGACTAGATTGAAACAACATTTGGCTGGGCGCGGGGCAGAGGTGATCCATTGCAGGAATGTGCCACCTGATGTGCGGGACTTCTTTCAGCGTGAGTTGGATAGGGCAAAGAAGGCAACTGCTGACCGGGCCCGAGAGAGGTTGAGACGGGAGAAGGCTGCAGCGGAGGAAAACTATCCCGGTGATGAAGAAGATGAGGAGGCTCAGGTGCAGCGTGCCATGGATCTATCGAGATGGGTGTACGAATGGGAAGACCCCCATTTTTACACTATGTTAGTTCAGGAATGGCAGACAACATCGGCGTGGACGAGCCAAACTTGGCAACACTACAAGTCTGAGCTGCTTAGAGTGCGAGGTATCACTTTGATGTCCACCGCCGAATACCAAACTGCGTCACAAATGGGGGTCTTCCCATTCCTACAATGAACTTTTATTTCATGTGTATAAGTGTATGACTCCGTATGTGTATGCACGCTTATTACAATTATATTTGTATGCATGATTATAAATTGTTGCTTTGGTGTGGTCATTTATATTAATATTTGCATAGCTCATGCCGAAATTTTCTTTTATTTCACACCGGGATCTATTTTTTAACCGTCGGAAAATTTCTTTAAATCACTGGTATACCGGCCGGTAAACCGGTCTAACCGGCTGGTATACCGGTACGAACCGGTTGAACTAAGGTTTTTGAATTCAATTTTGAATTCCACCGGTACCGACCGGTTACCAGCCAAACCGGACCGGTATACCGGTACCGGACCCCGGCGGTTTGGCCGGTCCGGTCGGTAACTTAAACCCTGGTTGCACGAAGTGAGATAGAGGAGAGAGTGGTGGACGACAACTGGCTGTAGGGAGAGGGAGTAGAGAGACTAGGATTTGAGAGAGGTGGGAGGGGTGTGTGTGTGTGTATATATATATATAAGTGGTTGTGGGTTGGATCTATCCCAATACCGTGCCGGCCTGTTAATCGTTCATGCTCGTGTTGGCACTTCGTGCTGGGTTTTGACCCACACACGACACTACGATCAGGCTTAAATAGATTTGTTTCATGATTAAGTCACAATTTATGAAATTAATTTAATAATAAATTTATATTTAATACTATTAATTGGTATTTAAAAATACAGTGCCTTGTGGAATCCAGATTTTAGGTCTTGTTTGGTTTTCCAAGTAGCTGTACATTCAGATGTTAATTTAATATAAAACTAATTGCATAAGTTGCAATCAGAGCTCAAGACGAATCTAGTAAGTATAATTAATGTATGATTAACGGATCGCTACTATAACAATTAGTGCCGAATTAAGAATTAATTAGGCTTAAATAGATTCGTTTCATGATTAAGTCACTATTTATAGATTAATTTAATAGTAAATTTATATTTAATTTGGTATTTAAATATGTGATGTGATGGGACAAATAATTTAAATTTATAAAACCAACCTTGCTGCTTTGGGCTAGCTGATCTGATGTCTGAAGTGCCAGTATACAGGTCTTGTTTGGTTCGCGCTACAATTATAGCACGCTAGGAATAGTAACAACTTTGACCATTAATTATGGTGTCAAATAAAATCAGTTTACAAAACCAACTTCAGAACCCCCGCGCTAGTGACCCTGAAGAATCTAATGAGGTCTTTGACTGCGCGATTAGAAGATGGTTATTGTAGCATCACTGTAGGTAATCATCGATTAATTACTATCATTAGATTCGTCGCGAAAAGTTACACCCACCTCTAAAAAAAATTATAAATAGACTTCATTTAGTACTTCATGCGAAATTCTCTTATCGAAAAGCGTACATACTAGTTTTGTTGCAAAACTAAACAAGCCCACAGCTACCGGAGGCCGGCGACCGGCATTGCCTAGATCAGCTAGGGCTAGGCGCCTAGGCCCTCGTGATGGTGCTGCTGCGATCCTTTGGGCCCGTTTAGTTCCAAAAATTTTCTACGTTACAGTAATTTGGAATGTTTGACCATTAATTAAGAGTATTAAATGTGGATAACTGACAAAACTCATTCCACAACCCCCGGGCAAAATCGCGAGACGAATCTAATGAACCTAATTATGTAATGATTAGATAATGTTGTGCTACAGTAATCAATCTCTAATGACAGATTAATTAGGCTTAATAGATTCGTCTCACGATTTTCCGTCCATCCGTGTAATTAGATTTACAATTAGATCATATTTAATTATTCTAATCTTCGATTGAAAATTGCACGGGTTTTCATAAAGAATGTGGTTTGCACCAGATACGTTGCCACCAGGTATATAGCTTGCTTTTGTTTTTTTTTTCTTTTGAGCAACTATAGCTAGCTTTTGTTGTCAAGGCATCACTGCATGCACGAATTCGGTAAGGTATATATCGTGAACAAAGGCCGTGACAAGTTGAATGATTTTGCCAAAATGGGATAGCATGGCGCCTTCCACGAAGCTTCCTGCGTTTCGCAATTACATTGCTCTACCATATCGATCTACCATTCACATTTACATGCCGATCTACCATTCATCTCAGCGATCTACCATTCACATTTACATGCCGATTATCGTAGCTTTGAACCGGACCACATCGATCTACTCATTCTGTTTTTTGTTTAGTCGAATGCCAACACTACAATTGATAAATATCATGTCCTTTCGAAAATAAATAGAATGTGCTTTTAATCGGTAAGGCTCTCGTGAGCACAAAATCGACGTGAACTAACTGAATGCTGCCGCGCGTGTGCACTGCATTATCAGGTCGTAATGCAAAATACCAGTTTTACAGCTGAAGCAAGCGGCTCAAAATGCATTAGCTTATGAACTCTAGCCAGCAATGCACAAGCACAATTGCTCTTTATTTGGCTAAGTACTTGAGCCTTTTCCATATCTGATTGATGATGGACCCACAAACACGTCTCTTTTTTTAGAAAAAGGATTCCAAATCCGGCCTCTATGACCAGGGGCATACACAACCATTATTACAACGTTTGCAAAAACAGAAAAGGGCACACCAGTCTCTAGAAAGACAAAGAACTACTGCAAGCGATAGACATGCTTCCATCCTCCTTTAACTAAATCAAGAGTTATTATCTCAATTAGTCTGCTCAAGCTGGAGAGTGCGTTCTTGGCATGTTCCTCACGCTGCAATTGCGCCCAAAAACACAAACACGTCTCTTAATTAATCATCAGTTCTAGCTTGATCTCTTGCAGTCGATCGATCAGAATTCTAAAGTAAGACGAAAGAAACGAGCATGCATTTGCCCGGTTTTGGTATGTGCGCTTTCTTGGCATGACCGAGAGGGACGGCTGGAGTACTGCATGCATTGTACAGCCCAGATAGCCTTTAATTTGTTGGCAAGGCATTCATTGCATGCATGCACGTATTCGGTAAGATAGAGAGGTATGAACAAGGCCATGACAGGAGTATGCTTTTGCCGAAATGGGTTAGTATGGTGCTTTCCACGTAGCTTCCTGCCTTTTCCTCTCGATCTCTCGAAAAAAGAAGAAGAAGAAGAAGAAATTCCTCTCAGCTAGCAATGGCCAATGATCTACCATTCACATATATATACATGCCGAACTGCCGGTACGTAGTAGCATTGCGCCGGCCAGCCAACCTTGTCTACTCAATTTAATCGGCAATCGGTACTTGCACAAAACTGACGTTCAGCTAACTGAATGCTGCCGTGTGTGTGTGTGTGCGCGCGCGCGCGCGCGCGGGTGTGTGTGTGTGTAACTGTGTACTGCATCATCAGCTCATACATACTGCAAATATCAGTTTAACAACTAGCGCAAGTGTGTACTCAAAATGCATTAGCTTATTATGAATTCTAGTCAGCCATGTAAGATTGCTCTTTGGCTAAGTACGTACGCACGTGTTTGCGCCTTTTTTCCACATCTGAACTTACAAGCATCAGGTTTAGCTATAGCCAGTGCTGAGGCAGATGACCGAAAAATTGAAGATCGATCTTGTGTAATGGTGTATATATTCTTGGACTTGATGGAGACGTACGGCTGGACCAGATCGACCAATAAGTATATGCATCAACTAAAATTCACATCATCATTTATCAAGCTAAGGCATCAGAGTAGCAGCAATCAGCAACATCTTGGAGTTCGATTTTAGACCATGGGTACGTAGTTCCACACTTCATTACCGGCCCATCATCAATGGCGTGGATTGCAGCCCATTTGCAGGGCGAGATGTCGTTGCCGTGGCGGGGCGGGCAGGTCATTGATGGACCCTGCCTCGCGCCGCGGTGCCACCGGGCGGTGCTCACCACTGCGGAGCGCGTACGAGCTCGACCGCACCCGTCTAGGACGTGGCGTGGGTGAGGTCGTGCTGCCCCGCGCGCGCCCGTCCGGCAGCGGCAACGACTCCGCCCGAGCCGGCATCCGACGATAGCTAGCACGCCGTCTGGATCTTGGCGTGCTTGCATATATCCGAAGGACTGATTTTGACTTGACCTCGCTCCCAATATTTTTCTTGCGCAGCAAAGCAAGAGCTCGCAGGCACGGCAGCCTGACTGAACTCAAGTGTTCCATCCATAGCCGGATAGGTGGGCCTACGAAGTACCCCCTACATCTAGCCTGGCTTCAAGCCTTCGAGCAGTCGATCGCCGTCTCATGCTCCAAATCTTTTCCTTGCGCTAGCTCGGAGCACACATGGATGCTTCAGTCAGGCCATTCTTTTTATACGCGGCCCGTGACAACGTCTCTGGCGGCGCTCAGCCATTCCACCAAGGCACCATAGAAAGCTAGTAGTGAGATCCAAGAATCATGGCTGCAGCGACCGCCGCCGCCGCGGGGCTTAACATGAAGCTCCTCGTCGACACCAAGGCGCAGCGCGTGCTGTTCGCGGAGGCGAGCAAGGAAGTCGTCGACTTCCTCTTCTCCCTCCTCGCCCTGCCCGTCGCCACGGCCGTCAAGCTGCTCGGGGAGGAGTCCATGGTCGGCTGCGTCGGCAACCTCTACGCCAGCATTGGCTTGCTCGACGACGCCTACGTCCTGTCCGGCGCTTCCAGGGAGTCCCTTCTCCGCCCCACCGTGCCCTCGCCGTCAGCCAGCACTGGCTGCTCCCTCTTCGGCTTGCCGGCGCCGGCAAGCCGCCCCGCCCTGTCCAAACAAATTCTTTAGATGTGGCCGTATTTACGCATACGACGACTACGAGTACGCCGGTCGCAGCAGGAGCTGCCGCAATTACATGACGGACGCTAGCGACACGGCATGTCCGTCCTGTGGTCCCAGGATGGACAAGGAGGTGCAGTTTCTCCCATCTGCCGGGTTGCGGCAGCCGGTGGAACAGGAAGCGGCGCCCGGCGGAGGCGGCGAAGGGTTCGTGCAGGCCGTCGTGACGTACACGGTGATGGACGACCTCACCGGCCGTGAAGCCCATGTCCGCCGTCGCCAGCATCACCCTGCTCAACACCTTCGCCGTGGCAGACCTCGCCGCGCTCCAGGAGAGGGCCGTGCAGATCGGCCACGCTGAGGTGACCTCGCATTTGCATCGCTTGCTTTCCCCTTCACCGATCTCGTTCCCATGTGAAAGTGAAACTGTTCACCACATGTTCGTGCTCCATCTGCAGGCTTTGGGGATCCTCAAGGCCTCGCTGCAGTCCAAGACTGTCCTCACCGATGTTTTCCTCGGCAAGAAGGCTGCTCCCGGCGATGCTTGAAGCCGATTAGCTGGTACTACTCCTGCGGCCGATATGAATCATGGAGATTGAATAGCTTGAGCTGTCTTGGCTTAATTTGGTTAGCCTTTTGTCATGCTTGTACTGCAGCAGCATCTTTTGGCTGTTCTGAACTTCTGATGCATGTAGTGTAGCTTTAGTAATAGTAGGTACTACTCTTGTTGGATGCTCAAATCTCCGTGCCTGCTGCTGGTGGTGCGACCTGTATTCCCTGCCTATGAATTTTCAGTGCGCATCGCTCAGTTTATTCAGTCTTGCATTTGAGAACAGAGATTTCCGACGCAATATTCTAGTTCCAGGGTTTGCCTTGCCTTGCCTAGTTGCCTGCCATCCTGGAATGCAATCTATTCAGAGGTAATTGGCTGACCAGAGACATCTCCGAAGAGAAACTAGCGAATCAGATAGTACCAGCTGAATCCATGAACATGACATTCTTCTGAATACGTGCTGAAGAAAACTTCTGAATTTCTGGCGCATGCTACTCCTCTGGTAGCAGTTGTTTGCTGATGCTGTCGGTTTGCGCTGTACTAGTTTGCACGCATGCATACAATGTTTGTATGCTTATGCATAATGCATGTCTTCCACGAGCTGTATGCCTGTATATTTTCTCTTGGTTTCATCATGCTCTGAACTTGGTTACATACGAGATGAATCTTTTAAGTCTAATTAGTTTATAATTAAATATTAATTGTCAAACAACAACCAAATATGCTAAATACCAAAACTCAAATTTTTTTGCAGACTAATCACAGCCAGAATCGATTTGGTGAGCCTTCTTGCTGATGCATTTTCCATATATCCAAGCTGTTTCCTCAAAAAAAAAGAATAAAAACCTTGGCGTTTACATGTTGGCAGGCCGCAGGCTGCGGCAGACCTGGGCCATAGAGCGGGCCTAGACAGGGGACCAGGGCCTCTTCTCTGACAGGCCAGGCCCAGCCCGAGTTAGTTACCGCCCAGCTCTCCACGGCGTTTATTTCCTATATATATTCATTTCAACATTGGACTTTAGGGCAAAACCTCCTTCCTCGTCGTCTTCATCGTGGAGGGTATGGCTGGGCAGAAAACCCAATACCCGAAACCCAAACCCGAAAAACCCGAGCCCGAAAAACCCAAACCCTAATCCGGGTTCCAACCCACAGTAGCCGAAATTAATACGGGTAGTTCGGGTATTGGACCACGGTACCCGAAATACCCGAACTACCCGAAAATCAACCCAGCCCAAGTACGTTGAGCCAGCCCAGCCCACCATCCATTGCGTTACTATCTTAGCCCATCCCAGTATCCCATCCCACCAGGCCACCACTACCCCACGCACGCACGCACTCCCCCAGCCGCCGGCCCCCAAAATCTTGGCTCCGCTCTCCCCGCAGGCGGCGCATGGCGGGTCGCTCGGCCTCGGCCCCTGCGCTAGCGCTACCGTTGCCTCCCGACGCCGCCGTCGCGGAACGGGACGTCCTCCCCTGCACGGCTGCACCACGACCGCGACCTCCCCTCCGTCTCTCGGATCCAAACCTCCCATGGATTTCTCCATCCTTGCCGATCCCGATCCAGACCAGGCCTTCCCGCCGACCGCACCTACAGGATCCGCCTCCTCCACGCCCCCAGCTTCCGCTCCTGCTCCCACTGGCGGCGGCACCGAGTGGGGCTTCGTCGGCGGGCGGCAGCGGTAGCCGGTGCGCCCCGTGCGGCATGCAGGGTCCCGCCAAGCCAGCGCTTCATCCCTCTACAGCGGTGGCCGGCAAGCCCCTCCCTACCCTAGGTCAGCCCTGTCCCCGACATCTGAGTTCCTGCGTTCGGGTATTTCGGGATTACCCGAATCCGAACCCGAAGTAGCGGGTACCCGAATAGTCGGGTTCTCCTTTTCTGGAGTAATTTTCGGGTTTCGGTTTTTAAAACCCGAATTTTCAATAACCCGAAAAACCTGACCCGAATTTTTCGGGTAACCCGAACGCCCACCCATAGTGAAGGGCGGCGAGGTTTCATCCGATCCCAAGACCTGGACAACGAAATGGTGAGGAACAAGGTCACCATCAGCAAGAAGGTTAGACCAAAAAGTCGAGTCAACCATAATACTCACTTCGTTAACCTCGGTTTTCGTCTCGGCCCTAGGGTTCTCCTAGGCGACTCGAGGATAGTCCTGTGTCAGGGTTCGTCGGATCTTCATCTCCTTTCTCGTGTCCACCTTCATTCCTGCGAGTAGATTCCCAAGGGATTCGCGCTGGCCTAAGTTGCGATCTTTCCCCCAATTCCCGTTCCGCAGTGTCCACAAAAACCACATAACCCTAAACCTAGTCCATCTGTTAGCCGCGTCTTTGTCGATCCACGACGAACCCATCCTCTCTTCGGTGCTGGTGTGATGGAGGGGGGTTGAGGGGCTGATGCAAAGGCTGCAGCTGACGAAGGAGGAGAGGAGGTCCATCAAGATCGCTGCGAAGGCGGAGTCTGGAAGTGGTGCACGTCCGATTCAGGCAGTGGCAAAACTTCTGTCTGAGAAGGCGGTGAGAGCGGACGTGGTGGAGCAGTCAGTGGGTTGGATCTGGTGCCCGGCGAAGGGTATTAACTGCAAGGATCTCGGGGACAACATGTTCTTGATCTCCTTCAATCAGGCGGCAGGGAAGAGGAAGGCGCTGGATGATGGTCCATGGATGATCTCGAGAGAACTGCTAGTGGTGACAGATGTAGATGACTCAAAGTCTCTGGATGAGTTGGAGTTTTCTTTTATTCCAATTTGGATTCGTGTGGAGCGGTTGCCTATGGGAATGATGAACAGATCGGCAGCCTAGGTGATTGGGGATGATATTGGTGAATTCATGGATGTAGACGCGGATGGCGGTAACATGGCGGCTGGTAGGGTTCTGCGTCTCAAGGTCCGCATGGATATTCGTATGCCTTTACGCCGTGGGGTCATGATAGACCTGGGCGAAAACCGTGGGGGAACGGTGGTGCCCCATCTCTTATGAGTACTTGCCGGATTTCTGCTATATTTGCGGCCTCCTCGGTCATGTCGATCGGACCTGCTCGAAAAGGCTAGGCAAGGATGAAGCCGCTCCATTCAGCAAGGATCTGCGGTATGTCCCTCCGCGCAAACCTTTTGGCGGAGCGGGGTATAGAGCCCAAGAGGCTAGAACAGTTTTGCCTGGCAGGAGTGGTGGTGCGGGCTCATGGAGGTCAGGGGGTTCTGGGAGTGGAGGAGGAGGAAGCAAGTCAAGATCAGATGGTCTGTTATGGAGGAAAGATGGGAGCAAGAATGGGGGGACTATGTCACCGACGAAGAAAGGGGCTGACGATGATGAGGCGACAAGTCCATTGAAAATTGCCCAGCCTTCCGAGACCCGCTCAAACTCAGCTCGCACTGAGCTCTTCCCAATCCGATCGCCTAGCATGCTGGTGGAGGGTGATGCCGGGAAGGTGAACAGTGCTATGCAAATCTCCGGGGATGGGAAGACACTGGCCCAAGAAGGAAAAGACAAGGAGAAGTCCCCAAAGAAGTTTAGAAGGGTGATAAAAGAAAGGAAGAATACAACACCAAATAGTTCTCACGTGAAGCAACAGAAGAAGAGGGGCAGCACGGATATTGAGATGGGGGAGGTGCAGGAGACATCTCATGAACTGAAGAAGGCGAGGCTGCAAGGGGACGAGGATGTCGGAAAGGGCAATAACACTGCTGAAAAAGCGGGGCTGTCGGAACAGCCCCGCGGGTCACAATGAAGATTATTGCGTGGAACTGCCCCAGGTTGGGGAACGGTGCGGCAGTTCGTGGCCTTCTAAACATTCAGAAGGAGAAGGACCCCGACATTCTTTTCTTGTCCGAAACAAAAATGGACAAGAGGAGGATGGAGAAGTTTAGGTGGACCTTGGGACTCACAAACATGATCGCCAAGGATTGCGACAGGAGAAGTGGTGGCTTAGCAATCTTTTGGCGAAAGGGGATCAATATGCACGTGCGTGGCATCTCGCGTTTTTACATTGACGCGGACATCACGGAGATGGATGGTTTCGTGTGGAGGCTGACAGGCTTCTATGGGAACCTTCTATGGAGAAGAAGGACTTGTCGTGGAAGGCGTTGCACGTTCTTAATGCTGCGCGACGTCGGCCGTGGTTGTGCTTGGGGGATTTTAACGAAATTCTGTTAGAAGGGGAAAAGGAGGGAGGACAGAAGAGGAGTCAGGCCTGCATGGACCGCTTCAGAGAAGCCCTTGAGGATTGCGGGCTGGCTGACCTAGGCTTTGAAGGCGATCCTTTTACCTGGCGGAATAATAACCATTGCAGGGAGAACTATGTAAAGGAACGGCTAGATCGTGCGGTGGCTTGCGGTGATTGGACAGCTAGATTTCCTTTATACAAGGTGATCAATGGTGAACCGAGACATTCAGACCATCGTCCGGTGATTGTGAACACAGACCGCCGATTAGGAGGAGTGGGAGGAGAAAAAGTGGGCATATGTTCTGCTTCGAGGCGAGCTGGGTGGAGGAGGAGCAATGTTCGGCTATCGTGGAGAATGCCTGGCGCACTGCTGTTGATGTGGCAGGTGAAAATGTAGCAGGAGCTATTAGCCGAGTGGCTGTTGATCTTACTGATTGGAGCAAAAATATCTTGGGAGACCTGGAGAAAAGAATAAAGCGAATAAGAAAGGCGCTAGAGGAATGTAGACGGGGGAGTATTGACAATAGAATGGTTGGCAGAGAGGAAGTGCTAAAATTCAAGTTGTCACGCCTTGAGGAGCAGGTGAATATCTATTGGCGGCAGCGAGCTAAGGCGCACTGGTTGAAAGAGGGTGACAAGAATACTCATTTTTTCCATGCCTTTGCCTCAGAAAGAAAAAAGAGAAGCAGATTGAAAAAGTTGGTGCTGGATGATGGAAGTTGTGTGGAGAGGGAGGAGATCTTAGAGCAGGTCTTTAAAATTTATTCAAACCTGTTCACCACTAGTGCAGGTACCCGCATGGAGGAACTCTTGGAATCAGTACCCAACAAAGTGTCGGCCGACATGAATGACATGCTGTTGAGGCCGTTTACAGAAGATGAAGTGACAGCGGCAATTGTTGCCTTTGGTGATTTCAAAGCACCAGGAGCTGACGGGATGTCCTCTATGTTTTACAAGAAACATTGGCATATTGTTGGGGAGGATGTTACGAAGGAAGTCTTGCTGGTCCTGAATGGGGGGAGCATGCCGAGCAAGTGGAACGAGACAGTAGTGGTACTTATCCCGAAAGTGCAAAATCCGGAGAAGCTGAAGGATTTGAGGCCCATAAGCCTTTGCAATGTGATTTATAAAGCTGTAGCTAAGGTACTGTCTAATCGCTTAAAGCTGATTTTGTCTGAAATTATTTCACCAAACCAGAGTGCTTTTGTACTGGGGAGGCTCATTACATATAACATCCTGATAGCATATGAGCTAACACACTATTTGCAGAACAAGAGAAATGGCAGTGATGGTTTTGCAGCACTCAAGCTGGATATGAGCAAAGCATATGACAGAGTTGAGTGGAACTTTCTTGCAATGATGATGTCGAAGCTAGCTTTTGATGATCGCTGGATACAGCTGATTATTAAGTGTGTGTCAACAGTCTCTTACAGGATCAAAGTTAATGGTGAATTGACGGATCAAATCACTCCGTCCAGAGGGCTGCGACAGGGGGGTCCTCTATCCCCATATCTGTTTCTAATATGTGCTGAAGGATCCTCATGCCTCATCAACACTGCAGAAGAAGAAGGGAGGCTCAAAGGCGTTACTATATGTCCAGAGGCCCCGAGCATCACCCATCTCTTGTTTGCAGATGATTCATTGCTTCTCATGAAAGCTGACCGCGAGAACGCAAGTCATCTGCAACATGTCCTTCAACTTTACGAGGACTGCTCGGGCCAAACAATCAATAAGGAGAAGTCTTCTGTTCTATTTAGTAAGAACACGAGGGAGTCTGACAAAGCTGCTTTCCTTGAAACCATGGGTGTTTCGCAAGAAGCTGGAAGTGAGCACAACCTTGGCCTGCCAGTGTACATGGGTAGATCAAGGGGTAAAATGTTTAACTATCTGAAGGATAGAGTTTGGAAGAGGATACAGGGATGGCAAGAAAAGCTTCTATCCAGGGCCGGCAAGGAAATGCTGATAAAAGCCGTAGCACAAGCCATTCCAACATTTGCAATGTCCTGCTTTGATATCACAAAGAATTTGTGTGATGAGATCAGTAGGATGATATGCCGATATTGGTGGGCACAACAAGACAAAGACAAGAAAATGCACTGGCTGTCTTGGCAAACATTATCTTGTTGAAAAGAGAATGGTGGTCTAGGCTACCGAGATCTGCACCTGTTCAACCTGGCAATGCTTGCTAGGCAGGTCTGGAGATTGACTCAGTTCCCAGATTCACTTTGTGCCCGCCTACTCCGAGCTAAGTATTGGCCGGATGGAGATTTGTTTGCAGCTAGAGAGGGACCGGGTATTTCTTACACATGGCGTAGTCTGATCAGAGGGATGAAAGCCCTGGAGAAAGGAATGATTTGGCGGGTTGGTAATGGCCAGCAGATCCGCATTTGGGACGATCCTTGGATCCCGGAGGGTACCACACGACGGCCAAGAACACCAAGAGGAGCAGTCCTTCTGTCAAAAGTCGCTGAATTGATTGATCCATTGACGGGCACTTGGGACCAACAACTGATCAGGGATATTTTTTGTGAAGAAGATGCTGTGAACATCCTCACAATCCCCGTTCATCCTGACAGAGATGATGTGGTAGCATGGCATTTTGATTCCAAGGGCGTCTTTTCTGTAAAATCTGCATACCACGTTCTGGAGAGAGCCACTGCACATGACAGAAGTTTTCAAACTGGTGAGTCTTCTATGCAGTCTGGCCATGACTCGGAGGACAGGCTGTGGAAACAAATATGGAAGCTACCCTGTCCTCCAAAGATAAAACAATTCATGTGGCGTGTCGCACATAACAGCCTTGCTTTGAGAATGAATATCAAAAGGCGCCATATCGAGCTAGACACTAGATGCCCGGTATGCTTCCGCCTGGATGAGGATGGAGGCCACTGTTTTCTTAAGTGCAAGCGAGTTAAACAGTGTTGGAGGGAGCTTCAGCTGGAGGAAATTCGGCTACAATTGCTTCAGGCTCAATCAGCTAAACAGTTCATCAGACATATTCTATCCCTTGACCCGGCTAAGTGCTTACTTGTGTGCGTCCTGTTATGGAAGTGGTGGAGTACCCGTAATAAGGCCAATGCAGGGGAGGAGATCCCTACACAAATGGATGTTGTGTGTGCTGTACACACCACATTCAGATCACTGAAGGAAATATGAAGGACCAAAATTCGGTGCGTGTGAATCAGCCGAGGAGCCGGATGGCTTGGCAACGCCCTGAGAATGGTTTTCTGAAGATAAACTTTGATGGCAGCTTCTGCAAGGAAGGGAAAACAGGAGCCTGTGGTTTCTTGATTCGCCATCATAGTGGTGATCCGGTGCTAGCAGGTGCGGCCAACATTAGCCCAGCCATGGATGCTTTGGCAGCTGAAAGTGCAGCGTGCCTGTTTGCACTGGAAGCAGCTGAACGGGCCGGAATCTCCTGAGTCACTCTGGAAACCGACTGCAGCCAACTCTGTGAAGCCATAACAACTGGTATTCGAGACCTAGCACCTTGTGGTATGATCTTCAAAAGTATTCGTGATTTCCTTGCTGAACGGTTTGTATGTAATACAATTTCAAAGATTCCTTGTGAATGTAACTCGTCTGCGCACGAGATTTCTAAAGAGGTGTTTGGGAGCACTTCACTCCATTAAATTTAGTTCCACTCCACAAAAGAATATCCAAACACATCACCTAGCTCCATTCCACTCCATCAAAATTTGGCTCCACTCCAAGGTTTTTTTGGAGCACCTCAAGAGGTGCTCCACCAAATAGTGGAGCTGGTAGAGTTGGGGATAATTACCCACCTGCTACTGGTTACACACATACCTCTTCAAGAAAAAAGAAGAGTAAAGTCCATCACCGATCCTTAAACTTGTTCGACTGTGTCATCCCGGTTCCTAAACTCACAAATCGACCGTTCAGGTCTTCAAACTTGTCCATATGTGTCATCTCGGTCCATAAACTTTTCCACTCTGTTACACCGGTCCCTAAACTAGAAAATCAAACGTTTATGTCCTCAAATTTGTTCAATCATGTCATTCCAGTCCCCAAACTTGATTGTGAGTCTCATATGAGTCAAAACAAGGCGATCTAAAATCTATATAAAAATAATTCATAACTTTTTCATATGAACTTGAATGAAGATAAATTTTATATCAAAATGGTAGCCCTCGACGTAATCTACAATTTTGTAGTTGAAATATTTTTGAATTAAAACTGTTTAGGGTCTCAAAATATTATTGTAAGTTTATAAATTTTGAAATTTAAAAGTTAAAATTAAATTTTGGGACTCTAAACAATTTTAATTCAAAATTTTTTCAACTGTAAAGTTGTAGATCGCGTCTAGAGATACAATTTTAATATAAAATTTGTCTTCGTTCGAGTTCATATGAAAAATTTATAAATCATTTTTTGATATAGAGGTTTTAGATCGTCTGGTTTGGATTTAGATGAGACTCGAAACCAAATTTAGGGACTGGGATGACACTGCTAGACAAGTTTGAGAATCTAAACAGATGGTTTATAAGTTTAGGGACCGAAATGACATAGCCAAACAAGTTTGAGAGGCTAAACGATCGATTTACGAGTTTAGGGACCGAAATGACACAGTCGAACAAGTTTATGGACCGGTGATGCACTTTACTAAAAAAAAGTCAAGAAACCGGTTACTGCTCCTGCCACCGACGCCCATCAGGGCTCGCCGCGCCCGCTACCTGCCAGAGCTCGTCGGCACTCACGCTGACGCCCGCAAGTGCCGTCGAGGCTCGCTCCGCCACGCCGGGCGCTACCCCCCGCACGCTCGCCGCCGCCCGCCGCCCATCGGAGCTCGTTACGCCGCCGCCCGCAAGCTCGCCGCACGCACGCAGGCTCGCTCGCTGCCGCCCGTAGGCTCGCCGCCGTCGCCGCCCGCAGGCTCGCGGCGGCCGCCGCGCGCTGCCCACCGCACGCTTGCCGCCGCCGCCCGACCGCTTCATGCCCCTGGCCGACCAGATCCAGATGCCGGGCACACTGCAGGCCCCCTGGACATCCGTGGAGCACTTGCGCCATCGATCGAGTAGTTGGGATCGGAGCGGCAAGCAAGCTTGGAGATCGATGGAGACCGGCGTGGTTGCGGCCGGCGTCCGGTGTCCTCGTGCTCCTCACGCAGCACCGCCAGCGGCACGGCGGCGGCGGCACGAGGACGGCGGGGCTCGCCACCCGCGGGCGCGTGTTCGAGTGCAAGACGTGCGGCCGGCGGTTCCCAACGTTCCAGGCGCTGGGCGGACGCGCGCGGCGGCGGCGGACGCACGGCACGCCGCCGCCCAAGCTGCAGCGGCGGACACAGGGCGGGGCGGGGACCTGCGGCGGCGGACGCACGGCGAGCGGCGCACGCAGCCGCGGCGGACGCATGCGGCGGCGGCGGAGCACGCACACGGCGAGCCGCGGCGGTCGCGGCGGCGGCGGACGCGAGGCGCGCCGCCGCACACGCTGCGGCGGACACAGGCCGGCGCACGCGGCAGCGGCAGCGGCGGACGCGGGGCGCGCTGCGGACAGGCAGCGGCGGACACACGGCGAGGCGCGGTGCACGCGTCGGCAACGGACGCGGGGCGCGCCGCGGTGCGGGGCTCGGGCACGCTGCGACGGTGGACGCGGGGTGCGCCGCGGGACACGCATGGGAGGAGGGAGAAGACAAAGGAAGAGTGAAGAGCGCTCTTGAACTATTCGCCAAACCACCCCGCGCTATTTTCGGATCTCACGGGGAGGCGATTGTGAAGGCGATTGGATGGCGATCCCACCCCCGGCATAGGTTCCGTCTCCGGTGACCCTGGCTGCTTCGTCGGCGGTCGCTCGACCCCCGGCGCCACGCCACGCCTGCAGTGTCCAACTGTTGGTGGCCACCCTCAGATCGCCGGTTAGCCGTTCAGGCGCCGGCGACCACAAATTTCCCCTAGGGACCTGAGCCGCTTAGGAACCCTAGTTTTGGGATCGCTGCTGTTGTCCGTGGATCACCGCGTGACATCTGTTATTCTCGATCTGGACATCGCTTGACCATGTCGACCGGAGCTGGAGATCATGGAGACTGTCAGTGGGGCACTGGCTCGATGCCGGAGTCGCAACCTGGTGTGGCAGACCTGCTTAAGCGGCTGAATCTCACCGAGGAGGAAGGGGAGGTAGCTGCTTTTAGTGACGATGAAGAGGAGGAGATGGCATCTAAGGTGCAGTGGGCGGTGGTAGGGAAGGTTCTGTCCCCTTCCACAATCCATGCTGGCACAATCAAAGGAGCCATGAAGCCGGCATGGGGCAACCCGTGTGGTTTGAAGATCCGCTCTATTGGCGAGAAAGCTGATAATCTTTTTGTCGCGGAGTTTGGAGACGGTTTTGCCATGGAGCGTGCCCTAGATGGATCGCCATGGCTTATTGGCAAGCATGCAGTTATCTTACGTAACTATGATGACAGATTGATTCCTTCAGAGATTATCTTCGACAAGATTGATCTTTGGGTGCGTATTCTGAATCTCCCTTTGGGAAGGATGAATGCCAATCGAGGAATGCGAGCAATGGGACTGATCGGAGAGATCAAGAAAATGGATGTTGATGGCGATGGAAAAGCTAGCGGCCCATTTCTTCGGGCCAGGGTAGCTGTTGATCTATCCAAACCTCTTAGACGGGGTGTCTTGCTCAAGACTGATAAAGCTAGGCCTCCGGATTGGTTTGATCTGCAGTATGAGAAGCTACCTTTCTTCTGTCATTCCTGCGGAGTGATTGGGCATGGTGAACTGGAGTGTGCTAATCCTGCGCAAAGGAATGCTCTGGGCAAACTGCCCTACGATGTACTGCTGAGGGCGCCTGAGGAAAGGAAGAAGAAACTCCAAGGTTTGGCACAAGCTGCTGCTGAATCCTTTGGTAGTGCCCATTCGTCGAGTTCTCATCACACAAACCGTTCGCCGCCGATGGAAAGGAAACATACATCTAAGGCATCGACTGCACCTGAAGCCGATCACCTTGACAAGGAGGCCATGTCACCTCTCAAGCGCAAGGAGCCGGAAAAGGAAAATGGAAAGGAGAAGGAGAAATCATCTGAACATGTGAAACAGAACTTATTCAGTGACAAGGAGATGGAATCCCCACGCCAGACCACCCACAAGAAACGCAAGGCCAAAAGGCAGATCGCAGGCTCGTCTACACCTGCTGTTGCGGTCGCCCCCACTGATGGAACACACCTGGTGCCGGTTGGAACGGTCCAAGCGCGCCTCTCCGAGCTCGCTGGTACTAGGGATGGAAAAGGAAAGGATTCGGAGGAACTCCCGAAGAAACAAAGAGTTTCACCTGATGCATCAACGGCGGCGGCTGCAGTGGGCAGTCCCTGCCGAGCACAATGAGTATCATAAGCATCAACTGTCGTGGTTGTGGGGAGGCCGCGACAGTTAGGGAAATCCGCTGCCTAGTGGATACTTTTCACCCCTCGATGCTTTTCCTCTCGGAGACAAAGATGAGCCGTCAACGATCGGAGGAGCTAAAGTGGCATTTGGGTTTCCAGAGTGCTTTTGGTGTGAGTTCTGTAGGGCTCAGTGGAGGTTTAGCATTTCTATGGAGAAACAATGTAACAGTGGATCTAAAATCTTTCTCGAAGTTCCACATTGATGTGTGGGTAACGGAGGAGGATGGGAGAATGTGGCGCTTTACCGGCTTCTATGGGGAGCCGGTGAGGGCGAGGAGGAGGGAATCTTGGCGCATGTTGCGATTCCTTAGAAATCAGTCGGATCTTCCATGGCTCTGTGTAGGGGATTTCAACGAAGTCCTACATGAGGATGAGCAGATGGGGGGCAACGATCGAGAGGAATGGTGCATGGAAGGATTTCGGGAGGTGGTGGATTTTTGTGGTTTCACGGACCTGGGTTTCCGAGGTCTTCCATATACCTGGGACAATCGGAGAGAAGGTTCGCGAAACATAAAAGTGAGACTTGATCGTGGTTTGGCCGATAATGATTGGATCGATTTATTTGGAAATTCGACCATAACCCATGTTCAGACTACTGAATCTGACCACTGCGCATTAATTGTGAATATCGTCAAGTCGGGTGTCAGGCAGGGAAGTGGACGTGGCAAACCTTTCCGTTATGAAAATATGTGGCAACGCCACCATTTATACCACGACACAGTGGCGGCGGCGTGGAATGGGGGTTGCAGTAATCTGGATGAGGTTGCTGGAAACTTAGGATCCCTACAGTCCACGTTAACTCGGTGGGGAAGGGAGGAATTCGGTTCTGTAAAGAACGAATTGCAGAAGCTAAGGCAACAGCTGGAGGCCGTTCGCAGTCGAACGATTCATAATGGGCCAGCACATGAAGAGCGCAGGTTAATGGCGAAATTATCTGAGATGTTGGCTAGGGAAGAGGCCATGGAGAAGCAGCGGTCTAGGGTGCTTTGGGTTCATGAAGGCGACCGAAACACGGGTTTCTTCCAAGCTAAGGCAAGAAACCGTGCCCGGACCAATAGAATTACAGCTTTACAAAGACAGGATGGCACGATCTGTGTAAATCAAGAAGAATTGGAAGCAATGGCCGCTGCGTTTTACCAAAATCTATTCCTGGCACAGGAAAATACAGACCCTACGCTGGTGACGCGGGCTGTACCAAGGAAAGTCACGGATGAAATGAACTCTGCCCTAACAACTGCTTATTCTCAAGAGGAGGTAAAAAAGGCTTTGTTCATGATGCATCCTGATAAGTCCCCAGGACCGGACGGTTTCACTGCTGGTTTTTACCAACGACATTGGGAATTGATTGGGAATGACATCTCAACGGCAGTCCTGGCGTTCCTGAATGGGGGTGAGATGACAGATGTGGTAAATAGCACTATTCTAGTGCTGATTCCGAAGGTTAGGAACCCCCAAGACTTTACTTAGTTTAGACCTATCTCGCTTTGCAACGTCCTCTATAAAATTTGTTCCAAGGTGATTGCAAATCGACTCAGGTTAATTCTGAATGAGATCGTTTCAGAGGAGCAATCTGCGTTTGTTCCGGGCAGACTGATTACAGACAATGTTCTTGTCGCTTATGAGTGTATACATTATCTGAAAAGAAAGAAAGGAAAATCTGGGGCTTGTGCTGTGAAGCTTGATATGACAAAAGCTTATGACAGAGTTGAATGGGCCTATCTTAGGAATGTTCTCCTTACACTGGGTTTTGACCAGAGCTTTGTGCAGCTTATTATGCAATGTGTGGAGACTGTATCTTTTTGTGTGAGAGTTAATGGGAACTTTTCGGAAACCTTTTGGCCTTCTCGGGGTATTCGGCAGGGAGACCCTCTATCACCGTACCTCTTCCTGTTATGCGCTGAAGGACTTTCTTGTTTACTGAAGAGTTCAGGCCCTCAATTTCTGGCGAGAGGTGTGCGAGTGGGGATACATTCTCCATGGATCTCCCACCTTCTCTTTGCTGATGACTGCCTAATCTTTACGCAGGCTTCAGAGAGGGGTGGGCAGCGCTTGATGGACATTCTTGATCAGTATCAAATGGCCTCTGGACAGTTAGTTAATATGTCCAAATCAGCAATTTTCTTCAGCAATAACTGTACGGAGATTGACAAAGTGGCTGTTAAGCAGTCCACAGGGATACAAAAGGAAGCTCTCTCTGAGAAGTATTTGGGACTCCCTACTGCAGTGGGCAGAAGTACCAAGACAGCATTTGAAACTATTCCGAGGAAATTACGTGGTTTGATGGGTGGTTGGGGAGAGAAACAACTCAGTTGTGCAGCACGGGAAACTCTAATCAAATCTGTAGCCCAAGCTATTCCCACTTACTCTATGAGCTGTTTTGTTCTTGCTCCCTCGACATGCCAGAAAATTACTTCGGCTATCTCTAATTACTGGTGGAGCAGTGATGTTGATCGGAGGGGAATGCATTGGAGGAACTGGCCGGATATGTGTCTACCTAAGACCCAGGGAGGACTGGGCTTCCGGGACATAAAACTTTTCAATATTGCGATGCTAGGTAAGCAAGGCTGGAGGCTGATGAGTGCACCTGATTCATTATGTGCTCGTGTGCTTAAGGGCAAATATTACCACAATGGAGACTTCTTGTCAGCAACCAGGAAAAAGAATGCTTCCCATACCTGGCATGCGATTCTGACGGGAAGGAAAGTTCTACAGATGGGAATGATTAGGCGCATCGGTGACGGGTCTACTACCAACATCTGGCGTGATCAATGGTTACCAGGAGGTGTAAACCTAAAACCTCTGTGCCGCAAGGAAGGAGCGATGGCGGAACAAGTTAGTGAGCTGATTAGTTCGGATGGTCACTCGTGGGATGAAGCTGCTTTGGAGCAAAATCTGATTCCCTTGGATGCGGCAGCAGCACGTCAGATCCCGCTTGGACGTTTGACGGAGGACTTTTGGGCGTGGTCAGGGGAGCGGCACGGTCTTTACTCAGTCAGATCAGGCTATCGGCTGCTGGCAACGGCTGAAACTCAGAAAAGAGATTTTGACCGAGGAAGGGCATCCCACTCAAACAACTCTGATGATCCCCGATGGAAGAAACTGTGGAATTGTAAAGTCCCTCCAAAGGTGCGTGTGTTCTGGTGGCGCATCATGCATGATTATATTCCCAGCAGAGCTAATCTACATCGGAGACATATTGACCAGCTAAGCACTTGTGATACTTGTGGGGCTTGTGAAGAGACTACGTTTCATGCACTCACGGAGTGCACATATGCAAGGCAATTCTGGCTCAGGCTCCGTGAACTCACTGGTATAAAGCTTCCAAACTTGACACCGGACTCGTGGGCAGTGGAGTTGCTAGCTGATGGAACTTGTGGGGAGAAAGAGCGAGCAATCATCTTATGTGGTATGTGGTCGATCTGGCGGTCTAGGAATGATCGTCGCCATGGCAAGATTCCGATTGACATGGGTGCTGCAATCAGTTGGGCTCTTGATGTGTGTTACCACCTGATCTCTGTGACGAAAGATTCTCGCACAACAAATTCTAACCAGCAGATTCAGCGTTGGAAGCGACCTCCGTGTAATACACTCAAGGTGAACGTCGATGGGGCATTTGCTGCAGATAATAATTCAGGGGCAATTGGAGCTGTGGCAAGGGATGATGCCGGGATGTTTTTGATGGCCGTATCAAGGCGTCTTCCTGTTGTGGCGTCGGCTTTGGCAGCAGAAGCAGAAGCACTACGTGCAGGTGTGCACATGATCCATACGGTGACCCAGGGATCGGTGATTATGGAGACTGACTCGCTAGAACTAGCTGGCCTATGGAATAACAGGGAGACTCAGAGATCACAGTTTACGCCTATATTCCGGGACATACAGGAGCTGTCATCTTCTTTCTCTTCCTTTAATGTAATTCATGCTAGGCGCTCAGCAAACAAAGCAGCTCATCTCTGTGCTAGCTTTGCTGAGCATAGTGAGTTTGAAGTTTGGGCAAGTACCCCCCCTATCTTCCTCTTGCAAGTTTTGCAAGATGATTGTAATCACCATGATGAATGAATGAAGAAGCTAATTCCCAACAAAAAAAAAGACAAAGGAAGAGTGGAGAGGGAGGAAGAAGATAATTTACGAGTGGGGTCCACGTGAAAAGTGAGAGGAGTTTAGATGGGCTTAGCTGGGCCGCTGCTTGCTTGTTGGGCTGATGGGGCAGAGAGAATTAGGCCTCTGAGATTTGTGGAGTGGAGCTCTTCCAAACAGAATTGATTACAAGTGATGAAGTGAAGTGGAGTTGGTGGAGTGGAATTGGTGGAGTGGAGTGACTGTTTTGGGAGTGGAGTGCTTACAAATAGGATCTAAATTTGCTGTAACTTACGACCCGGGTCAATCCGTAGTGTGGGATGACCCCCTCCCGGAGTCTGTAATCACTCTATCTGCTCGCGATCTTGTCGAGCCAGTGATGTCTAATGCGGGGCCATGAAGGCCACGCTTAAGCTCAAAAAAAAAAGTCGAGTCAACCTATACTTCATAGCGGTTCACCATGGGCACAACGCAATTATGTAGGATCTCAATCTCTTTTTAGTTCGTGCAATCCACCCTTTAGTCGACTCAAGGGGCATAAATGCTTCGAAAATTTGCCATTTTGGGGGGAAATTCAAAAGTCACTTCAACCATAGATCTAACCTCGACCATCTGCTCAGTCAGCAAATTTTTAAAAAGATGTATCTCATTTGCGGTCTGTAGGACCCTTATAGCTGAAGCATTACCTGTCGTATGCTTTTTCTCCATTTTCTATTTATGACACCTCACGAATTTTAGGATCCAAACTTTACGAAACTAGTCACTCCTTTTGTAATCGTTTATTAATAGTTATGCAACCATAACAAGGAAGTGGTTTTAAATACGTTGTCCAATGACGACATCAACTTTATGGCACATAATATTGGACTAATTGTCTGCCAAAAAGTGCTTTTGGACTATCAAACTGCACTCACTAAGGCCGGTCCCAATACAAGTTTCATAGAGGTTTCATGCACATTAAATGAGGTGCCACATAGGCAAAAATGATGACATGGCAAGAAATTTATGAAGAGAGAGAAGAAATGGGTTTCATCTAGATGAGGCCAGTCCCAACTCAGACTCTACCATGAATTCTAAGCCTCCTATTTATTGTGTTTCGCTGATGTGGCAGTATATTTAAGGAAGAGAGAATGAGAGAAACCAAGACTCCAAGTCTTATTTAGACTCCAAGTTATCACGTAAATCAAAAATGAATGTGAGAGAGACAAGTGGGCCATATAAATCAAAGTAATACACTTTGCATTGGGAAGTATAGTTTCTTGTGATGGAGTCTTTTAGACTTAGACTCTATGATTGGAGTCTGCATTAGGACTGCCCTGAAACTTGGGTTACACTGTTTCCAAGACTATGAAACTTGATGAAATTAGCATTTGGGGCCTAGAGAATTTCATCTCATCTGATTTCACCCAATCACGTTCATAGTAATTGAATGCAAATGGCTCGCCTATAAAATCATGAAATGAAACTATGCATTGGGAGGCTCTATTTCATCCATAGTTTCAAAAGACTATTGATGATATATCACTCTTGGTAATCGTGTATTGAAATCTTGCACTGGGGTTAGCCTAAGAACAAACAGGAGTAACTAACCCAAAAATTTGTATGATTTGTTATGTAAGTTTAGTTACATTGGATTTATATCAGAAAAAAAACTTTCTTGTTATCATATCAAATTGCTATCAAGAGCAATGAAATATAATAAACGGTATTACTACTAGTTAAAAGTGTAATTTTGGATACTGATCAAAACCAATGTATGTACAAAATAGTCCGTTGTAGTCCGCTATTAGCTTTTTAGGAGATCTACCATTATGCTATACAATATTTGTCCGCTATATCTGCTAAAGGGATTTTACAGGATTTAGCGGTAATAAATATCCGCTAAAAAGATTTTTGCGATATTTGGCATCGCTAAAGGTCAAGTTGATAGTATTTTTCGTAGTGTCATTCTCTCAAAGATTTAGTCAAAAGAATCAATATAACTAGAGTGGATTGTTGTGATATGGACGCCTAATGCAGAAGCGATTGCTTGGATCTACCTAGGCAAGATGCTCACAAGCGAACACACAGCACATCAGAGACTCGATGTTTGGTAATGAGGTTCGGCCGAAACCAACATCTTTGGGGCATGCTTACGGGCGCTCCTCCCAAAACCGTGACAACGGCCGCCGAGGCGATGACCAAAATGCCAGCACCCCCACGAGTCTATCGCCCTGTGTTGCTTCTCACTCTCGTGAATGAGTTGGGTTACAAGTGCAGCTCCCTCCTTTTATAGAGCAGCCGAATTACAAGAGCCAACACCTAGCTCACCTAACACTATAGTGCTAATTACAACACAAGTCCACTGTAACCCCATTAGTACAAATAAATATTCGACACATTTCTAACATGGATCACAGACAAAGCAGCATATGCACAGTTGAGCAGTCAAGAGATATATTGAGTCTATTTTAGAGTGTTAGACCAATAATACTTCTAATTTTATATGTAATTATTGATTATTTTATCAACCTGCTAAATGATTTAGCTCCGCTATAGCTTTTTATAGCTGTTAGAGAAGACTGCCGCTAAACTTCATAGCCCGCTATTTCTTACATTGATACAAAACGGCGGAGGGAGTATATAAATATAGATCTGTTTACTAAAATGTCTTTGGATAATTTGTTTTTTAATGCATATCTTATGAGATGTACGTGATGAATTGGTCATTTGTCTTGTGCTAATCTCTGATGTCATAACTCTTGTGGCACATCAAATTTTTGTTGAAGGAATCGCCCAAGTGAGCTCCGAGAATGTCGATCACCACCCGCACCCTGAAGATATGAAGCTCCTTATCGACGCCAAAGCAATGCGTGTGGTGTTCGCGGAGGCAGATAAGGACGTCGTGGACTTCCTCTTCTCCCTTCTATCGCTGCCGGTCGCCACGATCGTCAAGATGCTCGGCAAGAGCTCCATGCCCGGAACCTTCGGCAACCTCTACGGCAGCGTGGAGAAGCTCGATTGCACCTACGTCGTGCCCGGTGTGGACAAGAAAGCAGTCCTCTGGCCCACGATGGTGCCATCAGCCGCGAACACCACCAGAAGCTCCCTGCTCCTGCCGGTGCCGTCATCTGGGCAACCAAGGAGCTTCTTCCAGTGCCGCACCAGCAACGGTAGCGGCTGCTGTGAGTACGTGACGGACACGAAGGGTACGAGGTGTCCGTCGTGCCGCAACGATATGCGCGTGCCGCTCAAGTTTGTTCCTCCAGAGGGTGACGGTTCCGGGAACGTTGTGCCGACGGCCTCCTCCACGGGAGCTGCCAAAGGATTCGTGAAGGAGGTGGTGACGTACACGGTGAGGGACGACCTTACTGTGACGCCCATGTCCACAATCTCCAGCATCACCCTTCTCAACACCGGCGGGGTTACCGACTTCTCCGCGCTCCTGGAGAAGACCGTGCGTCTTGGCTACGCCCATGCCGGCCCTGACTTTTTGGTGGCCCGGTGCGAAAAAAAATAATGGAGGCCCTCATTCACCATAAAAATATAAAAAGTCAAATTGACAATCGGGTTTGACAAGTAGATGGCGAATCGGCGATATGTAGACAGCGGCGTCGTCTCGCGAGGAAGTCAAAAAGGCACTGAAGCATGTAATTGGACAGATGTTGGAGAAGTTGTCGATTGGTATTCCTCTCTATCAGGTCTACTATCTATGTAAATATGCAACTGGCTTTTTTGGTATTTTATTATCCCTCCTAATGTAGCGTGCGACTTTATTCCTCCAACTGGGCAGAGATATCACGCCCAACAATACAAGTTACAAAATTTATAAGGGGATTATGGGCCTATTTGGATATATAGGGATAATAGTTATCTCTCACTTTTTAGCCCCAAATTATCCATCATGCATCCAAATAGGTGGAATACTTTTGAGCTAAAGTGTATTATCGCTCCCAAAATCCTTAGTCCCTCCAAGAGGTGATAATGTGGCTAATTTTGTATGGACCCCATAAAAAATGTGAGTTTGCACACACACCTAGACATGGGAATGGGAGAGAGAGTGAGCATTAGCCCATGGATCCAAACAAACTACCTTGGGTTAATTCTTAGCCTACCAATTTAAGACTAAACATTAGCTCTCAAAATTAAACATGGCCTATACCAAATACTTAGATGATCCGAGTCTTTCAACACCTAAATGAGCTAGCTTATGAGTAAAAATATTACTTATTGAAAGTGATCGGGTGCTCTAGCCTAAGAGGGGGAGGGGGTGAATTAGGCACTAATAAAAACTTAGACCTATGGCTCCAACTAGTTTGCACAAAACTTAAACTAAAACATGCTATCAATATGTGCAACTAGGTTGTTCTAGTGTAAAACCCCTATCCCAAAAGAGTTTAGCAACCTATAGCCTTTTCTACCAAGAAACTATTCTATGAAAGTAAAGGCATACAAATTACTAGAATGAAATGCGGAAGCTTAAAGAGCGGGATAGGAGATAGCAAACTCTTGACGCGGGTGTTTATCCCGTGGTTCGGTTAGCCACAAAGGCACACCTACATCCACGTTGTTGTAGCACTCACTAAGAGTATTGCTACTCGGCCACCAAGTCTCTTCCGTGAACACAATCACGGTCACCTTGGCCCCGGGTTCCACTAAGGAGCTTCTCCACAAAGGATGGGGGTCTCCACGTCCCCCGCACAAAGGTGTCATCGCCGCTCCACACCAAGTCGGAGGGTCGATGACGTTGCCGGCGAGCTCCACGCTCCAAGGTGCCGGCGCACCAAGCTCTTGTTTTTGGTTCACTAATGAACCACAGCACAAAGGCTCTAAGCCTTGCAAACTCACTCACTAAGAGCTAATCCTTTACACAACACTCTCAAAGTGTGCTAAGGGCTAAGGATATGATCTTGATGCTTTTGTATGGCTTGGAGATGTTCTTGGGTGTGTGTGGGATGTCCAGCAACTCCAGCAATCTTCAAATGGCCGGGGTGAGGCGTATATATAGGCCACCAAGTCTTGTAGCCGTTGCTCCAACGGTTAGCTGAAAATCTGCGTACCACCGGAAGAACCGATGCCTCTTGGCAGGGTAGCGTCGGTTCATCCGGTCACTCATAACACGAAGTAGCCGTTGGACTCCTGATGGCTGACGCAGAGACCACCGGTTGAACCGATGCTTTGCACCGATGCCTCACCGGTTCAACCGGTGCTGAAGGAATCTTCTCCTGGATGCTGACGTCATTACACCGGTGGTATGCACCGATGCCCCATCGGTTGAACCGGTGCTGAAGACACTTCTCCTGGGCACTGACATCGCCTCTGGTACAAAGGACGGCCAATGCACCGATGCCCCATCGGTTGAACCGGTGCTGAAGACACTTCTCCTGGGCACTGACATCGCCTCTGGTACAAAGGACGGCCAATGCACCGATGCCCCATTTTGACCCGTCGGTTCAACCGGTGCCTATAGGCTGACTTGGCTTCGACTCCCTTCTGCACCAAAGTACCATGGCGTCGGTTCTTCCGACAAGCGTCGGATGCACCGATGCCCTTGGCGTCGGCTCTTCCGGTGCTCCTGATCCGAAGAGGCTGCCCTTCGGGCCTTGCTACGCCTATTTTCTCTTTCTCTTTGTCATCACTTGAACCTAAAAGCCTGAGAATGATCATCTTAACAATCATATTAGTCCAAGTGTTGTGTTGTCATTCGATCACCAAAATCACTCGAAATGGCATAAATGGTGCCATGTTCGTTACACTTATAACTTGACATGCCTCTTAACATATTAATTTTTAGAGGCCCCCGATTTTTGGAGGCCCGGTGAGGTGGCACCGTTCGCACCCCCTCAGGGCCGGCCCTACGCCGAGGTGATTTGACCGTCTACCTTACGCATCAATTTGCTCGTCGATCGCTGGCTCTTTTCCTGAAGCACTCTTCGTTTACCTCCATTGTGCGTGCTTTATTTGCAGGGTCTGGAGATTGTCAAGGCGTCGCTGCAGTCCAAGACCGTCCTCACCGACGTCTACCTCGGCAACAAGCGTCCCCGCGGCTGTGCTTGAAGTTCAATCTCACTGCAAGTCACTAGATCGCCGGCCGGTCAATGTGAGACGCTGCTGAGCAGCTCATATTTTGTGATGACCCGTTAGACTCTTGCGTGGGTTCTGGATCGACTCTCCTGGGATGTAACCTGGTGGTACTGGTAGTGTTGGCAACCCAGGCTTTTGGTTGACCATGTATGGGTCTTCTTTTTTTTTTGGAGCTCAATTGCTCAAACTCTTTGGGTTCCTGTGTGTTAGGTTAGGTTAGAGCTCATGCGATGTCCTTGGTTTGGACCGGATGTGCCATTCGCGATCAGGCAATGCGTTGTACGCAGTTGTCCTTCCTGAACTCTCGATCAACTTGTTTGCGCGACCAGTGCCACCAATCAGTTAGGTTGAGCCTGTGCCCCTTCCACTTACGCAGCAAGTTGAACCAGATTTATCTGGCAGAGAGCCAGAGACATCACGTATTAGAATTCTGTATCTGCGTTTAGAAGGTGATCACAACAATACTCCTGTCCAGCCATGAGAAGCCAATAACTTGCAACTCGATTAGAACTTTGTCAAAAACAGACAGAGCCCCCCCCCCCCCCCCCGCTCTCCCAGGCGACACGGGGGCGCCCACGCGCCGTCGCTAGCGAATGTCCGGGCAGCGGCGGCGGCCCGACCGAGCCGAAGTCGGCTTGTTCGCCCCTCCCTCCTTCTCATCTCCCTTCCTCCACTTCCCCTTCCGCCGACCATCTTGCCTCGACTACGCCCGGCCGCCGGAGCCGGAGCCGACCTCTCCCTCGCCGGATCCGGCGTTCCCCGAGCCGGATCTGCCACTTCCCCTTGCCGCCGCCCCTCGAGTGCACCGGGTCTGTGGCTGCGCCGCGCGCGGCATCCTGGGGGCGCCGCCTCCTCGCGTCTGCGCTTCCTTAGGTGGCGGGGTGCTCTGGCCGCGCCGCCGCCCTCCCGGGGCTTGGGTGGCCGGGGGCCTGTGGCCTGTGGCCGCGCCGCCGCCCCTCTGGTGGCCGGTGGGCCGTGGTCGCGCCGTGGCTTGCGCCGTCCCTCTGGGGCCTGGTTGCTGGCTCTGGCCTCCATCCTGGGATGTCGGTGTCTGCCCCCGCTAGCCCTAGCATGGAGGTCTTTCCTCCTGGTGAAAACCATATCCGTGCTACGGACTGGCGACGATGGTGCCTGGTGCGTCATGTCTCTGTTGGGGGCGTCGTCACGAGACACCTCCATGCCTCCCCTGCTGGTCTTGGCCTCCGCATCTCCGCCGTCGCCTTCGGGTTTGCCTCGGGCTATCTGCTTCATTGTGTCGGCCGCTGTCGCGGCGATCCGCCCTGGCATGGAGATTGGTTCCCTGGTGAAAACCATATCCGGTGCTCGGACCGGCGACGTTGGTGCTGGCGCGTCATGGTCCTATTTATAATTTTATCAATAAGTGGATAAACCAAAGTAAATTAAAATCAATATGATTATCCATATCAAAATATAGTTAATTAAATTGAAATTTATTAAACTTAATCTTTATATATCATTAGTAATATTAAACCTAGTAGCACATGTCATTTATTCATGATCACTCTTCAATAGTTCCACTAAATACATTATTATTAATACTAAAACTAATATATCACTAATCATTAGTTATATATATAATTTTTAATAGTTTTCTATGTGCTCATTCTTATTCGAATACGGATGTTGCAGATATTGTCGAATACGGATATGGAATCGGATAGAGAAAAATGAGAAAAAAAGAATTCGGATATATCCACTTTAGGATCACATTACAATCGGATACGGATATGGATATCCATATTAGGTGCGGATATGAATACGAATGCAAAAAATTCGGATAACCATTTTGATGCGTCCCCTCATAAGAGAAGACTTAAATGTGTTACAAACATCAGTCCCAGGAGGCTGATGACACATTTATTACATCAGATGGTTCATTACCGTACAACTCTACGCGGTAGTGAGCAGAGAAGCGCCACTATCGCGAGGATTACAATCCATACACACGCAACGATATTGAATACAAAAAGAAAGTCATCAGAGTCTTGCGCCATGCGGTATCTCTTGCGGGTGACCCTAATCCACAGGCAAGGCTGGGTGCAGGACGATACCCTACTCAACGTCCTCTGGAACGAAGTCTGGGTCTTCCTCTGTAAAAATTAAGAATGGGGTGAGTACAAACGTACTCAGCAAGTCCAACCACACCCACGGAGGGGGTATAAATAGAATATAATGCACAGGGTAAATTAAGGATAAGACTAGGGTTTGATTTGCGGAAAGCAATATTTTATGCAGGGGTTCATTTGAAAGAAAGCATTTTCCAAAACTAGTTTTCTTGTACCGAATAACACGAGGGGTTGATCCACACAGGATCCAAGTTTTAAACTGCTACCAGACTCCTCATCCGCCGTAGCACACGGCACAACTGCCGGACACATTTCCAAAACAACTCACGCCAACCCATCCCACAATAAACACTAGTTATGTGACCACACCATAACTCACCCAGTACCGTGGGCACGGCTATTCGAATAGATTCTTAACTCTGCAGAGGTGTGCAACTTTACCCACAAGCGGGGTACCGCAACTCGATCACCTTAGTGTCGGTGCAGATCCCAACAAAGTCATTACCCACCTTAGCTAGACCTGACTAGCCATCACGGGATGCACCAAGTGGTTATTGACCTATTACACAGAGGTTTTAACCGGGGTATAAGTCACACAGAGCTAATCCCTTCTCCTTGATCACCCATTGCTCTCAGCTCTCCTGATGGCTATTAGACTAACTAGTGGGGTTTATGCTAAGCCGTTGCCCATACAACGGTCGAGTGGTTTGCACGATAGTGGAGTTAGGTGAGATGACACATCAACTCGGTCCTTAGGGGTGACAAGATGGATATCTCCCTTCCTTGCTCTGCCACACAGGCACAAGCACACCAATCAGCAAATCACACAGAAATGCCGTCCATCCCGTCTATACTCATCTTTCGAAATTCCACATTTTATCCCTTCCCACACACACGCATTTTCTTTATAAAAACAAGTTGTATTGAGTATGAGGTCCTAAGCGTTCTAGCAGCGATTAACGTCCAAACAGAATCATACATTAATCTAGGTGGTCAAAGATTGGTTATAACAAATCAAGGGGTGGCTATCCAACCGTGTTTTTAGCAGGCAAAACATATGCAAATTTTATAAAACAGGCCAATAGGTTGTGTTTATAAAAACTAGGACAAAAGCATGCATCAAAGGATGGGATTGAACTTGCCGTCTTCGAAGCCTTCGGGGAGGTCCTGATCGAAGCACTGTCCTTCGGGCTCGGGGTCGCGGAATTGATCCTCGTTTGCTTGCTCAAAGTACTACTCGTCAACGGGCTCTCCCTCGTTCACACCGTGATCTACGACGCATACAAACATGCACACAATCAAGAAACAGAAATAAAAGTTTATCGTTGAGCTCGAATCGGAAATAGTTAAGATGTGGAGTTCGGAGTAAGATTTTTGGGCGGTTTCCTAATGGCATGGCCAAAACTATGTTATGAAATGATAGGTTACAGGGAGAGTTAGGGGTTAAACTGGAACCAGGGGCTTATTTGTAATTATTTTTGAGGGGCCAAGGGCTTTGTGGTAATATTTGAAAATGTCAGGGTCACTCTTGGAAAGAGCAGGGACCTAATTGAGATTAATTTTGTTTGGTGGAAAGGCTTATTTGCAAAAAGGGAAAACAGAAAGGGCCTTTTTAGAAGAAAAAAAGTTTATAAAGAGTGGGGGTTCTTTAGAAAATAGAGGAAAGGGAAGGAAAGGGGGCTCAAGGCAAAATTGCCTTTCCTCTTCCTCCCCTCGATGCAGAACAGGGGAGGGGCGCTGGCTCGCCGGCGGCGGCCCGATTCGGGCACCCTGGGCGATGGCGGCGGCCGGGAGGAGAAGGGAAAGAGAGAGGGGACCGAGAGGGTTCGACTCCCCGTCCTACCTCGGGCTGGGGTGGAGCGTGGATGGCGGTCCACGAGGGCCGGCGGCGGTGGTGCTAGGCGGCTCTAGCGGCGGCGCTAGGGAACCGGAGAGGAGGAGTGCGGGGCGGCGTGGCTTGTGGTGGCGGTGAGCGACGCGAGGGGCCCTTTTATAGGCGGAGTAGGTCGGTGGAGGGGAGGGCGCGTCGGTGGCGGCCGGTGAGCGGCACGGAGCGCCTTTAATGGCGTCCGGCGTCGCGACTCGGCGGCGCGGGCGGCGAGACCGGTCACAGGATGATGTGATGGCTCGGGCAGGCGTGCGCGGGGCAGGCGGTGCAGTGCTCGACGGCGGGAGGCGCGGCGAGCAGTGGCGCGTGCTCCACGTGGGTGCAGTGCACGCACAGGCGGCCGGCGATGATGGCGGCACAGGAAGGCGGTGGCGGGTCGGCGAGCGGCGTGGCGGGGCCCGGACGCTGTGCGGCACAGGCGCGAGCGGCGAGAGCGGGGCGTCAACGGCGGGCGGCCCGGCGAGTGCGCGCAGGGGGCTGAGGCGGTGCGTGTCGCGGCGCGGGCAGCAGTGCGCGCATGCGTGTACGAGCCGTGCGTGGGTCGGCCAAGGCGGGGAGCGCGTCCAGGAGGCGAGGCGTGCGGCGGGGTCGGGCGGTGCGCGGCCGAGCGGCGTCGCGGCGCGGTCGGGCCGAGCGCCGTGCGTGCGTGCGCGTGGGCAGGCCGAGCGGGGCGCGCATGCAGGGGTGGAGAGCGCGGCCGGGCGGAGCAGGAGGCGACCGGGGTCGTGCGCGCGGGGAGGAGAGGCGGCACGTGGGGGCAGGTGAGCTGAGGCCGGGGCGCGTGCGGCCAAGGAGCAGAGAAAGAAGGAGAAGGGAGAAGGGAGAAATGAAAAAGAGAAAAAGGAAAAAGAAAATAGAGAAAAAGAAAAGGAAAAGGGAAAAGAGAGAGAGAAAAAGAGAGAAAGAAAATAGAAAAGGGGAAAAAGGGAAGTAAATTGGGAAAAATAAAAGGGAAGAGGGAGAGGGGGAGTGAGTGTGCACCGGCGGCGATGGCGGGGTGCGCGGGCCAAGGGAGGTGTGTGCGGCTGGGTGCGCGGGCCAGGGGAGGCAGCGGTGCATGCGACCGGCGATAATCGCGGTCGGCGAAAAGAAAAGATAGAAACGACAAATGGAATCGGGTGTTAAGCGGCGAAAGATTCTAGGGAGGGTATTAGGGTTTAGAGATAACTGAGCTCAACGATGAAAAACGATTTTGAAAATATTTGGCGTATGATTTAATTTAGTAAATTTTGGGATGTTACACATTTCCACATTCCCACCCCTCCACCCACGTTGTCAGTCCAATCGATGGAGTTTGGCTGCTCCCTTCCCACGTCCGAATTGCCACGTTGCAGTCCCTCCACGATGGGGAGAGCAGAGTGAGCAGTCAAAGGATCGCACTTTGTAACCGCGTTGTTGAAAAATTTTCTACAGTATTCGTTATATCAAACCTTCGGATATATGTATGGAGCATTAAATGCAGATGGAAAAAATAACTAATTATATAGTCTAACTAATTAGTATGAGATAAATCTTTTAAATTTAATTAATCTATAATTAAATATTATTTGTCAAGTAATCACGAAATGTGCTATATCAAAACCCACACTTTTTCACCAACTAAACACACCCTAAGAGAATTTGCTCGCTGCATAGTTCTTCGTCTGATCACAAGTCGTAGCGGGGCTTCGAATTCTCAGAACAAAAAAAGGATAACACAAGCCATGGTCTGCCTCCAAGCGTTCTGCAGCGTGGAACTTTCTGCTTCCACCGCTCGCCTCCTGCCGCCTTGCCGGAGCCGGAAGGCATGCGCGTCCTCTCCATCAATCAGTCAGCGGCACTCAGCACTCAGCAGCAGGCGCAACCGCGACACGGTAAGTTGACCCTGCTCATCCCCTGCCCCCCCCCCCCCCCCCCCCCCCCCCCCCCCCGCCTTGACTTTTAGAGTTGGTTTCACCCTGGAGTCTGCGCGCACGTTTGTCGGTCTGTTGTGCAGCGCACGCAGTGCGACTCTCCTCGGCGCCAATGCAAGAACCTGAAGAACCAAACCCTAACCTGCTAGAGCTCTACAGTGCAGCCGTGCGGCCGTGCAGGACAATCAATGGACCTGCTCCATCTCTTGCCGCCTCGCCGGACGTACGGCACGGGCTTTCCCAAAATGGCATGTTGACTGTTAAGTGCCTCTCCTCCGCGCCGTCGATGCCTGAGCTCTGTTTGGTTACAGGGATCCAATTTTTTGGATCAAGGAATTTGGCATGTATAATATATTAAATAAAGTCTATTTGCGAAATATTTTTATAGTTGGGTGCTACTTTTCGCGACGAATCTAATGACGGTAATTAAGTCATGATTTATTACAGTGATGCTATAGTAACCATCCACTAATCGTGGATTAATATACCTCGTTAGAATCGTCTCGCAAAGTAACCATAGGGTGCTGCAATTAGTTTTGTGATTAGACTTTACTTAATACTCCAAAGTTAAGATTCTTTGATCCAAAATTTTGGATCTGGACATCCAAACAGGGCCTTGGTCCCTTCACTCTTTTCTTGCTTGACTTGCCATTGTTAGATTCATAAATTCTAGAGTTCTTGCTTGACTTGCCATTGTTAGATTCATAAATTCTAGAGTTCTGAGCGGATCGAGTCTAGGCACACATGAATTAGGTTGGGGTACATGGTTCTGAGTACATTCACAAGTAGTTCATCCCTAATCTAATACAAGAAAGACAGAGAGAGGATGAGAGGGCGCAGACCATCTCCTGGGTTCGCTGTAGACGAGCTCGAGCTCTGGTGCGCCATGGCTCCGATGGCGGCGAGGAAGTTGGGGTCGGCGAGGCACGAATCCGGCGGCGGCGTTGGTCGGCGATATGGTGGCGCTTCCGGTCGGCCTCACGCAACTCTAGATCGGTAGGGATGTGGAAGAGGATTGTGGCGGCGGTGAATCTCATGTTCTGTGTCCCGGCTCTTCTCCCGTTCTATATAGTGCGGGCGACGGGAGCCCACCAGCTATATGAACTTGACGCCACCAATCAAGACATGTTGAAGAGTCCAGCCCGATCTTTGTATCGGACCCATGAAGATCAACTCCATCAGGCATCGGCAGGGCCGCCGGGCACGCCCGCCGGAGACGTCTACCAGAGTTTTCGCTGGAGCTTGCCACCATAGCTGACAGCTCCGTGTAACAATAATCAAACCATGGCCTCGCAGTCTCTGCAGTGCTGCTGCTCCCAGTACTACTTCCCATCCCATCACCTCGACGCGTCCAGCAGCTGAACAACCTACGTCTGCAGCCCTACACACAAGCTTCCTGTTTCAAGTTTGAACCTTGGACTCCAAGTTTTTGACCTCTGACTTCTGCTCACTCCACGCTTGACACTGTTTGCATTTAATGCTTCATATATGTTTAAAAATTTAATGTAATAAATACTGTATAAATTTTTTTAAGAACTAAACAGAGTGTAGAAAAAATATTTGCAAAGTAGAAAAATCTTTTTCCTACTTGCGCTCTTCCTTCCCTCACGTCCGCCCCGTCCCATCGCAGTTACTCCTCTGCACTCTCCCTGCCCCTGCACTCGGTCGGGATGGATGGGATCGGCGTGCGTGAGGTGAAGCCGTGAAGGTCCGCGCTCTTGCGTGCGTGAGGTGAAGCCGTGAAGGTCCGCGCTCTTTATATGCCCGCGCGTTCGTTCGAGACAACGGGAAGAAAGAATGGCGGGCGCCAACACCACCACCGAGCTCACTATGAAGCTCCTCATCAACGCCAGGGAGCGGCGGGTGATGTACGCGGAGACCACCCGGGACGTCGTCGCCTTCCTCTACTCCCTCCTCGTCTCGCCCGACACCTCCATCACGCTCGACGACATGACCTGGCATGGCTGCACCGAGAGTATCGTCGACAGCCTCGTGGAGCTCGACGACATCGCGGCCGCCGCCGGCTCCCGCGGCGCGCTGCAAGAACCACCTAATTTGATATTATTTTAAGCAAATCGTCGGTCATTATCATAAAGATAAGAGCTAACACGTGCTCGCCCGAGAGCACGCTACGTGTTAACCCACATCTAGACACGAACAACCGACACGTCATTCGCCCAAAATAATTTCAAATTCGGTGGTTCCGGTACGGGTTTGCCATATGCCCAAGATCGAGCGCACATACTGTTTACAAAAGACACATTACCAAAGATCATAGAGAAAAATTTAAACATAAAGCAGTAAAATAATTAGATTATTACAAATTCGACATAGGATGGTCCAAATCTAGAAATGAAAGGTTCAATAACATAATTCAAGTTTGGTTCAAATGAAAGAGACATGAATAATAAAGTTTAGTGTTTGTCATGATCTCCCAAGAACCCATCTCGCAACGGAAATGATAATCACAACAAAAGTAACGGCGTCTTGCTCAAGAGCGCCATCACAACCATAAGGACCTACTCCTCCCCCACGCTAGGATCGACGGAGTAGAAGTGACCAAAAACAACCTCCGGCTCACCTGCAACTTAGTTTAAATAGAAAAGCAAGATGAATACAAAAGGTACTCGCAAGACTTACGCATTTATATAAACAAGGAGTATGCAAGAGGGCTCAAATAAGACTTTAAGGTTAAGTTATTATTGCATAAGCATGAGCTCTCTAACCAACATCTAGCTCTCTAGCAAAGTTAATTAATCTTGCCTAATCCACCACAAGTTTTAGTTGATTATGACAAGAATAAAATAATTCAACATAGAGATGTTATAAATCATTACCAACATAAACGAAATTTTCTACGAAGAGTTCATGGGATAGTGAGCGTGCTCATGTCCGAGAGCGCGGCAATTCGAATTGATTATAACCTTGCAAGAGTGTACTACTTTACCCACACGACGCAAGGACCAAGCGACCCACCCAACCGATCACATCGGGTAAAGGGGTACTCGCGTCAACCATTACCAACAAGGCTAGATCATTGATCTTCACACCTAGCTTACACGTAGAGAACTTAGGTCCATCGGGGACACCTCTAAACCTATCAACATATAGATCCACCGGGGACACCCCTAAGCCTCTCTGCATAGCTCTTGGCCACGTATCTAGGACTGCGCATCAAAGACCAAGTCCAGAAGGTATTTGGCTCATCCATACCATTATTTAGGATATGTGGTAGCACGAAAAGTTGCTCAAAACCAACATCATCCACGGGCGGTCCTTAATCGGTCCAAGCGGACTATGTCCACGTGATTTCTTTCTCTAGGCCCTACTATTCCGCTCGAACCTTAATACTTCCATTCCACCATAACAAAGATGTACATTTGCGATCAAGGATAACCGGTAAGTGTGATGACTCTAAACCATTCTTTCTTTTTCTACAAAGTGATGCAAAATATTCTAAGCATAGCTAAGCATTTAGTCAAGTTAAGTATTCAATTAACTATCAAGTGACATGGACAAGGATAAATAATTCAAGGAAAGGTAATGCATAAAGTAGGTACAAGAATGCAATAAATAATATAATATATAAAACCCAATAATACCCAAGTGAGATAGCTAAATTGCATCAATTTAAATAGGCACAAAAATTCATGCTTAGCTTCTTGCCTTGGTTTTCTTCCGGCTCAACAAGGAACTCAACACCAGGCTCGGGCTCGGGCTCAACGGACTCGGCGGGCTCAACGGGTTCGCTCTCCGGCGTCTCGGTCACTATAATACTTGAATAAGATGTATGCATTAGAATAATACTAAAATTGCACATGAAATGATATGTCATGAAGAGTGAATGGTTCAACATGCGATAATGCACAAAAATGACAAAAGCAATAGCAATCACGCTCAAGCAACTAATACAAAAATAAATCAACAGAAATTTATACATCGAGCATAAATCATGAAATAAATTTAGAGCACATATAACACCAAGATAAACTCATGAGAGTTGGATTTGCAGCAAGAACATTTTTCTATAATTACTTATGAATATTACAAGTTTCAGCTGTCCTAAATAAGATAAATCAAAAAGGACATGCAAACTTAATTGAACAAATCTAATAAAATTACCACAGATACTAGGAATGAATACAAAGATAGAAAAATAAGTTTCATCATTTTATTATTTTTCTACAGAGAGTTATGCAATAAACAACCTTTCAGATAGCAAGTATGAAATTGAGATAAAACCCTAACAAACAGCAGGTAAACATTAAAAAAAGTTGTACTAATGGAACGAGCATGTCACAAGTATTCTAGTAAAATTTATTTTGACATTTTCATAGTAGTACACAATTAAATAAGCATTTTATTCCCTTTTCCAACAATAAATCATAAGTAAATCTTCAGGAAATTAATATACAAAACAATATTTTTTACATGGTATATATAAGCATTACAAATCCGACAAAACAAGTTTCACATTTTTTGGAGACATATATGAATTTATATGAATTTTACAAGAACTCAGCACAACACAAAACTTGAGTAATTGCTGGATCTCCACAAAAAGGCACCACCCAGGCCACTGACATGTGGACCCAGGGGGCCAGGCAGCTCCCCAGCCCAGGTCAAGGCCACAGGCCTGCCTTGACTGGGCCAGAGCGCGTGTGGTGCGCGGCCAGTGCGCGCCCAAGGCACGCGCTGCGCGACGCCGCGGCGAGGCGGCACGGCAGCCGGCGGGGACGTGCGGGGAACGGCTGGGGGCGCGCGCACGGGGACGAGGACCGGTCATCGAGCCTCACCGGCGGCTCGGATGGGGCGCAACGGCGGTGTGGAGGCGGCCCGACGAGCTCCGGCGGTGGCGTGCGGAGGCCGACAGCGGGGAGGCCCTGCAGGCGAAGGAGGAGGACGAGTGACCACCGGAATCGAAGGAGGAGGGGGAGAGGAAGCTCCCTGCACGAGCAATCGAAGGATGGTTCACCGGAGGGGGCGGCACGTCTGGGCTTTAAAGGAGGGAGGGGGAGGCGAGCGGCCGACGGGGCGCCGCGGCTTCCGGCCACAATGGCCAACCGGTGGCCAGCAGTGGGGCGCCGCCGCCCCTGCTGCACAACCAGGGAGCGAGGAGGCACGGTGGAAGGGGAGGGGGTAGCTGACGCGTGGGCCCGGGGAGAAGAGAAAACGGTTGAAGTTCAAAATTCAAAACGAAGGTGTTCCCGGGCTCAAAAATTCACAGAATTTTTACTGAAGCTAGATAAAATCTCCAAGATCATTTTCCAAGAAGAATTACTCAAAAATATTTTGTAGATTGGTCACAGCAAAAGGAACAAACCAGCAGTTTTTGAATCTTCCAAGAATTTTATGGCTCGGGTAAAAGGTCCTAAATTCCACAAAAATATTTTATAATCAACATTTTAAATCTAGTATTTGAATAAAAATTTTGGGGGCACAGTTGTATAGAAAAATTTTAACTTCCTTCACAAGCACTCATATCAAGCAAGCACAAACATTAAATGAATGCATGCAAACACATGCAAATGATGCTCCACTATGATTTAATGATGCTCATGATGCTGTTAATTAAATGTTAATCACATTTTTTACATTTGGGTCGTGACATGCGCCGCCGCTGCCGCCGCTGCCCCGGCGCTTCTTTGTGTGCGCGGGGAGGCGCCGCGGCGCCCGCTGCGGCGAGTACGTGGCGAGCAGGAGCGGCACGAGGTGCCTGTCCTGCGGAGGGCGGATGTCCGCGGAGTCGCCGCACAGCGCGCCCGGGCCCGGCTGCTCCTGGCACGGCGGGCCGCAGCAGCAGGCCGGGGCGGCGGTCCCGACGTGCACCCTGATGGACGACCTCACCCTCGGCTCCGCCTTTGCGCTGAGCCTCGCCGCGTTGGAGGTCGAGAGGGGCGCAACATTGCAGGAGGCGACCGTGCGGCTCGGCCACAAGGAGGTGCGTAGCTGTCTCGTACGTGCCATACGAACGAAGAGGTTATATATGTTGATAATCCACCATCTTGGTTAATATCACTTAACATGTGAAAGTGGTTGTGAAAGTGCTTAATGTCAGATTAAAATAGCTAGTTATAGCTTTTGTTATCTCCCGCAATAGCTGATTGAAAAGCTTGCTGCTATTTACTTTCATGTGCAATTTAGCCGCTATACCTCTATTTAGTTTTTTTAACGGTATACCTCTATTTAGTTAGGTACCCGCTGCCTGCTGTTTTAGAGGATCAAACGCCTAGCATTTTGTATAATGATTTAGATGAGTACCCATAGAAGACATATATGAGTTCTTCTTTAATACTATGATATAAGTCTGGTAGGTATTGTTGTTCCACGGAGCTACCCGCTGCGATTAATTAGGTATTTGATCATCATGAGCCAATTTGTTGCGTGTCAGACCATACGCACACAAGGTGTTCGATGAAATACTCGTGAGAAGCAAATTTGCTACTCCGCTGCCCTTATAATACACCATATATCGGTCTAAAACTTGTTATTTTCTGCAGGGTTTGGAGATTCTTAAGGAGTCGCTGCACTCGACTTGCGTCCTCACCAATGTCTTCCTCCTCGGGGACGGGAAGGCCGCGGCGCTTGAACTCGAGCCGACCTCTCTCCCGTTGGACCTTGGATTGCCAGGGAATGCGCACGAGTGCACGCGCTAGACGCATACTAGCGCGTGACCATCTTTTGCTGATGCCGCTTCTGCTGTCCACTGTTTGTAACTACTATAGCTAGTAGCATGTGCCACGGTAGCACCTAATTCTGTCGCGCCATACTTTTTTTTATGAAACGAATTCTGTCGCGCCATACTTGTAACACTTGTTCATGACTGCCTGCCGACTGCTAGGATTCGTGCGGATTCCGGCCGGGAAGCAACGACGACGAGCTGCGGATCTCCGTCAACTAGTAGGCTCTAGCACAAACCTGTGCTGGCCAAGTTTACGGTCATTAGTATAGTTTGTTCCTCGTGCCCTAAAAAAGGTGTAGGTTCTTCGCTGTTCTGGTGTGCAACCAAGAAAAAAAAAGGCCCTGTTTAGTTCCAAAAAATTTTGCACAGTATCTGTTACATTAAATCTTCGGACACATACATGAAGCATTAAATATGTTTGAAAAAATAATTAATTACAAAGTCTAACTGATTAGCACGAGCTGAATCTTTTAAGCTTAATTAGTCCATAATAGAATATTATTTGTCAAGTAACAACGAAATGTGCTATAGTACCAAAACTCAAACTTTTCACCAATTAAACACACCCTAAATCAACGATCGAGCATGGATGGAATAAATCTGAAATCTCTAGTTAGAGATCCTTCAACTGGAATCTGTCGCATGAGTTGTTTGGTCTACGAATGCTTCCCCTTAGGTAAGCGCCCAGCGCGGCAGTCGTCGTAGCGGTAGAGGTGCAGCGGGAGTGCACGGTTCGGATCTGGTCGCGACAACTGTGCGGTTGCGGCGCCGGCGAAAGTGCACCCCGCGGTAGCAGCGGAGAACAGAGGCGCCGTCGGGTCGTTCTGGATTCTGGAACAAGGGTGGCACAACCGGAGCGAAGGGGTAGGACAGCGCCGGCTCGCTGAGAGCTAACTCGGCGGCGGCGGAGGGGGTGCGGGAATGGCGCGGCAGCGGCGTGGTGGGGTCCAGGAGCAGCAGCGCATCCCGGGCTTCCAATTCATGGTTGGCGTGGCCGGCGAGCAGCCTGGCGGCGGCGCCCAGCGGCATGGCGAGGAGGCCGACGATGAAGTCGACGGCGTCCTTGCCTGCCTCCGCGAAGAGGACGCGCTGGGCACCCGCGTCGACGACCAGCTTCATGGTTGGCAGAGGCGCGGACGCCGCCGTCGTACGTTGCTCAGTTGCTGCAGTGCGGCAGCTCATGTCTGGCTGATCGACTCTGGGCGCGTTCTCCCGACGGAGATCAATCACTGTGTAGTGGTTTTGTGTAGACGTCGCGTGACAATCGGGTTGTTGGAACCGAGCGATTGAATCCGCGATCATGCCCGCCGAACACCAGACGAGAGTTCACAAAGAAAACCGCCGTATACGTTTGAAATTTGGTCTTTGTGGTCTCTTGATTTCTAGTCCCTTTTCCCGCCAAGGTTATTTACCGCGCGCACTACTAGACGCGATTTCATCGCAGAAGCAGTCGCGCAGCAGTGCGCGGGCCTAAATTTGCATGCGCATGTCATTGGCTGCTCTTTCGTTTCATTCGCTGGTAGCCAGAAGCTAGCAGTCAGTGTTGTCCGACGAGAAAACAAGTGTGGTATTGATTCCAGTGAGTCTTATACAAACAGGATTCAACTAAACAACGTAGTTTAAAAGATAATTCAGGCATAAATATTGCTTTTTTCGGAACATTTTGGCATTTTATTCGGAACACTGTGAATTGTTCTTGAACAAATTTGAAATTCGTTTCACAAACAATTTTGAATGTTTGAAAAATTTTATTGGGAACTTTTTGGGTATTTTCTACAGAACACTCTGAAATGTTCTCAAAACAATTCTCTAATGTTAAGGAACATTTTCTGGAATGTTTTGCTAACATTTTTAAAAGTGCAAAACTATTTTCAGAACATGTTGGCATTATTCAGAACACTGTGATTTGTTCTATACAAAATTTGACTTTGTTTTATGGAACAATTTTGAACGTTTGACAACTTTTTTTTGAACTTTTTGGGTGTTTTATACGGAACACTCTAAAATGTTCCAAACAATTCTTGAATGTTCAGGAACATTTTCTGAAATGTTCTACTAACATTTTAAAAAGTGCAAAAAAATCAGAATATTTTGGCATTTATTCAGAAAACTATGATTTATTCTTGAACAAATTTTTAATTTGTTTTATAGAACAATTTTGAATGTTTGACAAACTTTTTTCGAAATATTTTGGCATTTTATTTGGAACACTGTGAATTGTTCTCGAACAAATTTGGAATTCGTTTTTGAAATAATTTGTAATGTTCGACGAATATTTTTTGGGAACTTTTTGGGTAAACATTTTTACGGAACACTCTAAAATATTTTCAAACAATTCTCAAATGTTCAGGAATAATTTCTGGAATGTTTTGCTAATATTTTAAAAGTCCCTAGAGTTGTTTGGATCCAAGGGCTAATTTAAAGACTAAAGCATACATCCCAATCATTGGCTCTACCTTCCATGCAGGGGGGTGAGGAGAAAAGTGACTTTTTGGCGAGATCCACGTAGAAATAGCCCCAATAAGCAACTCTTGGAGTGGCTAATTTTTTGAGGTGACATAATTCACTTTAGTCCCAAAAAACCCTACATGTTTGAATCCTTTGGGACTAAAAGGGGTTAAAAGGGGAGAGGTTAATTTTTAGCCCCTGGATTCAAACAGACCCTAAGTTGTCGAACCGGTCCTATACCCGTGAATTTCCGCCTTTTCTATTTATCGCGCGCGAGAGCCGGAGCTCGCAGGTCGCAGAAGGCTGTTGGCGTGGGCAGTGTCTCTCGATTTGCGTGCACAATATATCCATTCAAATACAAATTGCTCTATCTACTAACTAATTATTCAAATTAAATTTCGATTGCACAGTTGTATTTTTTACGATGAAATCTTCAAAACTAGACCACATTTGATTATGTTTAGATGATGCTTTAACTAAAACATTTTTAACGAAACAATTTCTATTTCGAGGGTATTTTTATTTTGTTTCGGAACATTTTATTTGGTTTCGAAACAAATTCCATCTCTAGAATGTTTTTATCTCCGATAGACTTCTGCGGTGGTACGACGGCTAATCGCACGTGCTATGAATAGACGCTCCCAGGCCGAGACGATAATTTCTATTTATCGCGTGCGCTACTCGTGTGCGATAGAACACCACAATCTAAACAATCTGAATTGTTTGATGACCATTTTTTATGAACTTTTTAATTACACATTTTCATCTAAACAATCTGAAATGTTTGCTGACATTTTTTATAAACTTTTTTAGTTAAACATTTCTTCTGAACAAATTGAAATGTTTTCAAACAAATAGAAACACTTTAAATTGTTCTCAAACAAATCTGGATGTTTTTAAACATTCTAAATAATCCAAAATGTTTGATGACCAATTTTTGGGAACATTTTATTTAAACATTTTGTTCTAAACAATCTTAATTGTTTCATGTTTGCTTACTTTTTTGTGGAATTTTTTAGTTAAACATTTCTTCCGAACAAATTGAAATGTTTTTCGAACAAATAGGAACACTTTGAATTGTTCTCAAAGAAATATGGAATGTTCTGAAACAATTTAAATAATCTGAATTGCTTTATCTCAGTTTTCCATTTTTTTAAGTGTAAACATATTAAAATTTACAAAGTAGAAAATAAGGCAGCAAATGGCAACAAATAACGAAAGGAATTAGTTTCATGGGCCTGCAGCTTCCTCGTCTTCTAGCTCTTTGGTGTCCGCTCGCGAGCGCCAGCGCGCGCGTTCCGCCGTCCGCTCGCTAGCTTCTACGATGAAACCGTCTAAAATCGCTTAATGCGATGTATAGACGCCCCCCCCCCTTTTCCTAAGGGAAATCTATTCATCGCATATGCGATTTCCAAGTGATCCATCACAGAAGCCACTGTACATCGTCTTCCACCTGAGCCAGGGCGGCGGGCGAGGGGTTGCGAGTTAAGAGAGCCAGGGGAGGAGGAGAGGGTGGCCGGCGAGGGGTGGTTGGTAGGGGGAGCGGCCGCCGGCGAGGTCGCCGGCGGTCGGGGTGGTGGAGGGCGGTGGCGGCCTTTAGGGTTTGGGTTACCGG